>NC_046645.1:17809597-18156231 GCF_900324485.2 Mastacembelus armatus
AAAAATTATAACATAGAGTTCACTGCTACATCCATTATGTATCTGAGAGTTGGGATAACATGGTTCCATTAGCCTGAAGCCCTGGGTTTTCAACACCACCATAAGGGCACCCATCTTGGGTGATAAAAAAATGCAACCATAATCTGTAATCTATATGTCACTCATTCACTCACTTCTCTTAAGGCGTTAAAAGACAACAATGCGTTGTGCACAAGGAAGGAGTGGCCGGGGAAGTATCAAAATTAGGGGCTGAAATATCAATATTTTATTGTTTTTAAAAATATCAATATATATCTAAATATCGATTTTCTTCCTATAGCTGCTAAATGTATTTAGCATCATGTCTTAGCTTTTGGTGCAATGCGAAACACATATACAGTCATACAGCAATTTTCCAGTATTGGGTTGCAGTTAAATGTCAGGCACAAGTATTAGTGTTAGTACAACAGAACCTATAACATTCACCCAACAAAGTGAGACCCTCATAGTCCAACCAAATTCCATTTTTTCTGTGCTCTTGGTGATCTTTATATTCTCATTGTCAATATCTTGGCTGTTTTGTTTCTTAAAAACTCAAAATGCCAAGAAATAATACAAAAACCTGATGTCTACACAAATATTTAAAAAATATTACTCTATAAAAGCATAAAAAATTGTATAGATGAACATTTTAACTTGCTGAAAAAAAACAGAGTCATAGTATTGCACCATTAACCATTAACCAGCATCTACCACTCACCTTTTCTACATCATCTTCATCCACATTCAGTTTTGTCCCATCATGCTCCAGTTTGATGTTCACTTTGCCCTCCGGCTGCGTATTCACCACTGTGGCTGTGTACAGAAGACACATGATACACGGATACATAATTCTTAATTGGCTCATTTAAAGGCAAAACCAAAGCAGGAAAAGTTGATGATTCTTATTTAAAAGTCAAAGTTGCAGACTAATACATGGCTAAAGCCAGAACTTCTTAGGCCACTTACAAGCTTTTATGAACCTAGTAACGACCCAATAAGCACTTTTATTTGCTCTTTCTGAGATTTAGACACCAAGACTGTTATTCTCTTGTCTGTGTATGGAGGCTGGACTTGAACCATCTTTTTGCACCAGTTTGTCCAGCCACCTTGTATCCTTGTGCTTTATGCAGCCTCCCTAGCAGACTACAGTATAAAAGAGCACACTTGGTAGTTTGGTAAAAAATATTGCAGATGTCAAAGGAGCTAAGCCACCTTAGGAGGAAAAGTTGCCCTTTTTTATATAAAGTGTCTGTGTTAAGTGACCAGTCCAACTTATTTAGTCAGCACAACAAAAGCTGTCTAAATAAGGAGAGGGCTTAGACCTCCTAAAATCTCTGTGGATTTAGAGATGTTCAGTACTAGGCAGTTTTTGTGACTCCAGTCACTAAAGGATTTTATCAGGCCCCTGTGCTCCTTGTATTGTCTATACGTGATATAAACAACAGTAGCAGTATTGTCAGAATACGTCTAAATGTCGCAATACTCTGGATTGTACATAAAGTCTGCTGTGTACAGCGTGTACAGGAATAAAGCTAAAACGGTTCCCTGTGGAGCCCATGTGCTGCTCAAAACTGTACCACAGATGCAGTTCCCCAGCCTGACGAACTGTGACCCTTCTGTCAGGTAATCTGTGATCCAGGAAACAAAGGAGATACCTATCCCCATCCCTATTGAATGCACTTGAAAAATCAAATATCATAATTGTCACATAACTAGAGAGACGCCTGTAGAGGACAGCATCATCCACACCACTATTGTGTGTTTGAAAATCATCCCCTCCAAGACCTTCGTAGAATGGGATATAAGAACCACCAGCCTATAGTCATTTAGTTCAGCCAGACACTTTACCTACAAGAACAATACAAAGTTTTTTCCACAGAGCCAGGACCAACTGTAGACTCAGGTTTAAGATCCTGTGTATAGCCTCGCACAATTGGGCAGCTTTCAACATACACAATCTGGGCCAGCTGTCTTCCCATTGCACAGTCTTTGTAACTGCAGCCTTACCCCTGTTACTGTGACAGATTTTGGAGCATGCCCAGGTGAGGGAGGGGGCATAGCTGCAGTGATGGAGATGCACACATGTGGGGGTCAAGGAGGAGGAGGAGATGAAGGAGGTTACATTGAGGAAGAATGAGTGGGTATGGCTTGACAGGCTTTGGCATAAAATACATTTGCCGCAGTGTAAAATATGTTGAAGAGCTTCTTGAGTTCTTGGCTCTGTCCACATCACCCACTGGTGCTTGGCTGTTCCTTTTTTTGTAGCCAGTGAAGTTTTTAATTCCCCTCCACACCTCTCTGATGATGTGCTGTAGATTTCTCTCTGTTTCGCTTTTGTAGTCCTCCTTAGCCTGCTTCAATCTCCTCTTCATCTCATGTTGCAGGTTTGAGCTTTTTTTGTCTCCATCTTTAAATGCCTCCTTTTTCTGGTTAGTGATCCAGGGAAACAGCACAAAAACTTTGTAGGTATAACAGCATCTCTACAGAAATTGATGTAATTTTCAAAAAGAGCTCCAAATACTAAAAACAGCCATCACTTTCAGTGTCTGAAGAAAGGAATAAGCGTGGTTTTAAGTATTCATCTAGTTTCTTAGGTGAAACATCTTCACAAACACTTCACGTTTTTCAAGAAGGAAGAAACATATCAAGTACAGAGATCTGACTCACTGGTGTGGCTTTAATTGTTTTTTTTTTTTAAACAGTTAATTGCTAAACCAGATTCTGCATTTACATCATACATAGCCTATAAGGGATTTGTAGAAAATAAAAAAATGAAAAACCACCAGCCTTATCCTTTAAGTATCCGTCCATCCATCATCTATACCTGCTTATTCCTAACCAGGGTCACAGGGATCTGCTGGAGCCTATCCCAGCTCTCTTTGGGTGAAAGGCAGGGGTACACCCTGGACAGGTCACCAGTCCATCACAGGGCCACATAGAGACAAACAACCTCACACACTCACACTCACTCCTATGGGCAATTTAGAGTCACCAATCAACCTGACATACATGTTTTTGGACTGTGGGAGGAAACCAGAGTACCTGGAGAAAACCCACACAAGCACAGGAAGAACATGCAAACTCCACACAGAAAGGCTCCTGCCGAGTTATGAACCCAGGACTTACTTGCTATGAGGCAACAGTGCTAACCACTAAGCTACCTTGATGCCCTATCCTTTAAGTATTTTAAACATAGTTTATTTTTAAAAATTCAAATGTATTCATTCATGAAACTGTGACAGCAACATTACCCACAACAAAGTATGATATTTTGTACAGTTGCATGTAAATATGGTGATAGCACTATGCATGCAAAAATAAACTAACAACAACAACAATAATAATAATAATAATAATAATAATAATAAACTAAGTAATTCCAGCTCACCCAGGGAGAAGCCATCTTTGTGGACTAGCCAGACTTTCTCTGATCCATACCAGACTTGTTCTGCTGCAATTTGCTCTTCTGTCTTCACCTGGTAGACAGAAAGAACAATGAAAAAAAAAATTACAGAACTCAATTATGAACTCATAGTCACAACTGGTCTTCTGAAAGCACCAGTGTTTCTAGTCTTGATACCAGCACATACTGAAAAGCTATGAAATAAAAGCTTGTCAAAATAATGACTATGCAGTGGATGGCTGTTGACTCAAAGGTCTCACAGTCCAACTGCATGCTTGTTCTAGTTGAAACTGTGTTTGCGTGTGACTAACTTTAAACCAGTGTGAAAGGAGTTTAATGCAATACCTATGACCAAAACGCTGAATACAAATGAAAGGAAAGTGAGGATGGTGGACAATAAAACTGGAATAAACTATTAAACAAAATTCAAGATATAAACGTATAAGAAATAAATAGCAAAAAGCAAATACATAAAATGAATAATTTTTGGACATAATCAAAGGAACTTAAGTCATAACTATTGTTGACTGCTTAAACTTTTTACACAATTATAAGAAAGGAGGAGGGTAATCATGAGATGAGCTGGTGGTTAATCACCCTACAGGTATAGTGCACACCCAACCTGGGATTGTTTAGTTGCAAGACGAGATGCCTGAAGGAAGGCCAGAGGATCTTCTTCCTCTGATCCCTGATAATTGGGTCAGCATGAGGAAGTCAAAGGTCACAGTTATACTTGAGCAATAAATGTTATACAGGCACACACAAATAGTTAAAATAATATATATAAAACACATAGATTATTGGAGGCAACTTTTGCATAAGCATAGGTTGTGTTACTGCATTTACACAAAATGTAGTTCATCATACAACACAATCATCTATAAAAGAGCCTGTTATGATCCACTTATTCATTGTGGCAGATCTGCTTTAACCTTCTGGGGTCTAAGGGTGTTTTGGGGCCCTGGACAAATTTTGACATGCCCTGACATTTGTGCTTTTTCCAGTTGCTTTTAAACATATTATTGACTAAACTCTGATAACACAGCACAAACTGGGCTATAATAATATATGAGCAGCATCTTTATACATGATTGTGTTTTTGAGAAAACAGCGTTTATGCATGGTTAGTGAAAAACTAAAATTTTTAAGTCACTGAAATAAGGCCATAAAACACATACAGAACATTGGTTCACAAGACTTTGGAGAACTGCATCTTGTAGCAGTTTTTAGTAGTGTTTGTTTCAAAATGATGTGAAAGTCAATATAAACAGTGCTCTCAGTGCGAGGTGGGATCACATTAGCTATAATGAGGCGAGAAATCGTCTCATTTAAAAGAAGACATTTCAAGCTTTCTAGGCATTTTTTTTTTTTTTTTCAAAAAATGCACTGTTCTGAATGGCAGCAAGTCTGAGTAGCTTCTGTGTTTTTTCGTATATTTTTTTCTTACTGGCTCAAATAGAATAGTGTACACTAGAGAGGAACTCTCAAAGATATGATACGGAAAAACACCCAATTCTGACTATGCTGAGGAGACCGTTTTGTGGATATAGATACTACATGCCAAGGGAGAGTCCATACATAGTCGCCACTGTTGTTTACATTCCGCTGAAGGCCGCGCCTACAACGACGTGTGACGTCATGCATGATGCTGTTGCTAGGATACAGACCCAGTACCCTGATGCATTCATTGTAATTACAGGGGATCTCAATTTACGTCCCTCCGTCCTCCTGCCTGACTGACTTTGTACAGAAAGGACATTAAAATCTATTCAATGCTAATGTCAAAGAAGCCTACAGGGCTGTACCTCTTCCACCACTAGGGAGATCTGATCACAACATGGTCTATGTTCAGCCCACGTACAAACCTTGTGTGCAGAAGCTTCCTGGTCTTTCAGGAAATGGTCAACAGAGGCAAGGGATTCATTGAGAGACTATTTTGAATGCACAAACTGGGATGTACTGATTGAGGAGCAGGAAATGGACGCTAACATGGACATGAGAGTCAACATCATCACTGACTATAATAATTTCTCTAAAGACATAGTACTCCCAGTTAGGGCAGTAAAGTGCTATCCTTATAATAAACCATGGATCATCAGTGACATTAAAGACCTCCTGAACCAAAAAAAGAGGGCTTTCCAGGACAGGGTTAAGGAGAAGCTGAGGAGTATACAACGGGAGCTCCAAAAGACACTGAGGCGAGCTAAGGTGGAGTACAAGAAAAAGTTGGAATACAAGAAAAAGTTGGAAAAACAGCTGGAGAACGATAATACCAGGGAGGTGTGGAGGAGGGTAAGGACCATCACTGGCTACAAACTGAACAATTCTCAGTGTTTGGGTCGATAGAGCCAATACCTTCAACCAGTATTACATGAGGTTTGACAATGTGGCTACTTCCACCTACATCTCTGCAGTTTCTCCCTCCACCTCTGAAGTTCCTCACTACACCTCATTCTCTATGTCTGCTCCCTCAACCTCCACTGCTGCTTTGTGTACCTCCATGTCTAAGGCTGCTCCCTCCATCATTATTACCTCTACAACTGTTCCCTCCACCATTACCTCTGAGGCTGCCCTCTCCACATATTCAGCTATCTTCCTCTACCTCTGTGGCTGCTCCCTCTACCTCCACCTATGAGGCTGCTCCCTCCACCCCCACCTCTGCAGCTCCTTACTATACTCACTACACCTCATCCTCCATGACTGCTACCTCCATCTCCACCTGTATGGCTGCTCCCTCTACCCGCACCCGCACAATCTGAACAGCCCTGGCTCTAATAACAGAAGAGGTTGGTGCTGAGCTAAGGAGACTTCGGCCAGGGAAGGCAGCAGGACCAGATGGAGTATGTCCAAGGCTTCTGAAAGACTGTGCAGGAAAACTAACTGTCCCTCCTCAGAGGGGGCTAGAGGCTTTGACATCCGTAGCATGAAGACCTTGTCCGTCCTTGCTCCTTGTCCGTCGCATGAGGCTGCAAGTTGAGGAGCATCTTGATCCCCTTCAGTTTGCCTATCAGAAACACATGGGAGTTGCGAGATATGGTGCTTTACATGCTGCAACGGGCATATGCCTATCTGGATGTGCCTGGTTCATATGTGAGGATTATGTTCTTCGACTTCTCCAGTGCTTTCAATACTATACGGCCTCCCATTCTGAGAGTCAAGCTTCTATGTATGGGGGTGGCCCCCTCCGTGACGGCATGGATTATGGACTATTTGACATCCAGACCACAGTATGTCAGGTTGGGGAGATGTGTTTCTGGAACACTGAAATGCAGCACTGGGGCTCCACAGGGGACTATTCTTGCTCCTTTTCTATTCATGGTCTACACATTGGACTTTAGGTATAACTCAGAGTTCTGCCACATTCAAAAGTATTCTGATGATACGGCTGTTGTGGCATGTGTGCGCAGTGGACGGGAGGGGGAGAACAGGGACCTAGTAATCAATCTGTTTTCAAAGGAGGAGAAGTGGGTGTCTGGAAGATCTGTAGTTGAGCCCAAAACAGACAGTTTGACTGAAATGTGAAACCTTCTGTCTAACAGACCAAATGAAAATAATCTCTAGATTATGAAAATAATCTCTAGATTATTTACAAATGATATTATTTTGCAAGCCAATATAGGCATCCAATCATTATGAAAATAATCTCTAGATTATTTTCATTGTTTTAGATATTGTTCCACCAGTTTTGTTTGTATTATATTATTCCAATATATGTAAGATTGAGGCACCATTTCCATTACATCTCCACCAGGTGTCTGTAAATTCAACTTGTGCAAGGTTCAGTGCAATTTGTGGGTGATCTTTAATGGAAGAAAGCTGCTCGCTGAGGGAAAGTAGCTGAAGCTTTGAATCATCTGTTCAGGATTTTTGACCTCCAGGTAGCAGGAGATGATGATGTTAAGGAAGCACATGCACACTAGAAAATTAATAAATTCCACACATAAAAATGTCTAGTTTAGAGATGACAGATGAAAATAAAAACTATGGTGGTCTTCATTGTCTCCTTTGTTGTGTTGCTCCTGGCTTTGCAAGCCAATATAGGCATCCAATCCTTGTCACACTTGGTATTGGTCACAATAATCCTGCCAACTCCTGACATAAGTGGTTCATTAAATTTATGTCATTTTGTGGTTTTGCAACCTACCAAAGGTCCCCATCAAAACATGACAGCAAATGTAAGCTGTGAGAATCTAGCAGTACATTTCAGTTACTGTACTGGTCAAAGGCAATGTGTTTTTATACCCAGTACAATCCTAGTCGCACAGCTTTTTTGTGACTATCTGTAAAGTTTAGTGTAAAGCTGCCTGTCAGCTAATTTTGAGTACCTTACCCAGAAAGCAAGACTGCATTAACTGACTCTACATGGATCTCCTGTTAGTGATCAGGCATGTAAGGAGAAAAAACACATTTTTTTTTTTTTTAGAATAGGATTCCTTTGTAAACAAGGCTTACGAGCTACATTCTGTTATGTGAGATCTAACTGATGGAAAAAACTGTCCTTCCTGCTTGATTCTGGAGATTGCAGCAGAAAGGGTTTTGAGGCACAAATCTCAGTGTAAGCTCCTGAAATCTGCAAATCCACAAAACCACTGTAGTCTCTAACAAATAAGTTGCTTTTGTTTTCTATCCAAAAGTTTTAAGCTCCACTGAGAGAAAATGTTAGACATAACAGTCTTCTTTTTCGGCACCAATGTGCAACATGTTGGACAGTAATGCAAAGTACCTCTTGTTGACTGATAACAGGGTGTTTAATGGGAATGACTTCTGGAGGGGGAGAGGGAGGCACAAGACTAAGACAGGGAGCATTAGGCCTCACAGGATTCCCATGGGGACAGGATTTTGGGGCTGGGATGGGATTTGTGGGCCATTGTGGTGGTAGAAGGAGCATTATTAGTGGTTCGTTTTGTTGCAGGACTTGACTTGGATTCAGGTATGAAGATAAGACATGAAGAAAAGGATGAGGGCATGGGAGATGGGATAGAGCCAACAAATGGTGGGACTAATGAAGGTCTTGAATTAGTCTATTTGGACAAGATTGGAGATGAACTAAATATAACAAGACCAGAGGTTGTGGGTTTGTAACTGACCTCCATTGGCTTAAGGGTGGTTGTATCCTTTTTCTGCTCCACCTTTGTCTCATTTGGCTCAGCATTTTCCACTTTCTTCTCATTTTTCATCTGCAGCTCTATTTTCTCTGGTCTCTCTTTGTATATTTGTGGACAGGGCTCCCTTGTTCTGCCTCTGACCACAGGGTTTGTCAAGCCTCGTGAAATGTCATCTTTGTCTTCTGTTTTGATGACATCATGTTTAAAAGAGAACCCTAATGTCAATGCTATCTTAGACACTGAAGCTGGTGCTGGCACAGTTTTAATTGATTGAGCAGCTGACTCGACAGTTTCTGGAGATTTATCTGATAGACATGTTGCCCAGTGGTCTCATCCTCTTCTGTGGGTAGGACCTGCATGACAACATGATGAACTACATTTACTACTTTCTTACATGTCAGACTCTTCAGTTCTTCAGTAGTATCTGTCTGGGTGGTACTGGTGCCTGGATGCTTGATATTACCAACGGTTGTATCACTGACTATACTTATACTATACTACTTATTTTTCCTTTTTTTTTTTTCGCTCACTGTTCACAACTGGCTCTGGGCTGAGAGGAGCTCGAGGTGGTTCAGAACTCCTAAATTGCTCTTTCATCTTTAGTGGCTCAGAGATTTTGAAGCATTCTGGCATTTTAACAGTCCAGACTTTAGGTAGGGAGGGACTTCTGAGCTGGGCCACTGACTTCATAAGTGAAAGTGATGGAGGACTCTTTTCCTGAAACAACCCACTCCCAGGATCTAGAGCTGGCACTGACTGGGCTCCGCTGGGCAGGCCATCACTGTCTGACTACTCAGAGAGAGAAAAAGAGGAGGTATAATGATGTGAAAAATAAATGAAAATCCAATCATCGTAAAATGTTGGCAATAAAATATATTTCACTGAGCTAATGTAACATGACTGTGAAAAATAGGACTTTAAACCCAACAGACTATTAAACATTAATGCAATATTAGATACTATACTTGATAATAAAACATTCAGTTTTAGCCATAAAATCAGACAACACCAGCTTAAAAATTCCCTGCTTGTTCAAGTTTTTACATCACAGATCTACTGGACCAGATTTGTACATTCATAGATACGTAAATCACAGAATTATCAAGAAACTTTTAATACAAAACTGTAAAAACATCACTAAACTCAGAAGCACAAGTCATTTTAACACACTTCTATAGCCAATACTAGTACTATACACCTCCATGACTGGGGTCATATGATGCATGCTGGACAAGGCAGACCAACTCTAAAGCAACTCTAAGACTCGTACAACCAAACATTTCTATACCCAAGACAAAACTCTAATGAAGGACAATATTTACTTACACTTTTGCCGCATGGCTTGTTCTCTTCTTTGATCTAAATGGGTCAATATAAATAAATAAACTGGATCAAACCACTACATAAAGCATACTGTGCAAATCTCAAAACATGCAATGTTTGCATTAAAATCATCCATTAAAATTATTTTTTGCTCTGTAACATTTGTTTTAGACTAGTCTTTTGTACTATTTCATGAGCTAAAAGCGATGTACCCAGCGCATTGGCAGTCCACTGGGTAAGCTGCCAGCAAATGGCGAAGGTGCACAAAAGCAAGTCTAATGGCCAACTACCATAATATATGCTTATTACAAGGCATCAAATTTTTCGTGTGATGCAAGCAAAGCCCTGACATATTAAACACGTGTTAAACCATGCAGTTTAGTACTCAATTAAATGTCAAAATGAGACTTCCCTTTTGCTCCCAGAAGAAAAAGTGAGATGAGAATGCCATGGTCATCTGTTGTCATTGGCTGTGATAGATGAGAGCAGGAGGAGAATGTGGAGGGAAGCTAGAAGAGTAAGAATGGTAAAATAAACAGATAGATGAATAGAAATAAAGGATAGAAATCATAGAATCTTTACTGTAGGCAGAGCCACACAGTGATAGCTAATCAATGACTAAGATCTAGGAAAGGAAGAGAATGAAGAGGAGATTAGGAAAAAAAAAAACCCTTAAAATACAAACTTCATAAAGATATAAGCCATTTACAAGTGGTGTTTCATTAATTTAGAGTTTTACTTAAAGTGCTGTGAAAAATAATTTGCCCCCTTCCTGATTTTAATTTTTTTGGCATATTTGTCACAGTTACATGATTCAAATAATCAAATAAATTTTAATATTACACAAAGATAACACAAGTGAATACAAAATGCAGTTTTTAAATGATTTCATTTATTAAGGTAAATAGATAAAGCTCTCCAAACCTGCCAGCTGATCTTATTAAGTCAAGTTTATTTATGTAGTTCTTTTAAAGAACAGACATACAGACAAACATTAGACTTCATGAGTTTCTTTACAGATACATGAGGACAAAATTGTTGGTACCTGTCCATTAAAGAAAAAAAATGGTCACTGAAATAACTTGAAACTGAAAAAAGTAATAATAAATAAAAATGTACTAAAAATTAACTAATGAATGTTTGACACTGCTTTTGAACTGTGGTTGCGAGAGAGAAAAAAAGTATAGCTTTGGCCTCCAGTACTACTGTGAGATACCTTTGACTTATTTTTGACTAGAATTTGTCCTTTCACTGAAACAAAAATTATAGAACTGCCTTATTTGTCCTACACAATATTGCCAAGATTAGTTTCAGTTGTGTATTTCCCATAATGGAATACCTCTCACAGTATGACAGCATGATTTGTCTATTAGAAACAGTGTTTCACTCCATGTACACTGTTGGAGTATGGGGATCATGTTTTGATCTTATTACAACCATTAATCAGGGCCACGACTGCCCCCACGACTGTTGACTATGTGTGGATGTTGCCTTATTCCTTGTGGACGTGGAACAATAATGCATGTAATCAACAATTCAATTTCACACCAGCTGACTCTACAGAGCATGGCCTTACTCAAAGACAACGCCTACCCTGGACCTCTTCACATCTCTGATAGGGAAGCTCCCCTTCATGAAGATGACAACCTCGGTGCCTAGCTCTGATCATTATTTCTGGAAAGATAAAGACGAAATGTTTTGAAAATCTTTGTGAATGAACATTTTTGAGTTTTGCTCTGCCTTGAGGAATCCTGACCATTTGTTTAGCTTTAGTTATCATAGAATGATAAACGGAGGGATGTGTGAGGGAAGTTTTTAATAGAATACCTTGCTCTAGACAGACATTATGTCTGCTACCTTCCTGTGTGACCCATGTGACTTTTGACACTGCTTTGTATTTCAGTAGGGAAATGCAGGAAGCAGAAGTAAGGACAGGTAGTCACAGACTTGCTAATTACATTACTGACCACTGTGTATGTCATTCAAGCATGAATTACATGTGACTGTTCTGTAAATTGAAACTGCTGAGAATGTATAAAAGACTGATGTTACCTATATTCTGTGTCAATTGATATTGGCCTGTTCTGCAGAACGAATGCTTTGCCTATTAAACTTGTCATCCTATAACCTAAGTTCTGCTTCTTATTTACTTTTTGCCACTGCACTCTTTACAATTGGTCTTTTGAAATCTAATCAGCTAATGTTGTTTGTGAATGGCACACTGATATTGTTTTAGTCGAGGCAAACCAAACCTCCACTCTCGTTTCATTGATTGGACTCCAAGTTTGCTAACGCCTGAGTCCAGTTGATGTTTTGTGACATAAGAAGCCTAGTGTTGCCATTACTTTTTCCACCATTATTTGTATGTTTCATGGGTGTCTTGAATCGAGACATGAAAGACCATGACTTTGTGTTTTATCAGCTTGGAAATATTATGTTTGTTAATATTTGTGACTTTGGTGAAGATCAGATCACATTTCCTGACCAATTTATGCAGAAAATCAAAGAATTGCAAACAGTGCTATTACTTTTTCTTGCAAATGTACTACCTTTACTTCCCTAACAGATTCAAATGAAGACAGGATGACTAATATCACTCTACCGGTAAAACCTCCAACAAGAGGAAACGCACTTTTTCTGTGTTGTGATACTTCAGCTGTAAGGAGAGTTCTTATCTGCACAATAAGGGGAAAAGAGCAATGTACCATGTTTCTTACACACCGCTACTGCCATCTTTATTGGAACTTTACACTTCCCTATTTTAGGTTCACTGCATACACCACCACATAGGCAAGATAAGTTCTGTAACTTTTTTAAGGTGTTGCTGATTTTTCATTACTAGTTCTTACTGGGATCACGATATACAGTACATTACGTTGCCATTAAGATGTATTCACATTTATAGTAAACACTGTTAATCCTGAGTCACTGTCAGGCTGAAAGAGGACACTGCTGGCACAGAGGCATTAAATTCACTCGCACTCACTGCTAAATTGAGTCCTTGAAGTCCTTACAACATAGTGATACATGCTGTTATTATATTGTTTTCATAATCAGTGGCAAAACAATAAGAGAGAATGCCTGTAAGAACCAGCAGAACCTAATTAGTCTTCCTCCATAAGAGAATTCCTTTGGGAACAAGTCAGGAAGTGGCCTATTTGTTCTAAAACAGATTCCACAAATACCAGAGTGAGACATAAAGAAGGGAGAGGCTTGCTTCTCTGTGTTTCTAGTCAGTCTGTTAACACGAGTGAAAATGGCTTCTTGATACTTTAACCAGTAGCCTCCACCCTCATTCCAGTCTTCTATATTCCTGTTGCAAATTTGTGATACTTTGTGAGAAGATGTCTACAGTTAAGTATAACATGCTTGCATAAACATTTCAGCACTGGATGGTAACTGTGACAAATTTAAAACAGGATGCTCTTCAGCAGCTGCTCTGAGCTCCAAAATGACTGAAGAGCAAGTGACAATAATATAATATTTCTGAAAATTAAACCAAGCATGACAACTTGCTGTACTTCCCTAAAAGCAAATCAGGTATGATTTCTAATGAGAATTTACATATGCACAGGTTTCTCGTAAATTCAAATAACACTGGAGAGGGATTGTGTGATGGGTTATATCAAACAAATGAAAAATGCAATCTTAAGAACCAATCCTTTTGGAACTATGTAGATCATGGCATTTTTTTCAGATCAATAATAAAAGGCATTGACTGCATACCCTTGTCATCTAGATACAGTGGGTACGGAAAGTATTCAGACCCCTTTAAATTTTTCACTCTTTGTGTCATTGCTGCCATTTACCAAAATCCAAAAAGTTCATTTTATTTCTCATTAATGTACACTCAGCACCCAATCTTGATAGAAAAAAACAGAAATGTAGAAATTTTTTGCAAATTTATTAAAAAAGAAAAACTGAAATATCACATGGTCATAAGTATTCAGACCCTTTGCAGTGACACTCATATTTAACTCACATGCTGTCCATTTCTTCTGATCCTCCTTGAGATGGTTCTGCTCCTTCATTGGAGTCCAGCTGTGTTTAATTAAACTGATTGGACTTGATTAGGAAAGGCACACACCTGTCTATATAAGACCTTACAGCTCACAGTGCATGTCAGAGCAATTGAGAATCATGAGGTCGAAGGAACCGCCCAAGGAGCTCAGAGACAGAATTGTGGCAAGGCACAGATCTGGCCAAGGTTACAAAAGAATTTCTGCAGCACTCAAGGTTCCTAAGAGCACAGTGGCCTCCATAATCCTCAAATGGAAAAAGTTTGGGACGACCAGAACTCTTCCTAGACCTGGCCGTCCAGCCAAACTAAGCAATCGTGGGAGAAGAGCCTTGGTGAGAGAGGTAAAGAAGAACCCAAAGATCACTGTGGCTGAGCTCCAGAGATGCAGTAGGGAGATGGGAGAAAGTTCCACAAAGTCAACTATCACTGCAGCCCTCCACCAGTCGGGGCTTTATGGCAGAGTGGCCCGACGGAAGCCTCTCCTCAGTGCAAGACACATGAAAGCCTGCATAGAGTTTGCCAAAAAACACATGAAGGACTCCCAGACCATGAGAAATAAGATTCTCTGGTCTGATGAGACCAAGATTGAACTTTTTGGTGTTAATTCTAAGCGGTATGTGTGGAGAAAACCAGGCACTGCTCATCACCTGCCCAATACAATCCCTACAGTGAAACATGGTGGTGGGAGCATCATGTTGTGGGGGTGTTTTTCAGCTGCAGGGACAGGACGACTGGTTGCAATTGAAGGAAAGATGAATGTGGCCAAGTACAGAGATATCCTGGAAGAAAACCTCTTCCATAGTGCTCAGGACCTCAGACTGGGCCGAAGGTTCACCTTTCAACAGGACAATGACCCTAAGCACACAGCTAAAATAACAAAGGAGTGGCTTCGGAACAACTCTGTGACCGTTCTTGACTGACCCAGCCAGAGCCCTGACCTAAACCTAATTGAGCATCTCTGGAGAGACCTGAAAATGGCTGTCCACCAACGTTCACCATCCAACCTGACAGAACTGGAGAGGATCTGCAAGGAAGAATGGCAGAGGATCCCCAAATCCAGGTGTGAAAAACTTGTTGCATCATTCCCAAGAAGACTCATGGCTGTACTAGCTCAAAAGGGTACTTCTACTCAATCCTGAGCACAGGGTCTGAATACTTATGACCATGTGATATTTCAGTTTTTCTTTTTTAATAAATTTGCAAAAATTTCTACATTTCTGTTTTTTTCTGTCAAGATGGGGTGCTGAGTGTACATTAATGAGAAATAAAATGAACTTTTTTGATTTTGGCAAATGGCTGCAATGACACAAAGAGTAAAAAATTTAAAGGGGTCTGAATACTTTCCGTACCCACTGTATAATCTGAGCCAAGAACCGTTCCTCATATCACAAGTCACTTTTCTTGTCTTTCATGAAGTAATGCATTATCAAGAGCATTAAATGCTGCTTTAAGATGTAGTAACAACAGAACTGGCAGTTTATGAAGGAAAATCTCATTTTTGATCTTTGAGAGCAGTTTCAGTGCTATGATGTGATGGAAAACTGAGTGAAACCTGTCAAGAAAGTAATTTGTCTGCAGATAGTTAATGATTTAATTAAAAACTATCCATCCAGTACCAGAGGGATGTTCAGTCCGGACAGTAGGACTATAACCTCACAGGTCCTGGTGACTCTGCTAGAGAAAGTAGGTAACCTCTGTCACCCACAGCAAAGCAGCAGAGACACGTTGCGTGACAGAAACCGGCGTTAAAGAGAAAATAGTTATGTGCCAAAATAGAAGAAAAGGGGGAACGAAACCAGAAAGCTAAACCCAAATGATAGATAGATAGAGGCACCCATTCAATAACATAACATAAATAACACATCAACAATTACTACTAAAAGGTCTAGAGGCTACAGGGACAAAGGATCTCCTCAACCTCTCAGTTCTGCAGCGCAGCGAGTTAGTTTTTTTTTTCTTTTTTCCTTTTGATCAATTTTTAAGAATGAGTGTATCTCAAAAAGTAAGTTATGTACACACTTCAAATAAATTTGGTGTGATTTGAAAGGAATTTGTGCACCTTTTTTACACTGACAAATTTGAACTGATTACAGCATTACATGGAGTTTATCCACTCTAGAACACATGAACATATTTTTTTCAAAGAAAAGTAACACCGCAGAGGAGAGGGAACTGGCGTTGGTGTCAGGGTGGGATGCTTTTCCAATATTCCTTTTTTTACTGAGCCTGATTCTATGTCTTTTTCAGTGCTTTTCTTACTTACAGTATATTTATCAGTGGGGATTTTGCTGTGCTTTTAATCTATTTGTCTATTGTATGATTTATTGTAATTTGTGATTTATGTGGGTTTTTATCATGTGCTTGCACCTGATCCAGGTAATCAGCAGTGGGTAGGGCGGGGATAGTTAACAAGCTGGACATTATATTCATTATAAACTTTATTTATCCCCAAAAGGCAACTCAGGCAGTCTTGTAGTAAATTAGTAAGTCAGTACTAAAGAGTAGTCAGTAGTCAGTTGTCACCTGCCATTGGCTAAGGTGTTGTAGAGGCTGATGGCAGTGGGGATAAAGGATCTCATGCATCATTCAGTCCTGCAGAGCATTAAGGTGAGTCTTCCACTGCAGCTGCTTCACTAGTCCATCAAGATGTTGTGAAGGAAATTGTCAGTGAATTGCACAATGGCCTCTACCTATTTTTGTGTGCATCTCTCCACCACAGTCTAGGGCTGGGCGATATGGCCAAAAAAACAAAAAAAAAACAAAACTCAATCAATCATGTGGATCAACTGATCTGCTGTGGTGACCCAAAAGGAAAAACAAAAAAAGTGTTAAGTCAACTTATTGTCCAGTGTACTCCTAGATACCTGTAGGCTGGAACCAGAGATGGCACCAGAGATGCTGACTGGATAACTACCATCTCCTTTGTTTTAGAGGTGTTCAGTAGGAGGCAGTTTCCGTGACTCCCTCCATTTTATCAGGCCTCTGTAATCCTCTTCTTGTCCATTACTGATACATGCCACAATCACAGTATCATCATAATACTTCTGACTGTGGCAACACTCAGAATTGAATGCGAAGTCTGCTGTATGCAGTGTGAACAGGAATGGAGCCAGAACAGTGCTCTGTGGAGCCCAAGTGCTGCTCAAAACTCTACCAGAGATACAAGACTCTGCTATCATCTGCTCAGGCGCAAAAATCTGGAATCTAGAAAAAGTGCAATGACTGATCATAAAAACTATCACATCAGTAAAGCTAAATAACTGGCTACTGTCTAATCATGACTTTTATCTGCTTGTCCTCATGCAGTGATGAATGCACTCTGTTCAGTGCTTTGAAATGAACTGTATAAATGTGGACATGAAATAGCCTGTCTCAACAGGAGTGAGGAAACAGAAACTCAAAGAGTTTCTTAAAGAAAACCTCCCAGCAAGCAGGTTAGTTTCAGAGTAAGTTACCACGGTAACTGATTTAAGAGTTTAAATGGTCTCTGTTTCTGGAACAGGAAACTGAGTTTCTCTCATCTCAGGTTTAAATTACTCTGAGTTTTCACTAAACCCATTTTCTGGAATACCCCTCTGGTATTCTGTTACATAAACATAATGTTTGCCAAACTTTTTGCTGAGAAAATATACAGCAGGACTACAAAAACATTGCTGTGATAGTGACAGCAACTGTGCACCCGTTTTTGTAGACAGTGCAAATACGGACAATCCCAAACAATTTAAAGCTACAATATGACCAATATAACCTGTGCCACCATAATCAGAAAGTGAGACTGAGAAGAAAGGAAATCTAATTTTTCTAAAAACTCGTTCCCTTGGTTCCTCTTTTGTCAAGTGGTCTTTTAATACCTTCTTTCATCTTTAGCAGGAGGGACAAAGATGCAAGGAAAAGACAAAGAAAAATGTGAATGCAATTAAAGGGAACTGGAAAATTTTGAAGTAATGACAAGGATATGACAAATGACAAGGTCATATTGCAGCTTTAATGAACTTATCTCATAAAAAACAGTTCTGATACATTGTCTGTAAAGTCATAAAAGTCATAAAATTATGCAATTTTGCTTAATGAAGTCCTTTAAACCAATAAAACTAAAAAAAGCCGCATCCTGCCAGCATTGTCTCCCACATCATGATCTGGCACTTAGATATAATATCTTAGAAAGAGCTTGTTAATAAAGCAGAACCCAGATACTTCCTCTCTAAGAACAGGGTACATTGCAGTGCTTCTGCTGCAGTAAATATGATAAAAAGGTTTTTGACACTAGGTACTTGAAAAAAAATACAAAATAATTTTTGAAATTTTAGACTCAAAGACACACACACACACACACACACACACACACAAGACATTAAAACCGGCCACCACTGAACCAAGACTGTAAAAGTAACCTTTTGACATTTGTATATAGGAAGTAGACAAGCTGCTTACATGTCTGGCCTCTCTGCGCAGCCCCTCAGTGTTCCTCAACCAGCAGCGGCTTAGCTCACTTAGCTCCAGGATTGGCTGCACCTTCAGCCTCACCGTGTCTCCCGATTGACGGATCATCTCTACAATCTCATCTCGGCTCTTGTTCTCAACATTCTCTCCATTTATCTCCACCAGCCTGTCGCCTGGCACTAACCCCAGTGCCAGGTCCTTTGTGCCAGCACCAGGCTCAGCAAAATGGACCACACGTCTGTACACTCCTCCATCAGGGCTGCGGTCCAGCATAGTGGTGCGACGCAAAGAAAATCCAAAGTCACCAGTGTTGCGGCGTTGGAGCTCAAGCTCACGGGTTTCTGGTGCATTTGGTGCAATTACATCTGGCAACTGCAGTTGTGCAGCAAAAGTCTTATCAACAACTTTGGGAATACAGACTTCATGGGTGGCTGCTGTTTCAGGCTGCTGCTTGAGGCTGTGCTTGCAAAACATGCTGAAAACTTTGCTCTCCACTTGAGGCGATGGGACAGCAGAGTTCTGCCCTGAGGCCGTAGAGCCCTCTGAAGGGCTCTCCTCCTTGCTCCTCTGGGAGAAGGAGAACCGTTTCATCATCTGACCCACCTGAGAAGAGTTCTGCTTTGCAAGTGAACCAAAATGAGCCACGCGATCACGTACTGAACTGCGGTGTCCATCCTGTCCTACTGCTCCCTCACCCTTGAGGTCATCCATGGAGCTGGCAGTACTCAACTGGTCATCCAGAACCATGCTGCTTCGGTTGCTCAAACCATCCAATTCAAGGTCATTGAGGGTAAGATCATTGTTGCTGACCACTTTGATGGGAATGGGGCTAGAAATTTCCAGTTTGTTTTTAGACTCACGCTTAGCCTCTCTCTTCAGGTTGAAGAAGCCGCGTCGCATGCTCATCTCTTCCAGACTGCGCAGTTCTGCTGCAGACATCCTGTCCTTTTTATCTTTCTTCTCTTTCCTACTCCCTTCCCTCTCCTTATCCTTTTTCATCAGATTAAACATGGTGACCAACTAAATGAGGTGTTTCAGTCTAATGTGGCTCTATTTTTCCTACAGAATTAGAAGTTCACTAGTCAGTTTTGCTTTTATCTGGGGAAAGAAAGGAGAGCAAATTGTGAAAAAACTCACACTGCTGGGCAACATTGACTAAATTTAAAAATAATAAAGTCCATCAGAAAATATTCAATTAAAATAACTTGATATTGATGAAATAATATTTGAGGAATCATTTTAAGTGCTTTTAAAAGATAATTACACAGAAACCTTGAGAAATAATGCTAACAAATAATTATTCTTTTATGCTTTTCACTTTAATCCCTTCACTGTAGAACTGCTTTACATACATACATATATATATATATATATATATATATATATGAAAAGCATACATGAACCAAAGCCCAAATATCTACTCTCATATCACTAATAATGAAACAACTTAACATTTAAGCAGCTCAATTCCAGTGATTTACCATAAATAATGCAAAGCAAAGTGGTAAATTACCAGACAGAAAAAACTATAGAAAATTAGTTCCTACAGGTGTCCTAACTTTTGTTGAGCACTTATAACAAACTGTCTCTATAAAGGCAGTGCTGGAAAAGTCATTGGATCATCTGAAACAACACTTGGACAACAGTACAGCAGGAAGCAGTACTGTATTTTCCTACTACAATGGTGAGAAATTATATATGCATCACTTATACATTATATGTTATATCAGTCCTATCAGTCCTGAAAAGAAAGAAAAAAAGTGTCAAGCATATTAAAAAGCTTATGTTCCACTGGCATCTGGTTATCATATATTTTATACCCTGTATTTTGCAAGATAATATAAGAGCATCAAAAGCTCAAGGCTTAGATAAAGTAAGAAAAACATGCTTCAATATGCATCTAAAACATTGCCTCGCCGTTGTTGCAACATTCACCATGTGTAGATCGCCTGTAGACCTACACCACAGAGGACCATGAATATTCTAACATTACAAGGGCCCATTTGAGGTGCTTGGCAGGAAGAAAACACATTCCCGGCTTCAGTGTTAACTTGGTCTCTCCAAACCCTCAAACACCGACTATCCATTCTGTCGTGTAAGACTATCCCACAAGCAGATAGGTAGATACACATCATTCAGCTTGGTTTTTATTAGCTGCTTGATTGACATACAGAAAGAGGGCTGCACAGACTGAAATCACCATCTCTTCTTGTCATTTACGATGATCAGGTCCATAGTGACTGGGCAGCTTTTGTACCAACACTGGTGTCACATTTTGGAGGGAGCGTCACAGGACTAGGAGCACTAAACTAACCCCAGTAAGCGTCCCAACAGTGCCTAGTTTTTCAGTCCCTCTTCCCTTCATCTACTGCCGAGGTTACAGCGATGCCAACACCTAGCGCACTAACTAAGATAAAGTGGTCCTAGCCTATACTCATTGTAAAGTAAGAGGACAAAAAGCATGACGCCTAGCTAAAATAGGTGGCGCTTTCAGCTACATTAGCTAGCTGAGCCTCTATTTGCTAAGTGGGGGTAGCGTTACCTAACACCGATAACAAATATCTGTGTATTTATTCCATCGCAAACAACAAAAACTCCAAGAATACAAGCCACAAATCATGAGCATGTTAGCCTTCCAGTGAGCAAACCACTGTACCTAGCAAACTAGCTTAATTGGCTAAGTCTCAACCTTAGGTTATTGCCCTCTTTTGTGGTAAAGTAAATCCTGAAAAATACTGGCACCCTGGTAAAATTATCCAGTAAGCCCGGAGACTGACTGCCTAAATATTGCTCTTCCAAGGAAAACGTGTCCGCTCTCTGTAAATACATGATTGTTTCGGGAAAAATACTCACTGTTTTCCTGTACAACAGATGGTGCAGCACTGGTGGCTTGTTAATGGGTGTAGCTCAGCCCGTAGGAACAGAAACCACAGACTGGCTTCTTAGCTAATGTTATAGCTGGCTGCTCCAGTCCAGCTCTTCAGCGTCAATTCAACTACTAGCGGCGGTCAACCAGCCCCCCCTGCTGGACATACGGCACAGCTGCAGCCTGACTTCTTTAATTTCTTCTTCTCCTGGTTCGTCTTCTTTCTTCTTCGTCGGGTTTTTTACGGCGGTTGGAATCCGTAGGATTGCACTACCACCATGTGGAAGTGGACCAGCGTCTGTAGTCCACTTCACCTTCCTGTTATTTTATATACAGCTAATTAGTCCAGTCGGTCACAACTAGACTAACAAATGACTTATCCCCTATCCCCCAGTTTCATGTTCTAATATATTTTACAGTTCACATTCCAGTAATCCTTGCTTTTGTAATTTGTGTGTTTAGTTCTAGTCTTTCTTGTCCCTACTTCCTACAGGACATGATATGCTGAATCGATTCCACTTCCTGGCATTGTTCACGCTGACCTGTAGGATGTTCCCCTGTCAAGAACAATGTGCTGTTCTTCAGAGGTGGACAGTAACGAAATACATTTACTTGAGTACTGTACTCTGGTACAGTTTTTGAGAATTTGTACTTTACTTCAGTACTAGAAACATTACTTTTACTCCACCAAACTTGAAAGATAAATATAATACTTTTTACTCTACTGCATTTCTGTAAACGCTCTCATTAATCGTTACTTTTGCGGAGAAATTGTCTTAAAACCGAAAGACAATTGACCATGTTCATTCAATTTCTTGTTTGCGTGGTTTGTCCCACTTAAACACCCTAAAGATATGCACTCTGGTTCAGTAGGTGGCAGTATGCACCTGTGAACGCTGGTTGCGACCCGCCAAGAAGAAGAAGAAGAAGAAGGTTTGTCCCACTGGTGTTGCTAAAGCAGATTGTGCTGTGGTTTAGTCCTGGTCTAGTCCTAGTCAGTCTTTGTTTTGTCCTGGTTTAATATTGCTAACACGAGTCCTGGGTTAGACCTAATTTTACCATGGTTTAATTTCAGTTTAATGTTTAGACATATCTCTAGTTTTTCTAATGTGAACAGTCTAATATTCAAAAAGGTTGTTTGATTTTACAGAAACTGTCTTTAAATCCTGGTGACTTCTGCTGAAAAGTGATAATACTGGTGCTTTTCTTTATTCACATATTAGATTTTGTATAGTGGTACACCCTGGTGGTATTTTGCTATTTAATCATTTACTAATTTCCATTGCTACTTTTAGACTTGACTTAGACCTAGTTCTCTCCCTAAGGTACGGTGGCCGACAAGGGCAAACGCGCTGCAAAAGAAAAACGCTGCAAGAGAGAAACGCTGCAAAAGAGAAACGCTGCGAGAGAGAAACGCTGCAAAAGAGAAACGCTGCGAGAGAGAAACGCTGCAAGAGAGAAACGCTGCAAGAAAGAAACGCTGCAAAAGAGAAAACACAACGGAAGTGTGTCAGGCCGATAAGGGGACCCCGAACTGAGGGGTGCTATGAACAAAGAACTTTTACAGAGGCGAGAGAGACACATGTAGTGATATAAGTCACTTCTCATTTTGGAGGCTGTGTAATGACGCAGGTTATAGTTTTGAATTGCAACAGAATGAGCGTCTTCTGATGATTGTTCTCATGTGCTAATATGTGCTAACAATGTTCTATTACATTTGTTTACTTGATCAAAAGTGTCATACAACGTTGGGAGACGTGGGGGGGGGGGGTTGCAGGGTGGGAGATCTGAAGGTGCGTTTTCCATTTATTACTTAACACTTGGCCGTCATCTTTTACAACACTGTACTTTTCTAATACTGTAACACATGACGGCTGTGTTTAAAAAATAATAAATGTAAAACGTACTGCAATGCCTCTCTAAATTCACAGCCAGCAGACGTTCTTTTGTCACTTTGCTTTCCATCCATCCATCCATTTTCTATACCCGCTTTTCCTGGCTCAGTGTCACGGGGATCTGCTGGAGCCTATCCCAGCTCTCTCTCGGGTGGAAGGCAGGGGTACACCCTGGACAGGTCAGCCACCCCCCCCCCCCGCCCCCCACACACATCTCCCAACGTTGTATAACACTTTTGATCAAGTAAACAAATGTAGTAGAACATTGTTAGCACATATTACCACATGAGAACAATCATCAGAGAGCGCTCATTCTGTTGCAATTCAAAACTATAACCTGCGTCATTACGCAGCCTCCAAAATGAGAAGTGACTTATGTCACTACATGTGTTTCTCTCGCCTCTGTAAAAGTTCTTTGTTCATAGCATCCCTCAGTTCGGGGTCCCCCTATCGGCCTGGTGCACTTCCGTTGTGTTTTCTCTTTTGCAGCGCGTTTCTCTTTTGCAGCGTGTTTCTCTTTTGCAGCGTTTCTTCCTTGCAGCATTTCTCTTTTGCAGCGTTTCTCTTTTGCAGCGCGTTTCTCTTTTGCAGCGTTTCTTCCTTGCAGCATTTCTCTTTTGCAGCGTTTCTCTTTTGCAGCATTTCTCTCTTGCAGCGCGTTTGCCCTTGTCGGCCACCGTACTACGGGGACAGGGGAGAGATCCTGCCTCAAGTGGAGAAGTTTTAAGTAACCAAGCCAAATCATGCAGAGCAAATACCTCACTATGCACCAATAACTGAAGATCACCAGTCATTTACTTGTCATTTGATGTGATTACATTCAATAGTATTTTTTTTTATTACATCACAATAAAGTAATACCTAATAAGTGGAATTGCGTAAAGTACATTTACACCAGCATTGCACAGGTGTATCAGTTTTATGTGACTCTGTCTCTATTCCATCAATTAGAATGAGGGCTCGCTTGCCCAGTTAGGGAGTTAACCAAAAGGCAGGCAATGAGGGCCCAATGGACAGTGAGGTGGACTTGTAACCCAAAAGTGGTGGGCGGAGTGAATAGCCAGCGCTCTCTCGACCCTCAGTACCACAACTGAGGTGAGACCTTTGAGCAAGGCACCGAACCCCCAACTGCTCCGCGGGTGCCACAGCACTGGCTGCCCACTGCTCCTGCTTTGGATGCAGAGCACAAATTCCAAATACGTGTCACTATACTAGGCCACAAGTCACTTCACACTATAGTGAGTGTGAGTGAAAGAGGAATTACTGTCCTGGATATCTTGTGCTCCTTCACTCTTCGAATTAGTCTCTCCTGCTGTGTTCCTCTGGGCACATTGTCCTCCACAAGGAAACCCTTGTCTACCATGATGTTCGTTTACGGAGGGAATCTATGCCAGACTGCTTCAGGAGCACTTTGTCACTGATAGAACCGGAATAAAGAGGTGACACAAAGGTCATTGCCCCATGAGGTGCTATACCAATCAACCCTTTAAAGGTGCACTTCACTGGAAAACACTTTACTCTGAAGGAGAAGGCAGTTTTGCATGCGCAGTTCAGTGCAGTCCAATACCGCTTGTGTGTCCAAGTAGTATTAAAAAACATTGGGTAGGTGAGCCTTTACTGTTTCCTCAGACACCCAAATCCCCACAGATCCAAGTACATAGTAAAGAAAGTTAGCCCATATGTTGATGATGTGGCTCACTGTTGATGTGGATTTTGAATCTGTGTGCCAGATCTTTTTGCATCATACAGAGGTCAAAAACAGAAAAAATTCATCAACAGGGACTGTAAAAAGAAGAGCATACAGTACATTTTAGATATTATTATTTATTGTTACATTCTTTATTCTTAAAACACCAAGATAATAAAGATATAAATCATGAAAGATAGTGTGTGTGGTTGTCTGTCTTTGTGTGTCTATATGTGGCTCTGCGACAGACTGGTGACCTGTCCAGGGTGTACCCCCTGCCTTCCACCCGAGAGAGAGCTGGGATAGGCTCCAGCAGATCCCCGTGACCCTGAGCCAGGAAAAGCGGGTATAGAAGATGGATGGATGGATGGATCATGAAAGATTTTAAAGATCTAACTTTAATGGTTGTCAAATTTAATGCAAGGCATTTTAAGGAAGTATGATTTTTATACAATGTATCAATCTCAGATTTTCATATTCCACTTCATAAGGATCACAGAGAAATAAAGTGTACTTAGCCACCACCTGCGTCCTTGTCACTGAGAAACTGAGAACGGAGTTGAATCTGGCACCATACTCTTAAATAACTGCACACACACATGCCACTCTTGACCTCTTGGTAAATAGAAAATCATTTAGTTGTTTCAGTCATTTATGTCAAATGTAATTAAACTTTAATTATTGATGCTTACATTTAATAAGAGATTTAATTTAGCTATAATTTCTTTTTGTATTCTAGCAGAGCTATGCCGCTGGAATGGCAGAGGCCGTGGCAGTCAAGGGACAGAGGGAAGAGGACAGCTATCCTGCCAGTAATTGGACTAAGCAAGGAGCAGCATGTCAGAACTCAAGTCCTTGTCATCAATAATGTAGTCCAATAGATATCAGAAGCCCCAATTGACTTATGCTTGGATAGTGATGTGGAGTGGTACATATTACATTGCTACTGCCAGCTTTTAATAAATGCTGTATTTAAATTTAGATTTGAAAACCTGGTCATGTTAAAATTTTACTTTGCTCAGTCCACAAGGAGTATCAGCTTGATTATACTAATAAATGCAGGGAATATATTAATCAAACAATGTCTGTAAGTTGCATTTACCAAGCAGAAAGTTATTGTGTTTTTATGTTGTTTTCAATATCTAGGATCCAGTGAGACTGCACTTGTTAGCAAGTTCACATAGTGTGAGAGAAAAAAGAAACACCATGAATTATCAGTGTTGGCATTCATGTTAAAACACAATCTATCTGATGCTGTTCTTGAGAACATATTAAAGATAATAAATGCAGTTAGTGAAAAACATGTTTCCAAATCCAAGCACTGTTTCTGCAATGTTGCAATGTTGGTAAATACAGAACTGCAGTGGAAATCCATCCATCCATCCATCCATCTTCTATACCCGCTTTTCCTGTTCAGGGTCACGGGGATCCACTGGAGCCTATCCCAGCTCTCTCTCGGGTGGAAGGCAGGGGTACACCCTAGACAGGTCACCAGTCTGTCGCAGGGCCACATATAGACACACAAAGACAGACAACCTCACACACTCACACTCACTCCTACGGGCAATTTTAGAGTCACCAATCAACCTGACATGCATGTTTTTGGACTGTGGGAGGAAACCGGAGTACCCAGAGTAAACCCACGCAAGCACAGGGAGAACATGCAAACTCCACACAGAAAGGCCGCGAACCCACGACCTTCTTGCTGTGAGGCAACAGTGCTAACCACTCAGCCACCATGCTGCCCTGCAGTGGAAATAATTCAACTAAATTCAATCAGGTTTATCAATATTTATAAACTGCTGTTAGCATTTTCTCTAAGAATCAATGTGTTTAGGAAATATATAGCATATTGTCTAACAAAAAAAGAGATTTATTACTGTAGTATGAATACACAAGTCAAGTCAAGAAGCTTTTATTGTCATCTCAACCATATAGAGCTGTTGCAGTACACAGTGAAATGATACGTTTCTCCAGGACCATGGTGCTAAATATAAGAGAGCGACATATGACAACAGAAGACTAAACTTAAGACACAGGAGGTGAATATACAGATGGATGACAAAAGGAAAATCCTGAATGTTTGACTCCAACAATGATGGAATATTTTTTTTAAAAAGCATGGATTCATCAAAAAAAATGGCTGTGTAGCTGTGTTGGCAAGACTAACCATGTTTTTTGATATCTACACCATCACAGAGGTCAGAGTGATGTTACCATCGACTTCCAGGGTGGTAATGTGTTGGAGGGCAGTGAAACGATGCTTGTAGGTGTGTGTGTGCATCCCATTGACCACAATCCTGAATGAGGGAGCCTCGCAACAGATACTCAGCTGAAAGGAAAAAAGGCATTTTTTTTAAATCACCCATGAAGAAAAATTGTAACCCTGCACAATGATCTTTTGAGAACTAGTTTAACTAGTTTAACTATGCAGTAATGGAGATAGAAGATAATGAACAAACTATTTACAGAGTGTTGTACTAAATGTGGCTTGTACACTGTGTTACTATATTCTGGAACAGCCCATTTCCACCTGTAAGTTTGTGCATTGAGTTAAGTGCTTGATAGCCTGGCCAGCCAGACTCTTTCTATTCTGCACAAAGAATTAGTCTGGAATCTCTTTGGTTGAGGCGGGGCGGGCAAATGGACACAGAATAAACCAATCAGAGAAAAAAATGATATGATGTGTGGTAGAGACAGTATAGAATGACATTTGACATTTTTTTGTTGTAAAAACAAAATGCACGGTGTTGTCACCAGTTCTGTGCATATTTTTGAATGGAGTAAACGGCAAAAGCCAATTGTAGAAAGATTTGCTGACTGGACAATGGCATTGAGCAATGTTACGAACAAGTCAGTGCATATGAGCAAGGTTTGTTTGGACTGGTTGGACGACTGGAGCGTAAAGCCCACAACATTGCAGAGAAACGGCTATGAATGGCCCAGCTCATTTAAAGCCAGAGAAAGACTATGGCAGGGGTTCCAGACCCACATTTGTTCACTAAGGAGTGGATCTGGCTGGCCTGGCTAAGTGTTTGTGTGTAGTCATACTGTGAAAGGCTGTCCCCGTTGGAAGGGCATCCCACCGCCACGTTCCTCAGTGCCCCACTGCTCCCACTGTTTGGTGTTACGAACCACAATGTTCTCATCGAAACGTGGATTGTAATGCAGAGCGATGCCAGCATGAAAGGAAAAATTCACACTGAATCTGTAAGAAACACAGAGATAAGAATCACCATGATGCTGGGCTTCCTGCATGACTACATTCTTTCAAAAAAAGAAGTAGTGCACCAATTTTACAGATAACGCTCAGTTTACCTATAATCTATGATCTGTGGAAATGTTTGTCTGGAAGGTTCTAAGGAAAAGACTGAACTAAGTTGCATTATGCATTATTTAAAACTTGGCCCAAACTAGGAAATAAAAGTCAATTATCTTGACTTATGAGGTTGCTATGATCCTGTCTCAGTTGTCTGATGCTTTAAAGGTACTGGAAAAACTGCAAAGAACAGCAGCAGTGTATGTTTTTACCCATGGAACTCCTAAATCTATATGTAACATATATCAAGTCACCTCTTTTTGAACAACTGTAATAATCTAACGAATGTGAAAAATGTAATCAGGTGCTACTTTAGTTATTTAGGGACCCTACATACAGCTGAGAAACTGAGATTTTGAAAACGTCAGATCTAAAAATGAGGTTTCATGTGTTTCAGGCTGTGACATCATTACGAACACTCTCCTTACCAAGTCCAGTTTCTCACATATACTCACTCCTATGATTGGCTGTACACTCTTCCCACAATCAGAATTTGTGTCAGCGTCACGAGGCAACTGCCCTTGACTGGGACATTTTCACCATTGTATCCTGTTACTTTCATTTTTGCTGGGTGTATTTTGCTTTTGACTGGGAGTTTTGTAGTCATCCAAAGACAAGAGGTTCATTTGTGCACCCGTATCAATTTTGAATGGAATTATTGTTTCATTTATAGTCAATGGTACAATTCATTCAGCTTTGTCTAGTGTGCTGATCTGCACAGAATCAGAATTCCTCTGGCTGTTCATCAACCACATGCTATTTTTTCTTGGCAACATCAGCTTTGCAACACTTTGCAAAATAGTTTTTTTTCCCATAGCTGTTACAGATTTTCCCATAAGCTGGTCATGACCTGGGCATCTGTAATCCACCACATCTGACACATTTACTTTTAGGTGCTTTGCCTCTTTGTTTCTTTTGCTTTGCAAGCTGTTTAGTGTGCTGGTCCTCTCTTTTTTTGTGTGCACCGCAGCATCATCCCTGTGCAATTCCTTAGCTTGTGCACATGTTACTTCAGCAGCTCTGCGCACGTTCAGCTTTCTCTAGTGTCAAAGCTGGTCCCCTTAACAGCCTTTCCCTGAGAGCATTATCTGGAATTCACAGATTATCCTGTCTCTCATTAGTGAATCTCTCAAGTTTCCAAATTCACAAGTCTTAAAGTGTGCAGTTCACCAAGGTACTGGTCAAAACTCACTCGTTTTTGGTCAGCAGAGAACATATCTTTCAAATGTGACATTCGAAAGTTTTCTTGGTGTTACCACGCACTCTGACTCGTCAAACTGCTTTCGTGGGCTACCCTCGAACTCTTTCGCGTACGCTAATCCCTCTTCTGTCGCCATGTGTTCATAATCCAGTTAAACACAAGCATCAATATCAACTCAGGTTTCCTTTATTGAACACATTGCCATGCACACTCCATACCGCCGGTGTCCCCCCTCACCGTCCGGCTAGGAAAACACGTATTTAGTCACGTATCAAAACCGGAACTTCCATTATGTTATCAGCCATAACATCACAGACTTGTTTTTGCCTTTCCTCTCCATCTTAGCACTCAGTGTGTTTTCTACAGAAGCACTATCTATGTGAGATGTTATCACCACAGCAACATCCGCAAAATGAAACTGACTTCATGGACAAGCAGATTTTAAATCATTAATATATATGAAAAAAGAGAGGCCCAAGAAAAAATTAACATATTTGGGAAAATCACATATAAGGAGGAGTATGCACCTGACCTTCATTAAAGAAGCCTGAATGAGAAGGAAGCGGCTTTACAACATATGTAGAACATTCATTCAAAATTCTGCCACATCTCTGTTCTTACAGATTAAACAATCATTAACTTTTATAATAATATTACATGGCTTTGATTTTTGATGACTGTAACTTCTATTTTCACATTTGAAAGTATTAGTGTTTTCCTAATTAGAAAAGTTTAAAAAAACACCTCTATTGGAAATTTTAATCATACTAGACACTAGAAACACAGCAATTATTGTTTGGGTAGTGGCTGTACCTCTGTTGGGTATAATGTGCTTAAGCTGATAACATACAAACAATTTTAATTTCTCCATAAAGCAAATTTGAGGTCAAAATCCAGGTAAATTTTAGGTAACACAGTATTCAAACGCTAACGTAATCCAAAGAGAAAGCTAGAAACTGGCAAGAACAGTCCAGCAACTCTGCAGACTCCAGTCTGCCATTAAAAAGGTAGGATCCCACTTACTGAGGCTGCCCTGAGTCACGTGACGTTCCAGCACATTCATCCTCTGTATCATTCCTGGTTTGTCTAAACACAATACAGCCACTCGGCAACAAGCACAGGTACGCAAAAAGAACAGTCTTCTAGACACTCTGCCACTTGGCGTAGAAACAACTCTGAAACACAATGATACTTCCTGAAACATAGGTGCCAACATCATCAATCCTCCAACCAAGAACAAAAGACAAGAGGAGGTTTTTTAAAAAATTCATAAATAAAGTTCAGCCATGAAGCCTTTGAGAGGGCATGAATATGTTGATGAGCCCTCCTGTGACGCAACAGGTGGGCAAAATCTGAAATGAGCCTTCCTGACGATCGGTTTCTGATGAAGCCGACTATGGTAGATTATAATCTCAGATTCATTCTTGACAGATTAATTATCTCAGGAGCACCAGATCCATTTCTTTTCAGCGGAACAACTGAAATTTAATGTGATGAGAGATACTAATTAATTTATTAATGATACAGTACCAGTAAATCTGAATTTCCCTCATGGGGGATGAATAAAGTATCTATCTATCTATCTATCTATCTATCTATCTATCTATCTATCTATCTATCTATCTATCTATCTATCTATCTATCTATCTATCTATCTATCTATCTATCTATCTATCTAAAAATTTGGACACACTTCTCATTCAGTTCATTGGTAGTGTGCCCAAACTTTTGACTGGTAGTTAATTCGATATACGAAGAGTGAGTCCTAAGAACAGCGAACTAAAATTGTGTCATTTTGGAGACATGAGTTAACATTTTAACTGATGTAGCAATTGGTAAAGTGGCTGATCAGTTTAGGCAATTAGAGTGGTTTAGGTTTGATATCTACGTAGTATGTTTGTAGTGAGGTCAGGTTTGTAATATGAAGAAGTGCACTCCTATGATAGGAGCTTTGGGTTAGAAAATTATTTCAAAGCAGGGGCCCATGAGGCCAAACCAGACAAAAGGACACCAGCAGTTAAGAGAGACTGGAAAGAGAATAAACTGTGCCTACCGGTACTCATACTCTGTTCTGACAGTAACCCACTGATTCTGGGGTTGGTCCTGCATTAAATTGTGTTAAACTAACTTCCAGGTGGCTTTCTGGTTGTCTGCCATGTTAACCACAGGGTTGTGTTGGGTCCATTTCTCTCTTAGTTGCCAAGGTCTGCAGCCCGAGAGATGGCTGCCTTTGCAGGTAACTGGGTCAGACAACTGTGGTTGTTGTGGCGGGAATCCCGTGGGAAGTCCACATGAGTTAATAATCAAAGTACTTTGGTATCAGATGACTAAATATGGAAAATAGCTCTGGCTTAACTGGTAAACTTAAAAAGGAATCTATATAACAATTAAAGCTGAAGAGGTTATCAAGCAGAATCTCAGCTTGGACTGAGGGAGTTTGATCAAGCAAAATGAAGAACAGCAAAACTGTGAAGTGGACACCAACACAGAGGGAGCTGCAGCTATTTCATGCCATGTCCAGCAGCCTGTCACAGTGGGGTGCACTGTGTGGAGGGTGGGTGCGCCTATTTCAAGGGCAGTTGCAGTGATCTGAATTTCACCTCTGGCTGTATCTTCTAAATTAAATAAAGCAGACTATCAGCCTTCTCACTACAATGCTAGTAAACATCTAGAACAAGCAATGATCTTGATCCTTTCCAGGGAGGAGAGGTAGTCATTTACAACACATTACAAGACAAGGATGACAGTTTGTCTGACTGGAGTGTAGTATCGTCAGTGTCAAGTCTCCTTGCCTTGACTGATCAAGGCTTTTTTTTTTTCAGTATCCTGCTGCACCTGAGAGTGCAACACTTTAATCCCATGGATTATTCAGAGTTCATTTCTCTACAGGGTCTTCTTTCTACATGGCCTAGAGGAACATCACAAAGTGATCAGCTGACACACTCTGGGGACTGCAAAGCACAGGAAGCACCGACATATATGTGAAAAACACATTAAAGAGTCGGAGTAAATAAAAATTTAATGAAGGTGATAAAGTTCAATCTGTGATTCTAAAAAGATTTACTTTACACCTAAAGTGTTTAGAAGTTATAATATCTCACTTTACACATCCTGGCTGTAATGATGAGTACATAACATAAGATCACTGCCCCTCACCCGAGAGACCAGAGTTCATATCCCAATAATGGACAAAAAGAGTGTGGATCCACAAGGTCTCCATGACGTTTGAATGAAAGAACACAAGTAACCCCAGTAGGTGAGGTTACATGCAGAGGATGCAACCTACAACTAACTTGGAATCTCACAGGCGAATGGGAGCCATGCAGACGCTGCAAGGTCTGACAAACAGGAGAACAAGGCTGTAGTGATAGATGTAGCAAACCAAAATGATCGCAACATCAGAGAAGGAAGTGAGAAACTTGGGAAATACCAAGGGTTAAAAGAAGAGCCAGAAAAAATGCGGAAGGTGAGGGCAACAGTCCAAAAGAGGTGATCTCTTCCAGTTGAAGCACAGAACATTTACGTGGTTGTTTTGAGTGAAAGTTAATCCACAGAAGCAGCAAGCTTTCTCTGACAGCTGGAGACCGATCTTACATAGCTTGAAAAGTGGACTTGCTTAAAGTACGCTTTAGGGCCTAAGATGTCATGCTGCAACTTTTTTCTTGTTTGAGAGAAAAGGAAAACACACATGGTTCATTAGTATATTAGTCATTTTCCATGAATAATATACAGAATGTCTAATGTAACATAATTTATTTCAGTTCTTGAGTGAGTGAGTGAATGAGTAACAGCTAGCTCAATGCACACAACGAACTGATCATTTTATGAAATCACTAAAACCTCCCTGCTCTCACTAATCGACCACAACCATGAGGTTACAATATGTAACCATGGTTCTCTCAGCTCGAGGCCCATACATATAGAATATGTAACCGATATGACAGAGAACTGAAAATTAGCAAACGCCAATGAACCTGTAACCACAGGTTGTACTAGAGGACATTGGGCTCTCACGGTGCATGTCCTTTAAATAAAGGAACAGATACTGCCTGCTGCTGGGTTTTGCCTTTGAAAACAAGGAAAGCTAGAACAGTAAAAGGTTATAGCAAAATCTCAAATTTAACAAATTTGTAAATGTTTATTATATGTTTATTATAAATATTATTATATTGCTGCACTCCATCAAGACATGCTGTGTAAAAAACTTTAAATGAGGTTTAGAAATAGGAGAAACACAAAATTTATTTTCAATTAAATTGTCATGACATACCAGATCTATATAAACGTTTTATAAATGATTATATAAACTGCTTGGATAAAACAGTTGTCATTTCTTGTTTTGAGAACAAACCCTCCCATATAATAACTGAACAATAGGCACAGTTTACTCACCCAAGACATCAGTAAGGTTAACTCAGACCCCCAACCTACTAAGGTTTAAGCAGCTAAAAGAATATTGTACATTATATGTATATGCATGGTGTTCTGTTTCTCTTACTAGGTTTTATATTTTTAAACGGCTAATCACAGTGTTCAGTCTTGCATGGTTAGTTGATTTCAAAGTAAAATTCAGACCTTGTGGCATTAGGATGAACAGTCCCCTGGATAGTAATGGTCCTGCCAGGTTTTAGTCCACCACTGATGAGGGTTTTGTATGGGACTGCCTGTACAGAAATGGAATATTATTAATTAATATGCTCTTGTGTCATTCTAAAAGTATCATTAATATAAAGACCAAAGATGACAAAACTGCTCTTGTTTTGCTAAAACTCAATTCATTGATACAGAGATAGTTAAATACAGTGTGACATAACTGAAACAGAAAAACACAATGTTTCACAGTAGTGCCACTTTTGTGTAATCTCTTACACAACAGGAAGAGTTATGCAGGAATTAGTATCTGCCTTGTGGTTTCTGTTTTCATAAACCGAATCTTCCTGTTTTTCAGTTTGTTTCTAGTCACCAACCATTACATTACTGACACAGGTGCACTTGTCTTCCTGGGCTCTTGAGGTAGCTTCAGAAATACATGATTTTAAATCAGTTTTGTAGTTTTCTGAAATTTATACTATAACATGAACAAACCCACTTGTTACTGTGACACTTCAATCTAGGGCCAAGGATTGAACCACCAACCCTCTGGTTCATGGCCAACCTGCTCTACCTCCTGAGCCTGCCCCTTACTACTACTTTTTTTTGAAAAGTTTACATTCCTCCACCCTGTGAATGATACAGGAGATCCTGCTTCCCAACTGCCAACAGGTTCTACAACACCTTAGCCAATGGCAGATAATATTAATACTATTACTAGTAATAATAGTACTAATAATACTAATACTAATTATCATGAACTGGACTGTTACTGACTACTCTTACTACTGACTAGTTATTGCATTCACTAAATGACTACCTAAATTTTCCACTAGGGATTAATAAGGTTTATCTCATCTTATCTCATTATGTTCTGTGTACTTGTCATTCCCCTTTTGGAGTGTTCCAAATCCATACTATGCACAAATACACACATGCTGCATGTAGTAATTAATTTCCTGTGTGTTTAGTATTTTGTATACTGCTGGTAGCGTGGTATAGAATTAGAATGTAGTGCAAATATGGGCCATCCAGGAGTTTCTGCTCATTGATTACTTTTCTATGTAAATATAAGGTGAAATGTTTTATTTGAATTCAAAAACTTAGCTGGCTACAAACCAAACTAGATTACTGCCATTCTAAACTCCTTAGAATGAAATATTTCTTATATTCCTATGAAACTGCATTTGTCTCTTTGTACTGGGGTGGACAACTGCAAAACCACTCATCTGGCCTGACACTCACAAGCATTGCGAGAGGAAATCCAGGTTGTGCAAGGAATCCAGTCCCTGCTGGGAGCAATCCAGGCTGAGGTGGGAAGGCAGAAAAGGTTGGACAGGCTTGATGTGAAGCAAATGCAGGCAGAGCAGAAAATGCTGCCTGTCCAGGGAACTAAAATGAAAGGAAATCACTTTAATTTCATTCAGCATTCTATAGTACTGTTCATACTCTCCAAATTTATCTGTAAAGGTTAAGTGAAACACTATTAATGCATTGTTTTTAATGAATTCTAGTCCTCACCATGGTGTTTTGGAACGCAATGGACTCGATTTCTACTTTGCCGCCTACTGAGATGGTGTCCACATGCTGAAATGGAATACGATGTCTGTATTCCATAAAATTACAGCCACTGACGCTCAGCTAGAAAGAGCAAAATCATATTTGAAATCATATTTGGATCTCATTCCTGAACACACATGAAACAATGAGTATCACGCAAACAATATTTTTAAAATAACACCTTGAAAAAAAGGGATGTACAGTGTGTAACAAATGTATTAGAAGACCAGTCATAAAAAAGATAAAACATTTTAGGAACCCATCAGAAACAGTAATAATGATATTTTTGTGTTCTAAATACTATTGTGACTAAAGAGCTTGTATATATTGGTAACAGAAACATATAACGTATAATATATTATTTATTTATTATATTATTATTTATTATTTTGGTAATTGTGAATACTGTTAGTTTAGGGCAGCTGTTTGTGCACCCACAAAAGATACAAACACAATTTCTTAAAATAACAGGATTTGAACATGCAGAGAAATAAAGTCTGTTTGAAGTAAATTACTCAGGAAAACTAAGAAGCAATTCTGGCTACAAACCTGGTAGTAATCAGAGGTGACAGCGATGAGCAGGCTGAAAGGAGAACCAATAGGGAACAGAGTGTTGGGCTTCCTCTCTTCAGTGCCCCAGCTCCCATTCTGGAAGGTGTTAGTTACCACAGAACCAGGGTGGCTGTCATAACGTGGGTTAATATGCAGAGCAACATCTGCATTTTTTGTGGAACCACATTGTAAATTCACATGGAACCTGAAGTTTAAAACAGAAATAAATATTTAATGGTGTATAAAACTGATATTAAGAACTCAATGACCTTGTGGGTTATGGGACTTCATGATGTGCCGCAAACAATGTAAAAATGCCCCAGTTTTTCTTTTTTAATAAATTTGCAAAAATTTCTACATTTCTGTTTTTTTCTGTCAAGATGGGGTGCTGAGTGTACATTAATGAGAAATAAAATGAACTTTTTTGATTTTGGCAAATGGCTGCAATGACACAAAGAGTGAAAAATTTAAAGGGGTCTGAATACTTTCCGTACCCACTGTATCTAACTAAAACATGTCAGTAGGGCAAAAACAGCATTTAGGAATTTAAACAACGAAACACTTCTTAAACATGCTTTTCTTGTTTAAATGTTTTTGTGAAGTGTTACATTTTTTACTTCACAGCAATCAAATGTTAGTATTAACATCTGCCAAATACGGAACAGCAAATTGAAATCATGATATAAAAACAGACTGACCTATCAGCTCCAGGCAGGGCTCTTCCAGTGATGCTAATGGACTTCCCCACATGCAGACCACCATAGATTGTTCCAGTGAAGGGGATTTTCTAAAAGGGACATGACTTTACATGTTAATAGTTACTTTTCAATATATACTGGAGAAGATAAATCCACTCTATCCTAAGGAGAGAATTGATCAACGATTCCTACATAGTCTGTCTAAATTATAGTGCCTATATATTTTTGTACACATGTACCTACACAAAATATCATAATTTCTTGAAACAATCAAGCTTTGATCTTCATTATAAAAGTCACTACTGCCATGTCACTGTCATCATGTTTGTAAAGATTTTTTTTTTAGTGTAGTTCACTACTGAACTTACATAACATATAGTAAAGACAAAAACATATGAAATTTAATTATTATTTCATTTACAGTATAGCTCATTTTCAGATGCATGTAAAATCCATCCATCCATTCTCTGTATCATTTAGTGCAAATCAGCGGGCTGGAGCCAAACCCAGCGGATAGAGACAAGAGGCAGGGTATGTCCTGGACAGATCAACTGTCTAACTCAAGGCTAACATATATAGACAGACAAATACTCACATTCACACAAACGACACCTACGGGCAACTTAGAGTTGCACAGTATCACTAGTGAACACCCACAATTTGCATATGTCTGTTTTATCTCAGGACAGCATGATTGGCTGAGTGGTTAGCACTTTGGCCTCACAGCAAGAAGGCCCCAGGTCTGCAACCTGTCTGTGTTGCATGTTCTCCCTGTGCTTGTGTGGGTTTACTCTGGTTTCCTTCCACAGTCCAAAAACATGTATGTCAGGTTGATTGGTGACTCTAAATTGCCCATAGGAGTGAGTGTGAGTGTGTGAGGTTGTTTGTCTCTATGTGGCCCTGTGATGGACTGGTGACCTGTCCAGGGTGGACCCCTGCCTTCCACCCAAAGAGAGCTGGGATAGGCTCCAGCAGATCCCCGTGACCCTGGTTAAAGGAATAAGTGAAAGTGAAAGTGACTTGTGTAGCCTAGTATGGTGACCCATACTCAGAATTTGTGCTCTGCATTTAACCCATCCCAAAGTGCACACACGCAGCAGTGAACACACACCCGGAGCAGTGGGCAGCCCTTGCTGCGGCGCAGCGAGCAGTGCCTTGCTCAAGGGTCTCACCTCAGTCGTGGTATTGAAGGTGGACAGAGCGCAGGCTATTCAATCCGCCCCATCGACAATTCCTGCCGGTCCTGAGACTCGAACCCGAAAGTTTGGATGGATGGACTTTTTATCTCTTAATTTTCACTTAAATGTTTTTGTCAACATAAGGGGAACATAAGGGGAACCCTTCAACATAGTTAAAAATGTAGCTAGTATGACCAGTAGCCTATGGCATTTAGCCTTAATAAAAAAAAGTCCACCATGTATATTTTAAAACACTTAAAAAAAGACAAACATACATATATTGTACATGAAGTTGATTCTGATTCTGATCTAAATAAACTAGTACAATGTGTATTTCGTAATAGAGTGAGTGCAAATCACATTATGCGTTAGGGTTCCGCTATTTTCCACCCACCGCATCACTGAAGTCAAAATGACACACGGCCTCACGCTGACATTTCTGTCTGCTTCCTTGTTTTCAATGGAAATCATTTCTGAGTCAACAGGTATTGTATAGTGGAATCAGTACAGTTTCGTTGGCGAGTCTTTACTGTGAGGTTGTAAATAGGCATTTAAGTTGAAGTTCTTATGAGATAAGTGTTTAGGTGAAGTCAGCCTTAGTCGAATTTAAGAGCAGATGTTGGTAATAAAACAAAGGATCCTGTCTATCGTGTTCCCCTGAGTATAACCTTTGTCTATCGGCCAGGACGTCGTAAAATGAGAACATTTGCAGTCTACACTTTGCAGCACTTCACACCTAAAGAAGAGAAACGCTATATTGCGATAATCTGTGGTAGAACCACCCCTCGTCCGATCAGCAATTACTTCGTTTCTCATGAAAATAAAAACTTGAAAAGAGAAATGTGTTTTAATCACTTACTGGTCTATAAAAAGGTGACTGCTGATTAAAAGCCATCGAGCCGCGTAGGTTTGCTGAGCTGCAGGATCGTCTGGATTGTGATGTGAAACAGTTACTTCTGAATCCCGTTGATAGGTTTCGATTTCCTCCGTGGGCGGCGAGTAGGTCAACAACAACCCTGTATTATCTTGATAAAAAAAAGGGCTGTACTTGAGCCGAGCTGTTTCAAGTCTATGGGTCGTAAATGACCATGTGGCCTATGGGTTAAACGCTACTAAAAAGCCCATAACGTTAGTTTTATAGAACTTATAAAACTCCTTAGTGTGTTCCACTTTAAGTGGTGGCAGATTAACTGCTGATATTCGGGTGTGTGTGGCTGTGATTATGAAGGCGGTGAGATTGTAGAAAGTAATGGCCAAACCAGTCTTTCCATTGTATCATCAAAATATTAACATCAAAATAAAGACAGTGTTCAGGAGTGACACGCAGGGGCGGTTCTACGATTTCATCCTTAGGGGGCTTAGCCCTCACTATTGTTGCTGACAACACTACCTAGTGTTGTCTGTATATCATGTATAGACAGCTAATTTGAGATGGCAAGTTTCCATAGACACTGTACACATTGAATGCACAAATTCAGGCTAAACAATTAAAAAAAATATAGAAAATACCTTATATAACCACCTACATGTTGAAGGATGTTGCATTGTTTCCTGCCTCTGGCTGACATACAGCACAAGCCATTGCACTTCTAAGGAAGGGCTATCACGCATGTGCAGAATAACAGAGAATAAAATTAAAGAAATTAAAAAAAAACTCCGATCTTTTTTTATTGACGTCTTGCATTTCTTAATAACAGTACATAATTTGCCATCATGGAACGTGAAAAATGCTGTTTGAAATATTTTGTGTTCCTTTATATCTTCAATCAATCAATCAATCAATCAATCAATCAATCAATCAATCTTTATTTATATAGTGTGACATAGAGTCAGACAGAGTCATATGCCACTGTATATTTTAATCTGGTAAATTACTGTCATTGAGCAGCAGTGTATACACAGAAACTGTATGTCTGTATACTGCATGTAAGGGGGAATGTTCTAATGCTGAAGTTGGTGGAAGCCATGACAGAGAGCAGCCTGCTGAACGAGCACAACTAACGTCTCCTGTCTCTGCTTTTTCCCGTATAAAACAGGATATATAATCTGTCTACTGGTCACTCCAGCTTGAGGCCTGTAACAATAGCACCTTACAACAACCCATTTTGACCAAAGTGCTTTACAACATCAAAAACAACTAACTAAAAAAAAAAAAAAAGTGGTGTTAAACATGATCAGAAATATGAAAGAGTAAAAACACACTTTGGTATTGTTATGTTATTGTTAACCAGTCTGAAATGATTTGTATCCCCCTGTAACCAAACCAAAGTATCCAAAACTGGACTCTGAAGGACGGAGAGTAGCGTGTGTTTATACAAATAGTTAATTCCTCTCCCACGCGGGTTGAGAAACTTTCATCCTAAGGAGTCCAGCCACCGATCCAAACCAGGTAACAAAAGAACAGATGGTGGAAACACAGGTAGACCTGTAGTGTTACGGTAAGAAATCTCTATAAAACTCATTACTTGGTTGAGTAGTTTACAAGATGCCAGCACAGTAGAGACCGTTGTGCTGTTGCTTACTGATGGATGCAGCACGGTAAAAATAATGTGGGTTGAATGAGGAAAGACAGCACCAGAAGAATGGCTACTAGAGTATGGGTTTAGTACAGGGTACTAGGAGAGAAATAAACACTTGGCTTGGGCCCAACCTACCAACTGAACTGTCACCATCATGTGAAGGAAAAGACAAAAAGGTGTCAATGACCCCAGAAAAACAGATGTTGTTGGTAAAACAACTTAAAAATAAAAATACAAAAAATTATGTGGAAGAAACCTGTGAGAGGCAGTATATGCAGTATAGACCCTATGGGCCTCAAAAGAGGAGATGGAATAAGAAGAAGCCCTTTTGGGTCTCAGATGGAAAGATAACAGAGAGTCATTTGGATCCCTTGTGGAAAGGCCGTGAGGACCTCAGAAGAAGAACCAGCACCAGAGGAGCCCTTCCAGGAGAGATTCTCTGAGCAGTCAACCCAGAAGGAGGACAACATAAAGAAAGAATTCAGCACAACACAAGAACAGGGTCAGCATAATAATAATAATAATAATAATAGTATTCATTTATAGAGCACTTTTCTAAACATATGTTACAAAGTGCTTTACAATAAAAGACATAAAAGAACACTAGAAAATTTTAGGAATTTGGTACAACTGTCATTCCCCAGTTTCGTATTATTTCTTGTTATTACTATTGTTTGAAGTACAATATTGACATTTAACCTTTGTAGATTTCTGACAATTATCCTAAAGTACCACACTCAGAGGTATACCAAGAAAGTAGAAAGTGAGGCAGGTTTAATATACTCTCACCATTTCCACTGATTTACCAAGGGTAATTTTGTGTCCTGGGAAGATTTAAAATAGGGGATGGGGGCAGCATGGTGGCTGAGGGGTTAGCTCTGTTGCTTCACAGCAAGAAGGCCGTTGGTTCGCAACTTGGCCTTTCTGTGTGGAGTTTGCATGTTCTCACTGTGCTTGTGTGGGTTTTCTCCAGGTACTCTGGTTTCCTCCCACAGTCCAAAAACATGTATGTCAGGTTGATTGGTGACTCTAAATTGCCCATAGGAGTGAGTGTGAGTGTGTGAGGTTGTTTGTCTCTATGTGGCCCTGTGATGGACTGGTGACCTGTCCAGGGTGTCCCCCTGCCTTTCACCCAAAGAGAGCTGGGATAGGCTCCAGCAGATCCCAGTGACCCTGGTTAAGGAATAAGCGGGAATAGAAAATGGATGGATGGATAAAAGAACATCAAAGTCCTAAATACTAAGGAGGATAAAAGGAAGATAAAAGCTAATCCCCATTTAAAGGATATAAGGGAAGGCTTGCCGGAATAGGTAAGATTTAAGGAGGGCTTTAAAAGATGGCACTGCGTCAGCTGATCTTACTTCCTCAGATAAGTCATTCCAGAGTTTGGGAGCTCTAACTGCAAAGGCTTTGTTACCTCTGGTTTTCATTCTAATATCGGGGATACATAGAAGATCTCTATCAGAGGATCTCAGGCTATGAGCAGGCTTATACGGCTGTAGCAGCTGGGATATATAGCTTGGAGAAAGGCCGTGCAGTGCTTTAAAAGTTATTAATAAAATCTTAAAATAATTTGTAAAATGTATTGGGAGCCAGTGCAAGGAAGCTAAAACAGGAGTGATATGGTCAATTCTACTTTTTCCAGTCAAGAGCCTTGCAGCTGAGTTCTGGACAACCTGGAGCCAGTTAATTGATTTATGGCACACGCAGGTGAATAGACTGTTGCAATAGTCAAGGCGTGAAGAAATAAAAGCATGTAAAATCACCTTTATATCCTTAAATGATAAAATTGAGCGTATTTTGGAGATATTTCTGAGGTGATAAAAACATGTCTGGACAGTCTTTGTGACATGGCGCTCAAAGTTTAGTTTAGAATCAAACCAAACACCAAGATTTTTTGCAGCGGATGTTGGTTTCTGTAAGCGAGGGTCTGTACAGAGCAGGATATGTTTGGTTATATGTTGTGAGACAATAAGAACTATTTCTGTTTTATTTGAATTGAGCTGCAAGTAGTTTTGAGCCATCCAGCTTTTTATCTCAGTGAGACATTCATGTAAATGGTTCAACCTTCCATGGTCTAAGACATTAAAAGGACAGTACAGTTGAGTGTCATCAGCATAACAATGGAAGGAAACACCATATTTACGAATGATATGTCCGAGTGGAGAACAGGATCGGTCCCAGCACTGAACCTTGTGGGACTCCGTACTTTACTGGAGAGAAAGAAGACTTGTAATTATTAACGGAGACACAAAACGATCTATTGGGCAGATAAGAAAAGAACCAGTCCAGTGCAGAACCAGTTATTCCCACCCAGTGCTTCAGTCGCTCCAACAAAATGTGGTGATTGACTGTATCAAAAGCAACACTGAGATCCAGAAGGACAAGAACAGAGCACAGGCCAGCATCGGACGCCAGCAGGATGTCATTAGTCACAGTCACAGCAGTCTCAGCGCTATGAAGTTTGCGAAAGCCAGATTGAAATGCATCAAAAATGTTACAGTTATCTGTAGCTTGGAGTAGGAGAATAGAAACATATTTTTCTACAATCTTCGATATGAAAGGCAATTTCGAAATTGGTCTGTAATTTTCAAGGCAAGAGGGGTCAAGGCTCGTATTTTTCAAATGCGGTTGCACGCATGCCATTTTAAAATAATCCGGGACAGACCCCATTGCCAGTGAAGTATTAAAAATGTTAAGAGAAGGAGAAAGCAAATCAATAATAGAAATTAAAAACCTGGTTGGGATAGTGTCCATTGGGCTAGGAGAGAGTTTCATGTCTGTGACAATTTGTAGTAATTCCGATAAGGACATAGGAGAAAACCGAGTTAATTCTACGAATACTATCATCTAACCAAGGCTGTCCGTCTTTAGAGGAGCAGCTGCATCTAGAGCAGAGGCACAAATATTATTGAAACAGCTGACGATATCGTTTAGGCCTACATGTGATGCGCAGGACTCAACTTGCATTAACATAGTGAAGGTTCTCGTGTATTTAGCTGCTGACTGGTCGTTAAATAGACGCCGCTTGACGGTGGATTTTTGGCGTACAATGGTTGGGTGAAGACAGATATCAAATAAAACACATTTATGGTCAGAGACGGAATCCTTCAACTCAATGGAGTTTAGAGTTAATCCTAAAGTGAATATTAAGTCAAGTGTGTGACCCAGGTCATGACTGGGGCCTTTTACGTTTTGAACCAGGTTGAAGGATTCAGTTAGACTGATAAACCCATTTGCTAAAGTATTTGTAACATTATCAATATGAAAGTTAAAGTCTCCGGCAATAATTACTTTATCATATCTAATAACAATGTCAGCAACATAGTCAGAGAACTCCGATAAGAAATTACTGTTTACTTTCGGTGGGCAGTAGATAAGAGTACAGCAAACAGGAACAGAGCAGTGGATGAGAAACGAAAGAAGGACCAGAGCTGCTGATTGATTACACCAGCTGCATTTCTCCAGTTATAGAGGCAGTGGTGGACAAAGTACTCAACTTCATTACTTAAGTCAAAGTATAGATCCTCCTGGTCAAAATAGTACATGAGTTAAAGTACTGGAGTATGTACTTTCAAAAATACTATTCAAAGTACTTAAAACGTTTTTTTCACAATGCATTTTTAAATGATGCAGTAAAGAAACTTTCTCAGACTGTATTTATTTTCAGTGTTTGTACTACATCAATGGATTGAATATTACATATAGTTTACATTAGAATAACTAGAGATGTGTTTGTACAGAATCAGTAGATGGGAAACGAAGGTTTCTTTAGTGGGAACTAGAAGTCACTAGGATTTAAAGACAGAGGTGGCACTGTTTTAATGAAATCAAACAACCTTTTTATAAAACACTGCTGCAGCAAGTCTAAGCAAAGTTAGTACTTATTTTTTTAAGTATTGAATATTAGACTGTTCACATTAGAAAAACAAGAGATATGTCATTATTATTATTAACATTAAACTGAAATGAAACCAGGGCAAAATCAAATCAAACCCAGGACTCATGTTAGCAATATTAGACCAGGACAAAACAAAGACTAGACCAGGATTAAACCAAGGCTGAACCAGGTCTAAATCATTACCACCACAGACAGAACTGCCTTATCTGAGCAGGACATAAGCAGTACGGCAACACCAGTTGGACAAATCTTCTTCTTCATCATCTTGGCGGGTCGCAAGAAGTGATATACACTGTTAACCCAAAAGTTATTTCTATGCAAACAGTTTGAGTAAATGTCACTTAAAAAAAGTAGTTTTTATCGCATGACTTAAACAATATAACTATATGACACAATCACTAGGTGTACTCATTTTTGTAAGTTTAACAAACTTAAACTATCAAGTTTTACCTACGGCCACACCCCTGTTTTCAGCACTGCAGCACTTTTCTAGGTTGCGATTGGTTCAAGACTAGTCTGGGCTTTCTTCTTGGTGGATTCTGAGAAAATTGCGCCTTTTTCTTATTTTCAAGAAGTAAATTGGGTCTTTTCTGCAATTTACCTTCTCCTTTGATGAACATGTTTTCTGCCTGGGAGTTATCTGCAGTAACATGCTGTTGAAAAAAATGTAATTTGCATTTTTCAGTTTTTCATGAGTTTGGACTATTGTAATCAGCAGTTGACTGCACTTAAGAAGACGCCATTTTCTTGGTGAACTTGGTGAGTTGTTTTCTATGTTCAAGTATTACAAATTAGAAACCACTGAAATGTTTCTAGTTAGACGTGTGCATTTCAATATGTAAATTTGAGGTTGACTCCAAAGCATACAAACAGTAGCTCTCAACTTATGTTGTTCCACATAAGATTTAGCAACAATATTTAAAAAATAAACCAAATGATTCTTTTTTTAGAAAGAACATGGACATCACATTTGCCCTTAGAAGAGATGAGGATGTAAAGGATAAGCCTGACATTAGCCAGATGGTCCGACGCTGGCCAGCCCTTTTCACAGAAAGCCAGGTTTGTGGAAGTTTCCTTTGAATATGTGTTTTTTCTTACTTGTCTTACATACAATACATACTTGGACAACATGTTCAGAGAGGTTCATTTGTGTTATAAGTAACTTTGCCTGTATGACAAAATCTGGCTTGTTTTGCATATTTCAGGTTTACTTGGAGTTTAACAGGGTTGTTGGAAGAAACCTTAAAGAGGAATTCTTTGGTGTGCTTGATGGCTTGTGTCCAAGCTTGATGGAAATTTTCAAGATGAAGACATGTCAGATAGGACCTACTACTAGTTGGGTATTTCAAAGTGATTGTGAGAGAAAATGTCTGCAGCAAAAAGGAAGAATATACTGTAGTAACTGATGGAAAAAAAACACACAAAACATTTTGATAATTTGATAACCAGTTCTTACTGTTTTTGGTTTAAAGCTTGTGTTTGAAGACTGGTTTTAGATCTCAGAGTTTATGAAGAGCATCATTATCAGTGATATTTGTTGCTTTGTTGTGTTTCAATAAAATTGAAAAAAAAATGTACTGTGTTGTGTGGTCATTGAATTGGAAGTTTCCTATCCCATTTATTTTAATGCAAATATAGTTTTAAGTGTATTTGACTTAAAATATTAAGTTTTCACTATTTTGCATTAAATTTCACTCTACTTAAACAAATTAATTTTTGACTGTCGATTACTTAAACCATTGAAGTGTATATGACTTAAAAATATTACGTTCCGACTGTTTTGCATTTAAGTTGACTATACTTAAACAAATTAACTTTTTTGACTGCCGATTACTTAAACCATTTGAGGCAATCACTTGCCTCAAATGGTTTAAGTACAATCAACTTATCTGGGTTTACAGTGTAGGGGGAAAACCTACTGTACCGGAGTGTGTATCTTTAGGGTGTGTAAGTGGGACAAACCACACGCAAACAAGAAACAAAATGAACACAGTCAGTTGTCTTTTGGATTTAAGACAATTTCTCTGCAAAAGTAACGATTAACGAGAGCGTTTATAGAAATGTAGTGGAGTAAAAAGTATTATATTTATCTTTCAAATGTAGTGGAGCAAAAGTAAAAAAGTTTCCTCAAAAAATACTACTCAAGTAACGTACAAATTTTCAAAAACTGTACTTTACAGTACTCAAGAAAATTTACTGTCTACCTGTGTTTAGAGGCAATACCACCAAAAGAACAAGAAAAGGGAAAAGGTGAAAAAGAGCAGCACTGTGGAACAAGCAGTAAGCAGAGATGGAGGATAGACAGAAAGTTGATTCTGAAATATTGATTAAAATCATGTAAAAGTAAAGGTTAAGCATCAAGAAGTATAATTAAACAAGAAATGATTTCACAGTAAATGTACTATGATTTTTATTGTAGTTGATTGCTGACATATAGTGATGAAAATGTGATCATACATAAGAGTCTATTTTACAGAAAAGAAATCAATATATGAAATGAGTGTGAGAAATTATTGGAATTAAATTGAGTTGTGTGCACAGTTCAACGAACAGGGAAGCGAAAGCTCATAGAAAGCACCAGGAAGACTGGGTGAACAGATGGCTGGGAAAGAAAGGGAAGTAAACAGAATTAAACTGAGAAATTAATAAGTCATGGCCAGGGCAGGGTGATATAAAGTGTCACGTATGCCTTAGTTGAAGGCCATGTACTGATCACGCCATCTGACCTCACAAAGTCTGCTTGTTAACTGACAAACTGACATGATGGAGGTACATATTTGGTTAATCAAAATTGTAAGCATTACGTAATGCAGGAGAAAGAGTATATAAACACTATGATTTTACTGGTTGGGACAGATTTTTCAGTTGCTGGAAGAAACTGTTAGTCTGCATCAAGATTTTTGCTAGGAGTGCGCTGAGACCAACAGGCGACATCCAGAATCGGCAAGACTGCTATAGGCAGTTAGGCCAATGGGCCTCAGGCAGGCTAGTAATTACCACTTTAATGTGAGGGCTGAACTGGACTCCTGTATTGGCGTGCCAAGGTAACAACCTTTCTACTTTTATATTATTATACTGCTTTAACTGGTATGGGTTATCTGGTTTCTCTGCTCAGTTCTCCCCCCGTTTCCCCCTATGTTCCAACTATTTACAGAAGAATACTCCATATATCTTACTGGTAAAGCCTTCTGACTAGGGTTGGAAAGACCTGGGCCCCTGGTTGCAGAATGTGCTGTTCCTAGGGGACTTTTAAGCAACAGCATCAGATCCTAGGACGGAATACAGCACAAAGGGTGATGTGCATTGTACACAATTTCCAGTTGTTCAAGATTGTAGAACAGGTGAGCTCATTAATGGCTATAATACCACCAATGCTGCAGCCTTTAGCATCACAGTAACTAGTTTCCCACCAAAGCTCAAGCAAATTCAGAATCTCTAGGCAGCCCACAAATCTGATAAAGGCCTTATCTTTGAATAAGCATGCAAAATTCATGTGGTGTAAAAAACCTGTAAAAAAGATCTTGCAGACAATGGCCATGAAGAAAGTCTTTCAGAACTGCAGTTTGTACAACAAAAGTGACATGTCTGGGTCATGTGATCACCCCAGAAAGAAAAACACTCATCAAAATGAATTGCAGCAATTCAAAATATTCCTAAACTGTTCCTAAAACCAATGATCAGTTTTCTTGCCATGTCACCATTTTGCGAACAGTGGATCTGAAAATATCAATTCAATTCAAATTATTTGTATAGTGCCAAGTCACAATACAAAAAAACCCCCCAACAAATCCCTTATGAGCAGCACTTGGTGACAGTGGAGAGGAAAAACTCCCTTTAACGGAAGAAAAAACCTCCAGCAGAACCAGGCTCAGTTTGGGCGGCCATCTGCCTCGACCGGTTGGGGTGAGTGGATAGAGGAGAGAGAAAAGAACAGCAACAATAAACAACAAATAGACACTGCAGGTTGGTGGGGCCAGTAACTGCACATCAGCGATATACAGCTCCAGGACCAGGGACACCTGCAGAAAGTACAGAGAGAGAGAGGACACAGAGAGAGAGAGAGAGAGAGAGAGAGAGCACAAACTAGGGGCATTCAGTGGTGGAATATACATGTGAGGAGGGAGGAGAGAGGAAGAGAAGGGAGGGGAGTGGAGGGGTAGGGTAGGGGAGCTCAGTACACCGATAGTCCTCAGGCAGTCTAGGCCTATAGCAGCATAACTGAGGGATGGTTCAGGGTTACCTGAAGCCAGCCCTAATTATACGCTTTGTCAAAGAGGAAGGATTTAAGTCTAGCCTTAAAAATACAGAGAGTGTCTGCCTCCTGAACCCAGACTGGGAGCTGGTTCCACAGGAGAGGAGCTTGATAGCTAAAGGCTCTGCCTCCCATTCTGCTTTTGGAAACTCTGGAAACCACAAGTAGACCTGCACTCTGAGAGTGAAGTGCTCTATTGGGATAATATGGTACTATGAGGTCTTTAAGGTATGAAGGAGCTTGATCATGAAGGGATTTGTATGTGAGAAGAAGGATTTTAAATTCTATTCTGGATTTTACAGGGAGCCAATGAAGAGAAGCTAATATAAGAGAAATGGATGATGCTGTGTTGTACCTTTGGAAGGATCTTGGGTGTCCAATTCTATGGAGAATACAAAATCGTCTCTAACTGAGGTCTGATGAATATCTAAAGTTTGAGATTTCTCTGTAACCATTTCCAGCTACATAACTCTTGATCATAGGTCTGAGATTTTTTTTTTTTTTTTTTGCGAGGTGTAGTTCACATCAGCTGATGCTGTTTCTGACACTGTTTAGTGTCAAGGTATTGCTAAACCAGACCTCTCATTCTCTCCCTCACGGTGAGTCTGCAGAAGCTGTCAGACAGGCCATTTCAATTCTGCATTCATACAGTTCATACTGAAGTGCTGATTGGAGTGTATTCATTTTCAGAAGTTTGTGTGAAGAGACGCAGATAAAAGTTAGACAGTAGTCAGTAATTTATCTTTACCAGCATGATTTTACTTTTCTGATCAATCAGACAGTATAGACAGCAGTCTTACATGTACACAATGGATTTATCCAGAATAAAATCTATAGGCTACACCTCTTTTGTCACATTAAATCCTGTCAGATCTCAAAATATGAGTATTAGGGCCACAAGGGAAGATTTAAATTGGCATGTCTAAAATAAAGTTGAAATGAGGAAATTAAATTAAAAGCTGCTTAAAATGTTGATTGTAATGATTTGCAGGTGAAAATGTTGAAACTGCATAGTGTGAAAGGTATTGAATGCTGAAATAAAATTGGTGACTAATGTTTTATTCCCTTAATGTGTCAAATATGCTTAAGCCAAATGTGGTTATAACAATGAGCTTATACAGTAGCATATGCTTTCCTTATTCCTACAGGGTATATTTTATTGTATTTTACTTTGAGCTGCTGCCAGGTGCTTTTGGCCCGTTGCATTGCATGTAAATGAATATAAAATCTAGTCACATCCACCACTTTTTCATCTGTAGCCTACACTATTGAAAGAAACAAAGTGTTAAATGAAAGGACCTAGCACAATGTTTTTCAAACTTATGGCACATAAATTCTCCCACTGTCACATATTAGTCCATTATTTTGAATCTGGACCCAAGCTTGCAGGCTGACGACTTTATTAAGCACAACAAAAAGGAAAAACTCAAATCAAGGTATTTACACAGGGAAATCCAGGAACACAGGAGCAGGACTAGGAAACAGAGAACTAGATGAAGAAGGGAAACAGGAACATAGAACACAGGAACCAAAAGGAGACTCAGGAGAGCTTGACAATCCACAGAGAAACAGGAACCAGGAAACACAGGAGTGAGAGGAAACAAGGAGTTATTCCTGTTGAGTTAACTTGGTGAACAGGAAATATGCGCCGCCCAAAAAACAAAGAACACAGGAAAACACATGGGGAATGGCAAGATGACTGATTTGCACACTGTAGCAGTACTGTGGGAGTAAGGTCACAGTACAATCCAACAATGAGGTGATACAAGATACTGTCTTAAATAGTGCTCACATAATGAGCAGATGGGAAACAGGTGAAACTCATCACCTTATTGCCTCATCATACATACACACAGACAAGGAAAGACCAAACGGGAGGAGAAAACCAGGGAACGTGACCAACGTGAAAATAATCAATGATAATATGACCATAAAGCTACCAGGGACTAAAACACAGAAACACAGGAAATAACCACAAAATAAAAGGCCCAATTAGGAAGCCTAATTGTTGTATTTATTGACTATATAAAATGGTGTGCACTTCATTTATAAACGTTAGTGTAAATGGTGTTGTGTTCACCCTGAGTCATAAATATACATCTCTTGCTATAATATGACGGCAGCACAGTGGATGAGTGGTTAGCGCTGTTGCCTCACAGCCAGAAGGTTCCTGGTCTGAAACCTGACAGGGACCTTTCTCTGTGGAGTTTGCATGTTCTCCTCATTCTTGCATGGGTTTTCTGGTTCCCTCCTACAGTCCAAAAACCTGTATGTCAGGCTGATTGGTGATTCTAAATTCTAGATGATGGATGCTATGATATGTACTCAGTTGTCTTCTGGAAGTGTCCTGGATGTGAGAGTCTGCGGTTCAGTTTGGGAAGTCTTTCCAGCATTAGTGCCAACTGGGTGAAAGTTGGCCGGTGGTCTGCCTTGGCCAACCAGCAGACAGACAGAATCTCCTGTTGAGATAGAAAGATAATTAGTACATGATAGAGGTGGTGGCTGTTCACTAGTTTACAACCTAAGTTGTGAATGCATCACCAGGTATGATACGCCATCACTTTAATGTCAATAATATAGTAAATATAATGCAAACATATTGGAAGTAATCCTTTACAATTGTCATGTAATAGTTAATCTAAAGTTAATATAAGGAAAAAACAGATGTAGGGCCAAGCTCCAACTGCAGCCACAGCCACTAGCTGCGCCCACAATACTAATTGTCCACAGTGCAATAAATGTAGCAGACTCACCGTGACCTCCTTGCCCAGGGTGGCATCTGCTAGCACCTTCTGAATGCCCTCACTGCTACCTACTAGCCAGATTTTAGCTTCCACAGGCTGGTTGATGATAGGCCAGTCTCTCACCTGCAGTTCATACCAGATAGTGCTGAAACACAAATATGTAAATGTTACAGAACTCGTGGATTCTTAGTTTTAGAACACCTCAATTTTCCCAGTTTGTATTAAAATGTATGCAGTTTAATGTCTCAATGTAGGCCTAGTCTGAAATTAAAAAATAAAACAAATAAACTGGGCATAGAAAATAAATGATGGAATAATTTATTCATTAAACAACAATCAAACAAAATTTAATCTGCAAAGTTAGCCATATTTTTATGTATATATATATATATATATATATATATATATAATATTTTATTTTTATAAATTTACTTACCCCTACACCATTTGAGAAGTATAACTAAATATAGCTGACCATGTCACGTATTATCTGTGTTTTCTGTGTGTGTGTCTTATTTTGAAGTGTTTCCTGTTATCATAATAAGTGCAATTATTAAACATGCTATTAGACCACTTTTCTTATAAAGAAGAATAAAGTATAAAGAATAAAGAGTCTTTTCTGACTGATCATTTATAGTTTTTAAAAATACCCAGTATTTCTCAAATTGTCAGACAGGAGTATTTCAATTTATAAGCACAACTACATAAGAGCTGAACACACTCATGGTATTCTCTTTACAACAGATATCAAATATCGTTTGGAAAGTTCTTTCCAACACTTTTACAGAAGTTCCCATGAATGTGTTGCACTTCCGTCTAATTCATCTCAAACCAGCAATGAGGTTGAAGTCTAGAGTAATCACTAAAAGTTGGAACCCCTGTGGGAATTGTCAGCACCAACTTTCAAGGCCTAATTTACTTCTATTGCTGCAGAGCAGCTGTAAGTTAACTCATTACTTCAAATGCCTTTTGTATAACTTTGATATGTAAATTATTTTTCAGCTTTTTATATCCTATACTTTTTTCACCAAGTATAGTTATACCATTCAAGTTATTCACTGGACTTAAACTGCTTGAATTTGTAATATTGTAAAATAAAAACTGGAAAAACTGGGGTGTTCTAAATCTTTTGACTAGTAGTGTATATATAATCCAAATGTAAGATATAGATTACGTGATATATAAAATGGGAAAAAAGTATAACCCGAGCAGGATATGTGATAGTGTATTCAATCAATCATTAATCAATACCCAAATGCATAAATGTCAGCAGCTTTGGAAAAGGGCAGCTTGTCCTCATCAACCTGTGGGCTCATCTTTTGAACAATCTCTGGAGCCAGGTAGTAGATCCAGCCCTGGGGTATGTGTAACATGTTTTTTCTTCTAAAGACACAGACAAACATGCACAATACCTATGATGACAAGAACCATGTTATAAGAGAAACAGATGTACATTTTTATTTCAACAATTTCACTCCTACCTGCCTTCTTGTACCACTCCAGACATGCCAAACAGGCCAAAGTCTGTAATGACCACCCTGTTTGTGTCACAGAACACATTCTTAGACTTCAGATCCTTGTGAACAATACCTTTGGCATGAAGATAACCCATTCCCTGTAAAAGAGATGAATTTACTAAACACAAGACCTTTCTAAGATTTACAGAGGAAGTTGCGGGGGGGGGGGGGGGGTGTTATAATTTCATGTTTTATGTCTTAATTGCCCATAGGTGTGACTAGGTGTGAATATGACTCTTTGTTTCTTTGTACCAGCCAAATGATGTACCAAATGATGTCCAGCACATTTTCGTCACGTGTCTCTTAACTGAAATTATCTGACTAACCTATACCTTAACAAGAACTTAATGTGGTATTTTATTTCATAGATTTGATAAATTATCAGAATATCAATCTGACAATAAAAATATTTATTTTTTCATTTTTTTGGCAGGTTATATCTATATCACACAGCTTCATTTACAGGTTTCTTACCTTTACAATCTCCTGTGCAATTTGTCTGGTTTTATTGACATCTAGCAGATGACCTCTTTCTCTTATAACAGAATATAGAGGCAAACCTTTACAGAAACTGAAGAGGAAACATATAACATACTTTCAATAAAATAGAATTCATAAATCAACATCTGAACCTTATAAAAGATGTCACCAAAGAAAAAAAGCAAAACAATATTAAACTGAATTTTAAAGGAGTAATTTATTGCTACATTAATGGTCATTTAAAGGTATAGTTGGCAATCCTAGAAAAAACAAGATCATGATATTCTGTCACCATAAACTTTGATTTGCATTTTTTAACACCTTAACTCATAACTTACTGACCAGACTGCTCCACAGTTTATTTGTCTACTGTATGTTTTTAGGGACAAAGACAAGTGTAAACTATGTCAATGTCACTATGCCCTTTGTGTCACTCTCCTGCAGACTGCGATTACACTGGGGTTGACAGGCAAGTAGACCCAAGTTGTAATCAACTTTTTAGCCAATTTTCCCTTTAAATGTATGTTAAAATAACATTTGTTACTGGAATTAGACTGGAAATTAGAAACATGCAGAATTAAGATTTTGGAGTCTGTCTTGAGTCATGCAGCTGTACCTGGTGATGATGGCGAGGTGAGGTGGAGCCATGCAGGCGCCCATGAAGAGAACAACATTCTCATGCCTCGTCTGCCTGTAGTTCATCACTTCCTTCTTGAAGACCTTGAGATGATCCTGGTTGTTGCCATCAATTTCCATTAGGCGGATAGCCACTTCACCATGCCAGCGACCCTTATGCACCTTCCCCCAGCGACCCTGGTCAAGTCAAATGTGTCAGCTATGTTGGACCCAAATGTTGATATTTTATGTTTTTTATACCGATATCTTTTGTGTCTGTATCAAAATTCTGTGTTTACCTTGCCAATAAGCTCTCCCAGCTGCAGCTGCTCATACGGAATGTCCCATTCCTGCAGGTAGACACTAGTCTGGCTGGCTTTACGAGAGATCTTACCCCTCCAATGGCCCCACGTGTTCCCTCCAGCAGCCCCACAGTAGTATGTGGAAGAAGGCAGGTCTTCAAGACCATCCTCATCAGGGTCCTCAGTGGAAATGTTTGTTTCCCTGTCACACTGGCCAATTGGTTTCTTATCTTTAGCTGGGAAGTCTTCCACTGCCTCCTCCTGGAAGGAAGGAAAACAAAGAAAGTTGAAAAACACTTTTTAAATGTACATATTGAGCAGAATGGGCAAACTGGGTAGAATTTTTTTATATGCATTTTTTCCATAGTAAAGCTGCTCAATTATGGAAAAAATCATAATCACGATTATTTTACACTATCATTGACTTTGCAAATATGTTGCATTTATTGAACAAAACAATGAATTCTCCTTAAATCAAATAATATAAAATATATTCAAATGTATAAATAGCGGTGTCGACGCCACCGTGTAGCAAATCTTGCACATATGTTTTTGATCCACGTCTGCTTCTTCCAATCCAAACTGTTCCCAAACAACAGAATTGCTTCTACCTCTTTTGTTGACCACAGACTTCTGTAGCTCCTCTCTTTCTGCCATCTTCACTCACGCTGATTTTAAAATGCCACCAGACACCACATACACTTGTTTCACTGACAGTATAGGCTGAGAGAGTTCGGGCTTATGGAGGGGCGAAGGTGCGCATGCGCGTGATTAAGAATCGAAAATCAATGTTCGATTAATTTCTCAGTGTAACGATAGTGTAATAGTTAAGTTGGGTTTGTTGTATGCCCAGTGGTACTACAATGAATATCATAGCGTGGGTATCAAAAAAGCACGGGGAAAACTTCTTCTTTTTTCCCCCATTCCGAGGTGTACTTTAATGACCTCCCTCCACTGTGGGACAAAACAACGTCCTATCTACCACACTCAAAAATTGAGGAATTAAATATCTCATATACTGAATAAAATGACTTATCGACAAAGTACAGAAATAAAAATAAATCTCATCTTACAATAGGTTTATCCATCATATGCATTTTTGAGTCTTTTGGAATGGGAATGCCAGTGACAGTACTCACCTGTCCTGCTGCTGGGAGTTTTGTCTCAGGCACATCCACATGTGAAACTCTGAGAGAAAAACCACAAGAATTAGCAACTGACAAAATAATATTATATGCCAATATGCCCACATCTGTCACATGAAGCTGAGCCTGCAAGAGAGTGTGTGAGTGTGTGTGTGTGTGTGTGTGTGTGTGTGTGTGTGTGCGTGCGTGCGTGCGTGTGTGTGTGTCAGAAAATCAGAATATGTAACTCAGCAAAGTTGAAGAAATTTCAGAGTTTATTTTAGTGGCTGTTTTCATCTCAAACAGAATGAAAGGGTGGTGAATTTGCCCACAGTGTATTATTATTAGTTACAATAATAATATGTAGCATATTATTAATGTTGTCTCTTACCCATATTCATATTTGGCAGAATGTTGAACTGCAGTATATGAGGAAACAGGAACATCTGTTGGAAAATACAATTTCAGTTACTACTAAAGTGATAAATACTCACCGTTGCTAGATTTCATACAGAAATGAATTCATATTGCTTAGTCCAACTCAGGGTCATGAGGGACTGGACACAATCCTAGCTGACATTGCGTTGACACACACAAACACTCAAATTCACACCTCTGGGCCCTTTCCTATTAACATTACTGAGACCTGTTCAGAATGCTGTTTTCAAGGATTTTATTTAGCTTTGCACTTTTCCAGTGCAATAGGAACTATGAGTGACATACATTTATGTTTATTTGTCAAAGACTAACTTCAGAAAATGCTGCACTGGCAGCCACCGAAAACAGCTATTTGGCAGGGAAAAAAAACTTACACAAAACTATGCTACAAAGCAAAATTCAGTGAGACATGAACAATTCACATTGCTTACATGACATTACTTCAGTCTTCCTACTGGTGGTATGAATACATACGGAGAAAAGGGCCTTGCGGTCTATAAGACCTTCTTTCACAGGAATTAACTAATTTTCAATAATAGTACAGAGACAGCACGAGTAGAAGTCACCAACAGTCTTCTTAGCCTCAGACAATGGACTCATCTCTGTATAGCTTATGCATTTGACAGCACTGACCACAGAATTTTATTACAGAGTATAGAACATGTGAACTATTACTTAGTTATGCTGTTATAGGCCTAAACTGCCTGAGGACTTCCCATTATGCACTGAGCACCTCTCTCCTCTTCTCTCTCTCCTTTTCCCATCTCCCTTCCCTACATGACTGTTTCGCTTCTGTCTGTGTAACAATAATAATTAATGAAGAGAGAATAAAAACTAAAAAATTGACATACGTGTCTTACGTGTCTTGGGCAGACGTCAGACTGGAAGCAAACTCAAGCTTTTGGTGTGACAGTGCTACGCTTTGTACCTATGCCATCCTCCCCTGCTTTCTCTTAGGAATGTTCTGATCGTTGCCTCAACTTAAACATTTGAATAAACTGTTTCTTAGACATTTATTTCTGTGCAATGTTTGTACAAGTACAAGTGACAGAGTTCTTACCTGGAAAGTGGAAGTGGTTGTTTTGGGAGTTCTGCAGTGACTGGTCGAATGGGGGGGTGCTGCTGACACTTGGGGGGTTACTCTGCTGGAAATGTGCTGGAGAGGACGGTGTGGAGGACGTGGCTGATGATACATTACTGCTGGAGTCCAGCTGATTTGTGTGGGGAAGATCCTGCTAACACACAATTTCAATACACATTTATTTCCTGAAAATTATTTCCATCCATTATCCCCCTTATTCCTAACCAGGGATACAGGGATCTGCTGGAGCTCACTTTGGCTGAAAGGTCAGGTGTACACCCTGGACACAGAAACAATCTCATACAGTCCCTCTCACTCCTATGGACAATTTAGACATTTTAGGCCCTTTTTGTCATAAAATACATGTTTTTTTGGACTGTGGAAGGAAACTGGAGCAAGCACAGGTAGAACATGCAGACTCCAGACAGAAACCTTCCTGACAGGTTGCAAACCCAGGACCTTCTTGCTGTGAGGCAACAGTGCTGCCCCCTTTTATAACATGAAAAATATTAACTTACCCTTTTAGTTGTTCCTTTTGGTAAAGTGCCACTTTGTAGTGGGATCTCTCCTGTGTGATAAATCCGATTATTGATGTCTGATGGAACTGATTCTGCCCTGCGCATCCTTGTCACTAGAAGTCAGATTAAAACATTGCTGGTAAATGGAGATTGGTTTACATGGGTAGACAGGAGCGCTGGTTGGGTCTGTCATAACGTCACAACCACATTTCACCCATTATTTTCACAAGTTCCACTATCAAACCGTCCTTGAGGGCCACTGGTTGTTTTCCATCTATCCATGCCCTCATTACCTGCTAATTACCTGGCTCAGGTGTGTCCATCCAATCAAAAGCTACAAGGACAAGTGTAGTTGGAAAACAAGCAGAACAGTCTAGAAAGTGGTACCCCTGATACCACTGTTTTCTGTTGCAGAAAACAGAAAAACAAGCAAAGCATTGCAGAATGCAGAACCAAGGCAGCCATCTCGATCTATGCTAGAAAATTTACTACTTTTGAATCTACCTCAATATACTTCATTATTCCTCACAGACCCACTCTTTTAACTCTAAAAGCAAATGATGCAGCGTGTGGTGTCTGGATTTCCTGTAAATCATCGTGGGTATCGCTGTGCAAAAGAAACAGCATTGCATGATACACTATTGTTCAAGTTAAAATAACAACATTTACAACAACAGATCATTTGTGTGACTGTCAAACTGCACAGTTTCCTCAAAAACTGCTGTTATTTTGTTTGGTTTGATGAGAAGCTTCTCAAAAAAAAAATCACCAAATCTAAAATGTCTTTGTCTTTCCTGTGAACACACAAAAACTCAAAATTTTAACTGTTCACACCAAAAAGTAGATTACTCACCTTAGCATGCACTGTGACCATATGATTAAATCACTGCTATTCCACAGTCAAATTCATTGTATTTGTGGTTAAATGTTTCCACACATACACAAGTTTTCAATTGTGTATCAGATGATGGGATTGCAGATATAAAACCAACTTGTAGTCCAGTTGTGGGCAGTTGCTCACATTTAATTTGTACGTTTTGCATTAAAATCTGAAGATACGGAAAAGAACCCATCTCTGTCTAATTATTTGTCGCGATTTCTGGTTTTACAGTTACTATACACAGTGCAGAAAGTATTTTCAGTGTTTTCAATTCTGTAGGTTGAGTAGTACAATTTTTTCTCCATCTACATTCACTATCACATAATGACAAAATGAAGCAGAATTTTAGAAATGTCTGTTAATTTATTAAAAAGGAAAAACTGAAATATCACATCTTTGAGAGCACCGAATTGTGCACATATTTCAAATAAACTATTGTAAAGTGCCAGTCAATTTAGAAAGAGAAAAAGTGAAAGAAAAAAAAATCAGTGAACAATGCTTACATGTGAGAAATGATATCCGACATGAGGGAGCATCTTTGGTGCATTTGTTGTGGCACTTTAACCTGTGAATAAATGATATGCACTAGTTGTACTAATCAAATAGAATGGGGAGGTTATGTTTATAAATCACTTACTTGCAGTGTTTGCATTTCACACCAAACATCATGTTCTTGCGACACACTTGGCATGTTTCTGACAGCCAGGACCTTGTTGAAAACCTATAAATCACAGAGGAACAGAGAAAGAAACAAAAATATTTACCATAATGACATTATCCTCTAACATAAACAGAGAAAACTACTGAATGGATTGAATGAATTGTGGTTAGTGTGTAACTTCGATTGTATTGATTGATTATCACTGAGCTCTGCTGACCCTGATTGTTTTCCAACTACCCCTGCCCTTAAAGATCCTGACTAGCTGAACAGCAATCAGAAGCGAGGGGGGGGGGGCCTCAGAATGCTGGTGACCCAGCAATGGTCAGTGCCAGTCCCAATCTCTAATGTTGTTTCGCAGAATAAATTTTGAATTTTATACTTTGTTTGGAGTGGAGTGTCCTGAAATGAAGTGCTAAAGTGCTAAAAAGGCTTCAAGAACTGAGGAGGGAAAATGAATTCAAGGTTGTCTTTGAAAAGCAAAGGAGCAGGCTGACCGCTGCTGGGAGACAGAGAGAATATTGTAGAAAGATGAATACTGATTTAAATACACGTAGTTTCATGAATAAGTTTAACATCTTCTTCTTCTTCTTTTCCTTTCGGCTGCTCCCTTCAGGGGTCGCCACAGTGAATCATCTGCCTCCATTCAACCCTATCCTCTGTATCCTCCTCACCCACACCAACTATCCTCATGTCCTCCTTCACTACATCCAAGAACCTCCTCTTTGGTCTTCCTCTAGGCCTCCTTCCTGGCAGCTCTAACCTCAGCATCCTTTTACCAATGTATTCACTGTCCCTCCTCTGAACATGTCCAAACCATCTCAATCTGGCTTCCCTGGCTTTTTCTCCAAAACATCTAACATGAGCTGTCCCTCTGATGTCCTCATTCCTGATCCTATCCATCCTCGTCACTCCCAGAGAGAACCTCAACATCTTCAGCTCTGCTACCTCCAGCTCTGCCTCCTGTCTTTTTCTCAGTGCCACTGTCTCTAAACCAGACAACATTGCTGGTCTCACCACTATCTTGTCCACCTTTCCTTTCATTCTTGCTGACACTCTTTTGTCACACATCACACCTGACACTTTCCTCCACCCATTCCAACCTGCTTGCACACGTCTCTATACTTCTTTTCTTTTCACTTTTTTCTTCTCCTTTCCAGAGCAAACCTCCACCTCTCTAGATTTTTCTCCACCTGCTCCCTGCTCTCACTACAGAAGGCGGAAGCAGTAAAAAAGGCACTAAAACAAAAAAGAGGAAAAAATAAATAAATAAATATATATATATATATATATTGTACAGATGTTAAATAAGTTCATCTGTACAAAAACATTTTTTTTGGAAAATTTTTTCTTCTTTTTTTTTTAGTGTCCTTTTTACTGCTTCCACCTTCCTGAGGATCGACTCTGCGTGCCAGTGCCTACAATATATCAAAGTTTGAACAACCACTAAATTACTTACCCTCAAAAAAAAAAAGTGTCACTGACACAGTTTTATAAATGAGACCCTAGCTTATTATTCTGACCAGTCAGACCCACTCCTTTCTTAGCGAAAGAATTTGGGTCTGGAACGGGGATCTGCAAAAGGGATTCTTTTACTCTGGCTGTAAATGAGACTGGAATCACAGCCACTTATCTGCAATGGGACAGGCTTTCTCAATGCCAGTCCCAAGCCCACAACTCTTTCTACAACTGGCTTTTGCCATTTGCTCAGCTCAAAAATATGCACAGATGATGATAACAGTGTATTCTCATGTTTTTAACAACAAAATAAAGTCACTCACTAGCCTCTATATGCTACCATACGATACTGTTCTCTGGTCTCACTGTTGCTGTGCTTGCATCATATCATTTGTTTAACTAGAAAGTAAGTACATTTTATTTATAGAGCACATTTAAATTCAGCTACACTGACCAAAAGTGCTGTACAAGACAATCATAATATAGAGTGACGGATAAAGTAAAACACAAATTAAAAGCCAAGATAACACTAATAAATTATTAATAATCTAATAAATTACGTCAGTAAAAGCCAAGAATAAAAATGTGTTTTAAGTCTTAAAAACCGGAATAGATGGAGCTTTCGATTTAAAAAAAAAAAACATGATAAAAATCAATACTCAGAGGAGATACCCTCATGGTTAGCCAGTGGCAATTAATCGCTTTTAACATGAACAATCTCCAAGTCTTGTCCTTTTTCAGGGTCAGTCAGTCTTTAGTTATCAGTTTTACAGGTTAACAATAAACTCACTTGGGCACTTTGCTGGTTTGGGAATTATTCCATGACTTCAGTTGCCCTGAGCTAGTTCTCCCTGTGTATTTGTCCCCACCCTCCTTCCTAATAAAATATCTGTTGTCTGTAATCAGGCAATCAGACATGCTCTGCTCAGGCATGCTCTGTGCTGTCTGCAGCTGGACCTGGGCCAGCCTCTCACACATAGCACGGACTAAAAAATGTCGCTATTTGTCAATATTCTAAACAATTTTAATACTAGGACTATATTGATCATCTCAACTCACCTGTGTGTTACAGTTAGGCCAATGTCTCTCATTGACTGAGGTGAACTTTTGTGTGTATATACACCTGTAAAAAACAATAAGAATGTACTGTATCAAAAAAGAACAACAAGAGGGTAAATGAAATACAATCACAGAACAGTGCAGAAGTTCACTATGAGGACTCACTCTCCAGTAGGACTGGGGTCGCAGGTATGTATGAAGCTGAGGCTGGGAGAGGGCCAGGTGTTTGCACAGACAGAAACTGTGACCGCAGTGCTGAGCCTTTATGATCATTTTCACCGCCATTGTTTTGAGCAACAGCCAATACTTTGTTTTTCCTAAATATTCTGCAAGGAGAGACAAAAAACTACTGTAATTTCTTTGACACCGCAATCAATTTCAGTCTGTGACTAAGGAAAAAGACATGCAGATTTGGAGACTGATTGGCTTTGAAGTTCCATTTCATTTGGACAGCGACACCTTATGTTGTATATTAACCCTCTACTGCACACATTTTGATGGTATATGCTGAAAATTATTCAACATCATTTACATGCAAACTCCACACAAAAAGGCCTCTGATGGGTTGCGAACGTGAGCCGTTCGTGGTGTGAAACAAAGGTGCACATTACACTTTATACACATCACTTTTTCTATTCCTGTGCACCCAATTTATATCATTTCCAATATACTGTATATTACTAGGGCAAATATTTGTACCTTTTTCTCACACCATGTGCTCCTGTGACCATGTTCCATCTATTTGTGACTCGTACATATTAAAGCAACAGTTTTTAAACGCTTTTGTGTTATTAACCCTCCTGTTGTGTTCATTTCCGCCAACTCTCATAGTGTTCCCAGTCACTTTTGACCAGGTTCATTTTATTCCATTATAAATCCACAATAATATTATCACCCAATGTTGAATTAGCTCATACCACTCGTTTTTTTTTAGGGAAAAACATAATGCAGTGAAACCAGTTACATTTTCATATTTTACCAATTTATATACCAACACATTCCACCAATATCGATTTTTAAACCCATTTTGCGAAACGTTTAATTTGTATCTGTGGTTTTGAGCTGATACAGCCATATATCGATTTTTCGATACATATTGATTAATCTCTACACCACTAGTTTTAACACATATGCATAAATGTGTGTAAAGTTGACAGTGCAATTTAAGTTCTAATGGAGTCATACAGACATGACTATAGTACTAATTCTAAAACCCACCTGTGTATAGCAGGATCTTCAGTGTTGGCCAGCTGTGACTCATGACTCTTACTTCTTGTGGCATTGGGTAGCTGTAGCAGTTTGCGGGAAGGTAGTGGTGGTGCGCTGGATGGCTTGGCAGTACGAGTCTTTGAGCACTGAGTGGCTGGAGTGGTGCTTGGTTCCATGGTGAATTTGTCAGTCATTTTCTCAGCTGATAGTAAGATCCGGAGTCATCTGAATAAGGTTCCACTGATATGGAATGGCTGGAATGGCTGTGGGTACTGCTAGGATGCTAGTGGGCAGGAGGGCTACCAGAGCTGTAGTGGGACCTCACGGGAGAAAACGCATCATTGTCCTGTTGGGACTCAGAGTTGGAGGAGTCTGAGTCAGGTCTTGGGTTACCGCCTACAGTGAAAGAGTAAGGTCACAAGTGCAATACATAATATTACAATTTACAAAAATATGATTGGAATGATTAAGGATCATTATGGGTTTCAAGAGTTTAAAATCAAGATTGCCACCAGTATCCAGGTAGAAGAATGTATGCCTGACATGGTAACCTGCAATACAAGGGTACCATGGAGAACAATCTACAGTATACTGCAGATTGTTCTCATGTACTCACTCTACTGTTTCCTGCAAAAGTTCTCTGATCATCGTAGTAGAGCGAACTGATCTAGGATTTTGTGGACTAGTGCCTGCAGAACAATCTTCAGATCAACTCAGTGAAGCCCAAGGAGCTCATAGTGGACTTTAGACACCCCTGAGACACACGTTCCACAGTCCACCCCCATTCTACTAACACTCCGCTCAGGACACCTACAAGTTCCCATCAACCAACCACTTCTGTAATCACAAAGGGCCGCGAGAGGCATAGGCAAGCACAGGCACAGGTAAGCGTAAGAGAGAGGTGATAGGCACCTGCATCATGGGAATCTAGCGTTGGTAAGCACACTGATGTCTGACCTCGAGTTTACTGAGCTGGTCTAACTGCAGTCTGCAGGCGGGTTTCCAGGAGAGACGTCTCCTTAAATCGTTCTCCTTCTGGCTGTTGCAGGGTTGTCCTGAGGATTTTCGTTGGTGTGAGCTGGAGGTGAGCTATTTGCTTACCAGACAGCCACACTCTGTGTGTGTAGGTCCACTACAGATATTATCTTCAATTGACAACGGTGCCATCAACATTAGTGACTTCTCGACAAAATTACTCTATACTGCACATATAAGTCTGTGAGATTGTAAGATTCTAGGTCGTCCAGGTGAAGTTATCTAGAGGTTGAGTATGGCAATTGGTCTTCTAGTTTTTAGGTTGGAACGTTTCACTCCTCATCCAAGGAAAAATAAGGTATTCTACTCTCATCCTTTTTTTATTTTGTGACTTATTTGCTGCTGTGACTGAATTTTCTTCTTTTCCTATCTTTAACAATAATGTTACTCTTAATGCTACTGCTTATTGATCCTATTAAATATACTCTTTGTTCTTTTAATTATTGCTTAATTAAAAGAAAAAACTGAACAGAATCAACATATCATTTTCTTGCACATTGTGCAGACATGATTTTTAAGCCCCAGGTTTCCCACAGGGACCACTGTTGCCTTCACCTTCCACATCTTTTCTAGCCCTTCTTTCAAACCTTGATATTTTCTCATTTCTTACGCTCCTTTTCGCTGATGTTGCTAGCATTTGGGATTGCTACATCTATTAATTGCTACATCTATTAATGCAGCTTTGTTCTCTTTGTCCACCTCTACTACGTCTGATTGGTTAGCCATTATCAGTTTGTCAGTCTGTATCTGGAAGTTCCACAGGACCTTAGCCTAGTCATCCTCAACCACCTTCGAGGTCGATTGTCACTTTGATCTTGGGACTTCCAGCCCATACTCTGCACAGATGTTTATGTTCACTATGCCGACCACTTCTTTATGGTGTTCCATATATGCCCTGCCTGTCCCCGCTCTCGTCTTCCTCCTCTTATTGTTGTTTAGTGTTGCTGTTCTTTTCTCTCTCCTCTATCCACTCATCCCAAATGGTCTAGGCAGATGGCTGCCCAGTTCTGCTGTCCTTCCTTCGGTTAACCATTCAGGGTGGGTCCCATCCACTAGCAGCTGGTTCTTTTGGTTCTTAGGTGTTGATGGAGTGAAGTTAGCTTCTTCAGCCAGTAGGCTAGGATCACATCTGGGCCTGGTGCTGTCCAGTTCTTCATGTTGAGATGCTCTCTGATGTCTGCCACTGTGTTCTGTTCACCAGTCAGTATTCAGTCTCCAGCCTTGGAGGGTCTTTGCTCAATTTATGTAAAGACTGACAATCGATGCCAGCAAAAATTCGAAAGCTTCTACCTTAGTTTTGCTATTGGATCTCAAAAGCCACATTGGAGTGTCCAAATAATTTCTATTATGTAATGTTTGCATACAAATTAACATGACTATTGCACAGGTGTTAAATCATAGCTGGAATTTTCAGATAATTTCAATTAAAAGCAGTGCAACAGCCACCTCCAAATTATTTAATTACAGTCACACCTCAGCTTACACCATTTTCTGATTACATCAAACTCAGACTCACGTCATGTTTTAGAGAGTAAATCATAGTCCAGGATACATCAAGTGACGTTGATTTATGGCACAGACCACGTCGACTAACCGAAATAAGAGGAAAGAAAATAGATAAAAATAGAAAATTTCTAGCCCTATAATAACACAAATGTATTGATACACTGCGAACACTACAAATTGGTTGTGCATCACATGTCAGACATGTGCATGCTTGTGCTGTGCACAAGACATTTCTCCATGCTGTGTGAAACGTGTTTTAGCCATGGGCCCCCAAAAAGTTGATGCCCATGAAAATAAATATAATATGGTTACACTGGAAAAGAAACTGAACGTGATGAAGACATATGAAGAAGGTCAGAAAGTTGAGATTATTGCTGAAACTATGGGGCTACTTTGGTCGACAGGTAAAATTACATTAAAATTTCATCATTTTTATACATGAATTTTTATACATATGTACGTTAGGTTTTTGTCTCTCTGTAGCTATATGTTTGTTTTGGGTTGAGTTCATGTTTTATATTTTTTGGTGTTTTTTTTTTTTTCGAGGGGTTAGGGTTATATCAAAATTCAATGTATCTTCTCGAACCAATTAATGTTGTAACCCAAGGAATGACTGTATTTAAAATGTATGATTTAGTTAAATTAAACATCCTCTAAAACAAACTGCTGTAAAAATATAGCAGATAAATATTTCTTCAACTTTGCATAATTTGGATTTTTGTATAAGTGCTCCAGTTCTGAGCAAACCTAAATGTTTTAAAAAATCCAAGATTTTACTTGTTAAATACCAATTTCATAAGTGATGTCATGGTTTTGGGGGAAAAACACAGAAACGGACTTCTTTTAAATATAAAGAGTGACTGTGGGCTTTTTTTTTTCTTTTACCTTTTATCACAATTTTGAATATGTCAAAGATTAGTAACATTGATTTTTACTGTTGACAACCAAGAGGCCCCATTAACCCTTTACACAGGCCTGTGCATAGAAAGCTTAGTTTCTGTCTTTTATGGAGTTTTATATGGACTATATCAGCATATTATTGTGTGTGTTAAGTCTTTCCAGTAGGACTTGCAGAATATCACTTCCGTCTGCTCTTTGCATGTATGTCTACCCCAACAAATGACTGGCTGGCTGTTCTTTTTTTTGTCCTTTGCACAATGTGCATGTCCCCTCTTTACTCCTGAGTTGCTGGTATCGTTTGGTGTCTGCTGGTGTCTGTGGCTCTGTGTCTGGAGGCACAGCTGCATAAGACTGCATCCTTCTCGCCAGTACGACAGCAAACAGTGTAGAGGTGCTCAACAATATTAATGCAGAGACCTTAGAATTTCACAGTTCTAGGAAAAGCTATGCTGATATGTTCACCAAATTAAAAATAACTTAATTTAAATTCATAACCAAAGTTGCAAAACTGCATGTGGGGCATGTTAACTCTAGCCTTTACAGATTAGGCCTTACTAGCTCTACGGCTAAAACTCTATCACCTCCTTCAGCAAAAAAAGCGTAGAGGCAGGTAATGCCTCAAGCTGTAACAGTCTATGGTGGTTCTGATGATTGTACTTTTCTAATTCCACAGTTTATTAATGCAACACTCTGATTTACAAAATCTATGAAGTTACCCTTTTCATCTTAACACAGTCAAACGTCTGGAAAAGTACGCTGAAATGAGTAAAAATTTCTAGTGCCAAAATGGAGCACCTGATATTTCAGTGAAAATTACAGGGGTCAAGAAGAGCTCTTACTGGCAAGGCAGGAGGATTAAATAATCTTCATTGAACTGTTAACTCATCTGACAGCCTCAACATAAATGAACATAAATGTAATTTTTTTTTCTAGAAAATAAGAATTGTTTCCTGTTAACACCCCTTCCATAAAAATAGAGGTTGAAAAAACAGAAAGAGAAACTCTTTGCAGAGCACATACTGTTATACAAAATACAAACATGTGGATACCTGGGCAGTGCCTGGGCATGCCTGCGTTGTGACGAAAGCCAGAAAGGAACAGCACTAAAGGAGGAGAAACTTTGGCCTAATGAAAGTAAACCACACAGAAAACAGCCACTCCTCTACCAAAATATAGAATCTGAATTTGACATTAATTACTACTATTTTTTTTTACACACATAACAAATAGATAATTTTCATGTTAACAGGTTTGGATATATGTCTCTATGTAAGCCATAAAATACACAAGAACAAACACAATACATACACAGACCAAAACTGACTTCATATTGAGTTACAGTAGACTTACTATTATACATTACCATGTGGTAGACAATAGTTACAGAACAGTGACGCTCCTGCTCTCATACTCCAGGCAATGTTACAGAATAATCCATAAGTGCAGCAGTCGGTTAGAAAACAGACAGATTTCCTCCTCCTAGTTGTAACACAGTTTTCTCCTCCCTCCTTCCTAAATATCCTATCCCCTTCTTTCTCTCTCTCAAGCCTTTCCAGACAGGAAGTCAATATCTCTTCCTGCTATACCAATAGAAAGCATGGTACAAAGGTACAAAGGTGGTCATTTACCATTGGAAGTTTAATTCTCTGTGGGAAAAAAATAGTCATTTATTGTTGGATTTTATTATTGTTATTGCTCAGCAAATACATGACATGGTTTTTGTGAAACAAGCGCAGCCTTTAGCGCTGACATACATGCATTTCACCCATTTCAGTTTGTCTAGAATGTTGCCAGATGCCTTTTTATTTGTATATTAAAGACATTTTATCCACAGGAGTTGTAATTATGTCCTAGTTGATAGCCATCTTGGGGGGGTATGACTCCTTTTCCTCATAGTCTGTTTGTGCCCGTTCAACAAACTGAACCAAGTTTGTTCTGCAAGTCATTAAGAACGTAGCAGTTTAAAGCTACTTTTCAGTTTCAGCCAGTTTGAAGCCAGTTGTAATGTTGTGGCCACCACTGGCAACTAGGGCTGCAGCTGACTTTATTGATTTATTTATTTATTTATTTATTTATGGGTTTTTTAAAATTTTATTAGTCAACAAATCAAATTATTTTTTCAATTAATCTATTGATTTATTTTTATTTTTACCCTTTGGCTACCTTTTTAAATAATGTGCACTAATGGTACAACTTATACCATTAGTGTTTTAAACCTTTATTAAAACATTTTCTAAAAATTACTTCAACTTAATTGACTCTGCACATTGTCAGGACTTGCATCTGCTGCAGGCGAGCGTAAGGCAGAGGAAAAGGTGCATGAGAGCCCGTTGAGTGAGCATTAGAGGAGGTTGACGATATGCGGCTACCTGGAGAGAAAGTCTGCCACAACAGTGGTCTTCCTGACTCGATGGAGAACTTTGTACTTGAACAGCTGGAGAGAGGTACCAGCGGATGTTGTTGTCCTTCATTGAGTTTATCCAGGTCAGGGCACGGTGGTCAGTCTCCAGGTCGAACTCCCACCAACGTTCCAGTGCGCTCCAATGGCTAGGCCTTCTTTCTCCACAGTGGTCTCTTGTGACAACAGCTTGCGACTCAAGTAGAGCACTGGCTGTTCTTTCCCTGGGTCACCAGTCAGGACTTCTCATGACAGGTGAAAATCCTTAAGGCAGTCTCACAGGCCTCAGGCCAGCCCACAGGGTTCCTCTGGTCCTTCGCTGTTATGGCTGTAAGTGGAGCCACAATGCGAATTGCAGCACAATCAATGGTACCAGCTGGCCAGGCCCAGTGGTAGCCTCACATTGTCAATTAGGATTGTCCATCTGCAACTACATTCATATCTGCCATAAGGTAGGAATGCTGGTCCCCATGTACACACAAAATATTTTCCCATTTGCCATAGTCTACAGTACCCATTGGCACAGAGAAGTCCTGTCCTGTCACAGAGAAGCTTTGTAACCTAGCTGTTGGCAATAGTAACAAATAAGCCCCTTATCTGTGCTTTGCTCTATAGGTGCAGTGGGTGCACGGCCGGAGTTTCCTGGATGCTCTTGGTTAGACCTGGTTGTGGGTCTGAACTGTGACGTAGACTGACGGCTGGAACCACTGGGGTGTAACCTCCCGTCTGAGCGTTGATATACTGAAGGGGGAGCTTGGCAGCGGTCAGTCTGTCAGTGGGCTCATGTTCCTTTACAGACCTAGACCGCGTAGCACCTGCTCCAGGACAATGGCCTCACCAATCTCCTCCTTGGTGCGCTGATCTGGCCGGATCCAACGCCAATATAGGCCATTCAGATGGCACCACATTGGCCCAGATCTGCTGCCAGTAGGTCTCTGGAGAGATGTTGAATTTGGCCAGGAGTACAGCACGGAGGTCATCATAGAAGTGGGCTCGGTCCTCATCCATTGTTGTGTAGACCTCCAACGCCTTCCCGGTGAGTAATGGCACAAGCCGGCAGGCCCACTCACTCTCTGGCCAAGGTGAGTGGTCTTGGCAATCTGCTCAAAGCATAGGAGGTAGTTCTTGATATCCTTCCCCACCTGGAACTGGGGAATCTTATGGTCACTGTAGTGGCGCACTTCTGGCCTTGATGGCTCAGGTCAGTGGGTCATGCTGCCAGATTTAAGCACATAGGCAGAGGTGCTAATGCTGTCAGCACGGTACTGGTGTTGGCAACCCTAATCTGGGAATAACTGTCCAGGTGGTCAGTGACCTCCGCTGGTTTTGGTGGGCCTGGTGGCCTAGTAGAGCCCACACCTGGCTGAGTGGCTTGTGGCAGTGCGGCTCTTAGCTCCTTTAGCTGTCAGGAGGCCCTCATCTCACCTTTGCTGTCCATCCAAAAAGTCTCTCATCCGGGCCACCAGCTCGTCCACAGAACTTGGTTCTGACCTCAGTGTAGTTGGAGCTGTAGCTGTCTATCAGAATACTTTTCCTACTCCTGGTGCTCAGATGTGTAGGAGTCCTCTTCCTCTGCTTGGGCTATAACAGCAGCCATGTTCTCGTGCTTGAGTTGACGCTAAGAGCACAGGCCAGTACGGTTTGGAGGGAAGTGATCTACTAAATCGTTATACACACATCCCTTATAAAGGTGCCAGGCTAAGTAAATAACTTCACGAACGCGCTGCTGCGTTTTGTGGCATCTTGTCCTGGTAACGGCGAAAAGAACGTAAACTCTGTTTTGATTGTACAGATAAGAGCAATACATCATTCTGTGAAGGGTCTACTTTTATTTGTATACACAATTCTCAAAAACACAGTCATGTATAAACATGCTGCTCACATATTACTGTAGCCCAGTAGCTGATTAGTGTAATGAATCTATATTAGTTTCACTTTTTGAATTGATTTTACTGAACTAGATCAGCTCTTTGATGATATTCTAAGTTATTGAAATGCACCTGTAAAATTTCAGTAAATTTCAGAGTACACCAGTCACTCACCCACCCTGCCATACACATGTAAATGCTTACAGAGCTTGCGCAGATGTGGTGAACCAAAACTGACAGCAACCATGTCACCTATGACATGATCTTATTCTCTTCAGTGACCAAACATTCCTACAGCATGACTCACAGTTCACAAAATGACTCTTTCATTTTACAATGCAGAAAAACAAAGTACATACATACCCCTGCCCTTCCCCCTGAGAGCTGGGGTAGGCTCCAGCAGATACCGGCAGATGGATGGATGGGACTACATGGTGTTGAGTTCAGTGGTGGAAAGTATGATGTCTACATAGAATTTTTTCTTTAGTTTTACTGTCAAGGTACTTGCTTTTTTAATGTCAAGAATGCCAGGCTGAAGATCATTAAAAAAGACACAGGAGGTGTAACAGGCAGCAGAGTAGCAGCACCAGCTCTGTAAGTCCACTTCATCCTGAACAGTGTCAGGTAAAAATCTGCCTGTGTGTGCTGGTATGTGCAGAGACTGGTTTGGGTGTGTATAAATAGCACACTGGGAGGGACAGAGACTTGCTGTGCAGCTGACTCAACACATTCTAGTTTGGAACAGTGCTCATCTCACAAAGCAGTATGACTGGTGTTATTCAAAATACTACGGGACTCTTTCCAACCAACACACTGCAGCACCTTACTGGTCCTCTCAACTTAACATTCAGGCAACCTAGGCCTTAAAGATTTTTAGTGGTCAGTGGCATTCATGTTACAGTATGGAAGGCTCAGCCCCTGCAGGTCTTTGCAAAAACAATATACATTCAAATTACATGAGAAGGGCCTGCTTTCAGACAAGACAGAAGACAATGATGGACATTCACAAAATGATTCAAACATTGGAGGAAAGTCAGAAAGAGAGGGGTGAACAAAACAGGACCAGAGATGCTCTATATGCTGGTGTGGCTGCTTTTTCATCCCTGAAAGTAAAGTGATATTTGAAATAGGTGAAATGCCAGTGAACATCTACTATTAGTTAATAGCTAAATTAACACAATTAAAATGACCATAGCTGAATGGTATAAAGTGTAGCTGTATTTTACTCTAACACTGGGTTGTGCAACAAATGTTTACAACTGCAGCCTTTCCTCAGGTTTACTAAGAAGTGAAGTGGTAACCATTGCTCCACCGTAATCTCTCCCTGTTTGTTCACACATTCATCTGATTGATTATAAAACTATTAATAATAAAAACCTGTCACAAACAGTCAGTGTAGCAATGTGACCTCATGATCAAGCGATCTAATGTGTAATATTGCAATGAGCAAACCATGTCAAAATATTTTTACTTAGTTACTTTCAGATATATTGCATTTGTTTTGCAAGTGTACATGTTTTAAATATTTAACTTTTTACTATTTGGAACAAAGCTTTTGTAAAAGTACATCATTGTATAATTTTTTATAATGGTCCTCTAAAAACTTTTCAGAGGAAAGCCATAGCCTTTGTGTCAGTTAGACACACCTGAAGTCTGGTTAACCGGTTTGTGTTAACAGGTTTCATCGATGGATACAGCTGAGTGTCATCTGCATAGCAGTGGTAATTAATAGAGTGCTTCCTAATAACATTGCCTAAGGGAAGCATGTACAAGGTGAACAGACTCGGTCCTAGCGCAGAACCTTGTGGAACTCCATAACTAACTTTGTCCGTGTGGAAGGTTCATCATGGACATGAACAAACTGGAATCTGTCCGATAAATAGGATTGGAACCATTTCAATGCTGTTCCTTTGACACCAGTCACATGCTCCAGTCTCTGTAATAAGATGCTGTGGTCAATAGTGTTGAATGCAGCACTAAGGTCTAGCAGGACAAGTATTGAAACGAGTCTATTATCTCAGACTAAGAGAAGATCGTTGGTGACTTTTAACGGTGCTGTTTCTGTTACTATGATGTGCTCTAAATCCTGATTGAAAATCTTCAAATAGTTCATTTCGGTGTAAGTGGTCTGATAGCTGCTTAGCAATAGCTTTTTCAAGGATTTTAGAAATAAATGGTAGGTTGGATATTGGTCTATAATTAGCCAAGATTCCTAGTCGGGATGCGGTCTAAGAGACATTTTGATGATTTAAATGAAGCAACTACTGATGTGAATTCAGAGAGATCTATGGAAGAGAAGCAGTCTAAATATAACTGAGGTCTTATAGATAATTCAAGAGCTACTGTATTAAAAGATTCATTTATAGCAGCTATAAGAAGCATCTGATGAATTTTATCTCTAATAGTTGTGATTTTATTTGTAAAGAAACTCATGAAGTCATCACTGCTGAGAGCTAAGGAAACACTGGGCTCAACAGAGCTGTGACTTTTTGTCAGTGCTGAAAAGAAATCTGGGATTGTAAGTTCTTTTTCAGGGGCCACAGTATCAAGAGTTTCATGCAGTTGATACTGATCAATATTGAAATACTGATTATCCTTCAGTTTAAGACTCATTTTGTCAATTTCTTTGCTATGATCAAAATGACAATAAAAGCAATTAAAAGCATTTTTAAATTCAATACTTGAGTTAAAACCATCTAACATAAGCGCTGGTGTTAAAATTATGAAGGCTTGCTATAATTTTCATACTCGTCCAGGCAGAATATGATTTATTTGCAGCCATCTTGTTCTCCAATTCTACTTTGAAATTGTAAAACAAACAAACAAACAAAAAAAACTACAATCTCCACAATCTTTTGTTGCTGAATGCAAATCAGAGGCTGCTCCATTTTCCTTTTCAAAGGCAACTTTTTTTTCTTTTCTAAGCAGGACCTCACAGATTTAGTAACTCATTGTTTGTTAGTTATTAAAAGAATCTAATGTGCATAAAACACCTGCAGTGTTGTAAATTATTATTTTATATCTACATAAGAAAGCGATTCAAATTGCATGTTGAAGTTGCATATTGAATTTCCAATTGTAAAATTAATTGCATATTGAATAAAGACTCCAGAAAACTTCCATATAATACAGCTTTCATTCTGGGCTTTAATACCATGTGCAGCTATTTTTGACAATGTCACATTTTAAGTAGAACGAAAAAAAAAACACAAAATAGAGTTGTTCAACAGTGTAACTAGACAAATGGCAAAATAAAGTAAAATGAACTTAAAACTGATTATATACTATTTTCCATATACATATATGACAGAATTCTGTATACAAGTTCAGAACGCAGCCAGGTGTGCTGCAAACACCTGCAAACATTCACACACAAACGGTGAAATAAGCATATAGTTGCAATTTACACTACATTGGCAGTTTATTAGGTACACCTAGGTAAAACTACAGAAGTCCTTCAGTAAGTCTTACCATCATGAATGTTGTAATGTCCCGTTTTTGTTAAAATCAGTTAACTGCCAACTGACATTTTTGGGTAGATTGTGAGTAAAAATGGGATTGATATTTGCCATTTATTGAAACTGTGAAGTCATGTGTTTGGTGGTAAATATTAGATTGTTTTTTGGTACATTGCTTGCTACAATTTCACCACTAATGACTAGAATGGCATGAGACCATCAGTCTCTGACCAAATACAAACTAGATTTTTGAGGAAAAGGTCATACAGGAATGCAAATCAAAGATTTGGTCTGTCACTGGTCTATGATACTAATCTGGTAATCAAATTCCTTCTATAAGGTATACCCCAACCCATATAAATTTTTAGGCCACTGGTTTGTAGCTATTAAGAGTATTAAAAATGATCAACTATAACAGATGGTCTTAACTTCTGCGCCTATAAATATTAGGATGTGTTCTGTTGTAAATAGTGGCAGGAAAATAGAAAAATAGTGGGCAAATAAACTTTACTACTCTGGTGGACAAACTATCATTTGACAGCTTCAGAGATATCTTTGGTATTTATGTAGTTTCTCGACATTTTCTGACTGACATACACAATATTGATATAACAGAAATTAAGTGAAACCAACTTACATACAAAGGTTGATATATTTGCTAAATGTCTCTCTATTGGAAATAAAAACCACTGCTTACCCTATCTAGATGAGCCTGAGTTCCAGTGACAAGTGCTATGGTGGTGTAAATGTTTCAGACAAATATTTGAAATCAATCAAATAACAGCTTGATTTGTATCTTTTCTTGCCATGACAATAATTTAAAGATAGTAAACAATATCAGCATGTCTATAAAACCCGGCACCCTAAGTACCTAAAACACCATGTCTTTTTCTTTTAGCTCACCCACTTGCAAACGGAAAACCTTAAGACATTAAGAGCAAGCAGAGCTACTCACTTTAAGTACAAAAGCCATTTCAAGTCAGTGGAAAAAGATGAAAAGTTTACTAAACATGATAGAGAGGTGGAGCAAACTGGAGGAGTTTAGAAAGAATATTTACAGATACCACACTGATATGATGAAGTGACGGGAGGCCTCAGAAATATCTTGACCTTAGATGGTGCACTGGCCCAGGCACACCTTTATTAAATTGCTTACAAAAATAAATATGTACAAAACAGCAAAACATCATGTTGATATGGTGGGGGTTCTCAGTAAACCTTCTTCATTTCATGCAACTGTTTTCATTTTTTTATCCTCCAGAAAGAAAAAGAGATTCATTGGTTTTTCAGCATGCTACTGCTGTGGGATGTGCAACCGGGTCAGCTGGTGCTAGCTAGGGGAAATCACATGACTCTGTATGTCAGGTAGTCATGGAGCAGCGTGGGAATGGCTAGGGCCTCTACTTGCTGGGTAGTCATCACCCGACGGAGAGCCATCCTGCATATGTGCTGCAGACTGGCAACGCTACGAGGACACTCCCAGAAGTGCACACTACCATCACGAGTCCTAGAAGAAAAACAAAAATCACTAACAAAAACTGCATGACAGTAAGATTGAGCAACAGCCCTAGTATGTTATTATAAATACAAACGTTTTGTGGGGATTTTCAAAGGAAACCAAGATTATCATACATTATACATTCGGCTTCAATGGGAGACAGCAAGCTAAGTTTAAAAAAAAATGGAGAAATTAATTACTTAGCTTCTCTCTCATAAGATAGGACTCAGTAAGGTGGGACAGGGGAAATATAATGTGATTAGGATGCCGTGTGTTTGTGTCTTACCCAACAGCAAGTACATTTCCTTCAGCAGAGAAGGCACAGCAGAGACTATTGGAAAGAGATGCAATGGCCTGAGGAGCCCTTTCCTCAATGCTCCAGAAACGAACCAATCTGAAGGGAGACACACACACACAAAAAAAAAAAAAAAAAAAAAAAAACACACACAAGGACACTGCTGTCACAATCCAAACTGCATCCAAGAAAATACATACTCTATTGCGTAAAAACCGTGTGTTTAGCAGGTGATCTTCATGGTAGTGCTCTCCTCAACATGAGGAGTAAGGCTTTCCTCACACATCTACACAGCATGTGACTTTTCCTATCTTGTAAAAATAGCAAGCTCATAGCTAACCACTGTACAATTGGTACATTGTATGGAGTAAACAGTAAAGAGTTTAGAAGACGTAGAAGAGTACTTTATTAATCCCCAAAGGGAAATTCAATTGTTAGAGCATTTTAATTATTATTTTTTGGGGTGTTGTGTGTGTGTGAGACCCTAAACTTAACATGGTACAGAATACTCCCCGCCTATGTTACCACACACCACTGTATGAATAAGGTGGGAGAGTTGTAAATCTCAGATCCTGAAGATAACCCTCAATGCTACAATTACTGCTGGTAGTGCTCTTTCATTCACACCCAGAGTCCTGGGGAGAGAGGTGAGTCACTAAAACGCATAAACTCAATTACTAAGGAGATGTTGCTTGGCTGATTTGAAGGGCAGAGGGGCCACCCAACTGTTTGAGTCATCCTGTCAAAATTCATAGGCTGACAGCAGTTGCTTCCTGTCGAGGTTCATAGGCTGACCATTCTCCAAGATGGAGTTCTGTGCAAGTAGATAGAAAAACCTCATCTCAAATGGTGTGGATGGCCTTGCTTCCTGATATCCACCCTACTTCCTGCTAGGCAAGAAGTTACAGACATAAACCAAACTGTAACGCACTAAATGACCAGAAGAGGGAGTGATTACACTCTAAACGCCTAGTGCTTGCACATAAGGGATTAGTTTGGTTTCTGTTTTATTTTATTTTTTTTGTAAAGTGGCTTGAGATGACTGTATTGTGATTTGGCACTGTAATACATTTAATTCAACTGAATTAAACTTAACATGGTCCAGAACACTCATTATTTAAAAGTAAAGTTCAGATTTTAATTCAACATCAGCTGATTCTCCTGCAGCACGCTGCTCTTTCAAATTAAAAGCATGTTTTGCATTATTTCAAAATAAAAGTGAAGAAATGAGAATATGAAGCTAAAATGGACTTTGGCTACTGACACGCTGCTTTAGACATTTTTAATGATAGCCATGTTTTCCCAGCAGGACATGTTAAGACTTTCACAAAAGTATACATAAATTGAGAGGAATGACTGCAATTTTCGAAAGTAATGACTATTCAAAATTAAAGTTTGGGTTTTAATTTAGGGTCATGTCAGTGCCCAGCAGCATGCCACACTTTAACGTCACAATTTTTTTTTTTCCTTCATTGCTGCTTTTTGCTTTTTTTCTTTTACTTTCAGTCTATCTTTTATTGTTTCATCCATTTTTACAGATTTATAGTTGTGTGCAAACATTTAAGACCGCCTCTGTGAAAACCCAGAATTTAGATCTCCACAATCACTGCTTTTTTATCTATTTGGCTATATTTTATGAATAGATTTCCTATAACATGTATAGTGCTACGACATACACCAAATGTATAACTATTTGTGATATCATTGGCTTATTTTCATGGGTGGTCTTAAACTTTTGCACATGACTGTAAACAGCAGTTTTTCAGTAGTGTATCAGCAATTACCTAGTTTAGTGTGCCTGCTATATATTATATGCCGTACATATTAAGTGCTCCTGTTCTGCAAAGCAAACAGCACAATCAAAGTTATTATTGTAGTTCAAGTAGCTTCTTGATGATTCTTTGATACTGCTAACACTGCTAACTCCCTCATGTCAACTTGTCTCATACACACAGATAGCAACTGGGTTATTCAGCATGGGCTCCAAGCAGCAGGCTTAAGTTTCTGCAAAGATTTTGTAGTTATTAGTTCTCTATATAAATTACAATAAATACATTAGTGTTTTGCCTGTATTCCCAGAGCTTTTAGTGATAGAAATTCACACACACACTCATGACTGCATACCATCCCATAACACCATCATCCAACAGCAACCTTCTAAAAGTCTTATGTTAGGCAAAAAATAACCAAAAATTTTAAAAACCTCTATCATCTTTTTGGCACCATGCCATTTTTAGAGGAAACAGTGCTATGGTTCAAAACTATATTGCATTTTTTTCAATTTAAATTTTAATAATGAAATATTCAATAATGAAGGGGACTTCCTGAAGCCACCCGTCTAGACACAATGAGACATACAATGTTCCAAAAGTTTTTAAAAAAAAAACCTCATAAAATAATAATGATGTTTAAGGTTTTATCATGAAAATCAAGAACATCCTAAAAATGCAACACCAACTAAATTGGGTACAAAGACAAAACTGGACACTATAAAAGAGATGCCAAAAAAAACCCCAAAAACAATCAAAGTTTATATAACTAGTTCATGAATATTAATTTAACTCTTATGTCATTCAGTGTCTTACTTGTCATCAGCAACGCTGGCGATGTGGCAGACATCACGGCAGAAGCTCACAGAACGAACCCAGCGGTCATTTGCCCCTCCAGCAAAAATAGGTGACGGAGGAGGGAAGAGATGGCTGGAAAAGAAGAGTGCAAAAATTCAATAACAGAAATTACAGTTAGAAAAAAAATTTACAATCTGTTTATACAGATTAACTATATATATTTATTTAGATACTTATTAACGGTAGTTCCTTTAATTTAAATAATGCTTGTGAGGCTTTTCATTTTCACTGAGACCTGTGTACTGAATTTGTACACTTCATCTTTCATAGTTAGAATGACAAAGTTTATCCTTATTGGCTCACTTCAAACAATATACTATTACATGCTTATATTTGTGACATTTTAAACTCTGGCTAATTGAAATATGTGGGACACTGCAACCTGAATTGTATGGTTATGGAACAACAATGCATTCCACATTATTCAATCCCACTTCCCCTGGTCTTCATGTTGTGTATTTGTTTTCATACCCTAGTTCTAGTAGGATGGTGGCCTTTTGGTGGTCCCATACAATGACCCGGGTGTCATAAGAGGCTGTGGCCAATAGCGCTCCATCTGGTGAAAACTCACAAGACACCACATCATTGTGATGCCCCTCCAGTTTCCGGATGAATGTATAATTATCCATGTTCCATAGAAACACCTGTGATGTGATTAGAGAGCTGTTATAGTCCATGGAATGAGAGAATTAAATTATGTTCAAGCTATGGCCAATATCACTGTAAAGCTTTGTTACCTTAACCAGGCGAAAAAACACAAAAAAACACCACATGCTACACAAGCAGCAAGGATATGTCAAAATGCAACATTTCATCTACATTAGTATTTCAACTTTTTTTATATAGTAGTATCTATGTCATAATTTAAAAAGCACATATTTTAATAAATACAATAAACATGTTTGACAAAAAAAAAAACATAAAAAGTAACTTAAGGTAACATAATGTTACTCCACTGGTTTTCCCCTTTCAGAGTTTGAGTTCACTGTGTTTACAATAGGTTCACATCTCTGGCAGAAGCCTACAAAGGGAGACTGCAAGAGAAAAGAGTATTTTATGGCCAAAGGATTGATACCTCTGGCAAAGTACACATTGGAATATACACACGCATACAAATAATATACACACACACACACACGCACGCACGCACACACACACACACACACACACACACGCGCACACACACGCACACACACACACACACGCACACACACACACAGACTGGTGTTGGGCAATGCATGATCAGGGAGTGATGCAGTTACGTAACCCCTGCAACTTTTGGACTGTTGGACACTTAAAAAGCTTTGACAAGCTGCATACTCAGCTTGTGAACAAAGCTGAACCCATATATTAAAAAAAAAAACAAAAAAACTCCATACATCACATGCAATTTTTGAGCAAGTTTGTTCCTTTCCATACTAGATAGTTTCCTCACTTTCTAGTTTCTCAATTTAAGGTAAAAACATCAGCATAATTTTCTCTGTTCCTAAGTGTTTTTTCCATAACATGTATACTACTGAAGATCTGCACATGGAATACAGTATAATTTAATGCTGTTCCACAAAAATAATGAAATGCTTTTTATAAAGCAGCAAAGCCACAGAACTGCAGATGGAAAAGCTACCAATTAACTGATCAATTTGTGAACAGTTTTTTTCTCAATAACAGGTTGTATGTTTTAGGCAACAACTTTCATACCTACTTCTGTTTAACATAATCTGTGCAATATTTGCACTAGCTAACACATTGAAGAAAATGGGCAGATTAACAGTTAAAACTGTTGCGGCTGGCTGAACTGTTGTCTATAATTTGCCACTGGCAACATTACAATGTTGCACTAAGTGCTACAATAAAAAAAAATATAAGCTGACAGTACCAGTAATCCTTGTAACAAAAAACAAACAAAAAAAAAAAAACGTGCAGATGGTCAATGGAGCAATTAAAAATGAGGTGGGAGTGTGGGTTTGGTAGAGAGGTGGCAGGTAAAGAGGGTAGAAGGAGTATATAACCACCAGTATAATAATACCTTAAAACTAAAATGAATAAAATAAATGAAGGAACTGCAATAGCAGAGGTAGACAAATACGGAGCAGCACCTACGTACAGATTGACCTTGCAGGTCAGGTGCCAGGCTGCCCCTGGCCAGGCCTTTGGGCTATGCGCACTGTGCGTCCCCGGTTTACACCGGCTGCGCCAAATGTCAGCACGGTGCTCCTTTCAAAACCAATCACACACTGAGCTCTGCCACCACCTGTGACAGGAAGAGCAAGACACACACTGTAGGGACACACACAGCCTAAAAAAAAAAAACTACCACCACGTCTATGATTACCACCATGTTCAGATAAATCTAGAGATACAACATTATAGAAAAGGTGAACTAATGGTGGTCAGTCAATAGAATCAATCCAGAAACATGTTTGCTTTAAGGGCTACAGAACTATGCAAGACAAGCAATTTGAAATAAAACATGGAAATATTTTTTTTTCTCAGCTTTGTTAATTTGCAGGGTGCACATTAGGTCAGAATAGGTTGTAGTATGTATAAGTAGTATGTTTTGGAGCACTTCACTTCACATAACAAAACGAGTTAACTTCAGCTATATGGCAAGAAGGAAAATAGTTGTCTGTTTTGTAGGCAAACTTCAGAATATCACAATCTTTTTTCCACTATAAACAAAAGCCAGACAGAATTTATATTCACATAGCTCAAGTTATCAAGACACCAAACAGTTTGTTCTAAGGTGGGAATGAAAGGACTGGGTAGATGGATGAGGAGTGTTTTAATTTTAGGTTAATTGGATATAACTGGTCACAAGCAACTGCAAAGAAATTAACTAGCAAACCCATCACAATATGTAAAAGGGAACTTGAACACATACTGTTTTGCCTGCACCAACTGAGCACAGAATGGAGGAGTCAGGAGAGAAGGCGCTGCAGTAAACCCAGTTCTGATGTCGACGTAAAACCTTCACCATGTTACCTACATAAGAGAAAGTTAAGTTTTTTTTTTAGCATGTTTACCTTTAATAGACAACAGATGATATATAGAAAACAAGCAGGGAGAGCAAGAGAGAGAGAGAAGATAGGACACTCAACATTGGCATGAATCTAGTTGATGTTACATCCCCCTCCTGTGCGCCCTACTCCGGTGTCACCCACACATAAATCAAACACTATTTCAAGTATGTGGTAACATGCCGGACCTGTGTGAAAAGGGCAACTGTGGATACTAGCTCAATACAACTGAAGTGAAAACTGAAAAATACAAGTTCAGTTACAATGACAGCTTTTCAACAGCATCATCTACATACCATCATCTTTGAGGTCCCATACACGGAGGGTCTTATCCCTGGATGCAGAGACCAGCATAAGGCTGCCATCAGGAGCAAAGGTCAGGTCTCGCACTACATCAGTATGATCCATCAGATTCAGCAAAAGTTTTCCTACGTGAAATCAACAAATCAAACTCAGGCTTATAATGAAAAACTCATTCATAAAGTGCAAATACTCACTGGAATAGTTACAGAGTACACAACAGACAAAGTAGTTGCACAGCTTGTACAGTGAAAATAATGTGATACACTGTTTACAGGCACAGCAAAAACTCCATTCCTGCTCCAAAAGCCTCCATATTGACAATAAGAGCACAATGAGGGAAAACTTGCAAATATTAAACAAAAACAGAACTACAAGTATAGCCACATCAATCGTGGATTTTTATCCAAGGGCGAGAGCAATTAGCACTAAAGGTTTTGGGTTCGAATTCCATTCCACCCTGGGCCTTTCTGTGTAGAGTTTGGTAGTGTACTTCCTCTGTACACAAGGTCTATCGCTCTTATATTTAAACTAATATGCTGCTTGTTTTCCAGAAATGTCCATCTACCAGTGGCCATTTAAACCGTTCAGTTGCTTTTGCATATGGTTTAATTTAAAAGAAATATTTCTCATGTCTTTGAGGCAAGTATTCGCTGATTTTCAGGTTGATTTATTTCCGTGTCTGGAGAGAGATGACAGAGAGAGAAGTCAGAGAGTGCACCCTGTCTGCTTTCTTTATTTTACAAAAGCACAGCGTTTTGTTAATATGAGTATATAGATGTAAAAGAAAACCTTTTACAGATATGAATGATATATTCTGATCTGTACGATCAAAACTTTAAGTTTGTTTCGGCGTTAGCTGGAGAAGATGCCACAAAACGCACCAGTGCGTTCATCGACCCTTGAGGGTTAACTAGTGTCTCTAAAATTGCCCAAAGGTTTGAATTTGGATGTTTTTGTGAGTGTTTGTCTCCATGTGTCAGGTCTGTGATAGACTGGCAATCTGCCTAAGGTGTATCCCACCTCTAAGCTGGGACTGCCTCCTGCCACACTGGATAGCAGAAAAAAGTGTTACATAATGGATTGATGAATATCAGCCAGTCCTACGTAGCCATGTAAGACTGATTTGCTTTATTCAGAACACCTATTTGCTGTATCTATTCACTGACAGGGTGCGAATGATGCTATGGAAAACATAGTGCTGTAAACAGACTACTCTGGTGATCCGCACCTTTCTTTAACTTCATTGTGTTTTTAAATGTAAACATCCAGTTGAGACCTTCTTGGACTAAATACAGATGTGAGGAATGTGGAGCATACAATCAGCAAACAAAATCATGTTGTGTATTATCCCAGAAATCTAAGGCCTTGAGTAGACTGGGTTCTGTGTGCATGTGACTGAAGACATGTTCATGTAAGTCCCAAAATACTCTATAGGAACAGGTGGGATCAATGGCATGTAATGGCATGCAATGGCATGTATGTAAGGGATCAATGGCATGCACAAGAAACTTAAGTATGGACAGGATGGAGGCTTGGCTAAAATAAGTCTTAGAGAAAAGTAAATGTGTACCAAAACTAAATCTAAATACAGGCTAGAGAGCAGGGGAAACCTGTCCATCTACAGGAGAGAGACATGGGTGGGGCATGGTCCCCTAATATCTTAAAAAGGAATGAGGAGAAAATAGTATACAGACATGTCTAAAAAAGGGAAACTAATAATGGAAAAAACTGTGTGACCTTAAAATGAACGAATATGGTCTAAGGGGGTGGAATCCATCCCTCTGACTAAAAGTATAAAGCTGGAGAGTTTAGGAGAACACGGGCAGTATACCCTGCGGTAGCTCATTGTCTGTACTATGGTTTGTGAAAAAACACCTGTGAACTTGGATCCAGTTGTGTCTCTACTGTTTGTGATCCTATAGAAGAGGATTGCCAGCTATACTTAGGAAAATTGACTCAGTTATAGTATAGTCAGATTGAATTGTTGTAGAATTGAGATCTGGTTGATTCAACCTAATCCCTTAGTGCCCAAAATTATGGCATTCATTCTTGCACTTTCACTGTTAGCTCAAAACCTATCACTTTAAAAACAGAAAATGTATCAGTGGAATATACAGTATATACAGAAGTACAGTATGTGCACCCCTTGGAAATAATAGGTTTTCTGCTTTAATTTACCCTAAAATGTGATCTGATCTTCATCTAAGTCCCAACAATTGACCAACACTATGATTTTAAGCTGATAGCACACAAAGAATTCCAATTTCCCATGTCTTTATAGAACACACCCATTAAGCATTTGCAATGCTGGAGGAAAAAGTGAACCCTTGGAGTTAATATAGCTGGTCAAACTCCTTTGGCAGTAATGACTTCAAACAAATACTATCAGCAGCTTAGACATTTTAGATGTCTGGTGTAGTTTTTAGAAGTAGGTTGATAGGCAGATCGGCCATCCAGTGGCTTTGTTTGGGTTGAATAAAATTATTGGTCATGTTTTTGAGCACTGCTGATGACACAGATGACAGATTTCTGTGCATTTAATTTATTCATTGCCATGGAATGAAGTTCAAGAAATGTAGCAAAACATGTCTGGGGACAAAAACAAATCACCCTACATTTAAATAATGTGATAATGAGCTATGGGCTCAATGAAAGTTTAGATTTCTTTTTTCTAATCTAAGCCACCAACTAAATGGCATAATTTAAATTAATAAACCTGAAGAAAGAAATTAACTCTATTTAACAACAATATGCCCTTACCAGTGTAAACGTCCCAGATCTTGATGCGACCATTGTTGAGACCGGTTGCTAGTAGGAGCTGGTCCTGGCCAAACTTGAAGCGGTGCCACTCAATGTTAACACAGCGGCTGTGCTTCTCTGGCACTGAGGAACCAAAAGCCAAGCCCCAGACAATGTCACCACAGTCGATGGTGTGTTCACGGGGTTCGGCTACTCCTGGGATTGTCTGGCCTCCATCACTATTTTGACGGGATAAGCGCTGGGGACTTGAGGCATTGGTTCCCTCTCCTCCATGGCCCACTGAACTACAGCAAAAGAGAATGGGAAAACATACAGGTTTCTTTTCATCTGGTGTGAACGCAGTAATCATACTTGTGCCAGTTGGCTGAGGTGCAATTTAAGTCTGAAGTTTTGTATTTTTTTAACCACTGCAATAAAAAACAGCTTACTAGACACTGCCTGCTGTTTGGATGCATCTGTACTACATAAAATATCAGTGTGGCTGTGAGAGTCACAAGAACTGACTGAAAAAAATGTAGCCTTTTAAGCAGAACTAGTGTTATATAGTAATTTGTCCTTGACACTGTGGAGGGCCTCTTTGTTCTATTTATACTACCAAATGTTTTCCCCAATACCATTAATACCATCCTTTGTTCCCACAGCCATAAGACTTGTTAACATAAACTGCTGATATTGTATATATTGACATTTCTGTGTAAAGTAAATACAAGAGCTGCTGGACAATCTGAATTTCCCCCATGGGGGGATGATTAAAGTATCTATCTATCTATCTATCTATCTATCTATCTATCTATCTATCTATCCATCCATTCACAGTTGCAAGAAAAAGTAATAGCACTGTTACAATTCTGTGATTTTTTACATAATTTGGGTGAAAACATGATCTGATCTTCACCAAAGTCACAAATATTAACAAACTATTTGAAAGCTCATAAAACACAAAACACTCATGTTCTTTCATGTCTTTTTTTAAAATACCAATTAATCTTGGTGGGAAAATTAATGGCAACACTTGGCTTGTGATGTCACTAAACATTAACTGAAGTCAGCTGTTAGTAACCTTAGAGTCCAATCAATATAAATGAGAAAGGAGATCTGTATTAAAGCTACCTGAACTTATACAAAAATACTCAAACACTGTTAAGCAGCACCGGCTGCATGGGAGCTATGCCTTGCAAAAAAAGATCTCAGTAAACCTACAATCAAGAGTGTTGCTTTACATGTAGCTGGAAAAGGTTAAAGAGCTGTATAAGACCACTTAGATAGTGTCTGTAAATGGAGAGTAGGGCTGTGTAATTAATCAAATTTTGATTTTGGGTCTGGACGATCACAAAAACTATGTAATTGAGTAAAAACAATTAACCTCCATAAGCCCGAACTCTCTCAGCCTATACTGTCAGTGAAACAAGTGTATGTGGTATCTGGTGGCATTTTAAAAATCAGCGTGAGTGAAGATGGCAGAAAGACAGGAGCTACAGAAGTCTGTGGTCAACAAAAGAGGTAGAAGCAATTCTGTTGTTTGGGAACAGTTTGGGTTAGAAGAAGCAGACGTGGATCAAAAACATATGTGCAAGATTTGCTACACGGTGGCGTCGACACCGCTATTTATACATTTGAATATATTTTATATTATTTGTTTTAAGGAGAATTCATTGTTTTGATCAATAAATGCAACAGATTTCCAAAGTCAATGAGTAATCGTGTATAATAATCATTTCAATAATGACCAAAATAATCGTGATCGTGATAATCATGATTTTTTCCATAATTGAACAGCGCTAATGGAAAAGATTTTGTACTGTGGCTACTGTCTATAGAGGACAGTGCCCTGCCAAAATCGTGCCAAAAGCACAAACCAGAATGAGGTTAAAAAAACTCTCTAGAATAAGAGCTAAACAAGACTTCTGAACACTTCATTGGCACTGGTGAACATCTTTGTTCATGAGTAAACATTGTACAGGCATTTATGCTCCTCCCTTGCAGCACGCCTGCATTCCACAACACTACTGAGAAAATGTCTTTTGAACAAATGAGTCATATGCCTTTTTTCCATTATACAGTTTCAGCACTACTCTGCTCTACTCTACTCAACTCGACTCGACCTCAGTTTTTCAAAAGGGCAGTTTTGAGGTCTTGTGTCAGATGCGGTCAGACATCTGGCAGAAGCATTTGCTTGAGATTATAACTGACAAAGGTGGTTCAACCAGTTATTAAAACATTGTTGCCATTACACTTTCGACCATCACTTTTCTATGTTAAATGGGTTTGCTGAATAAAGACCGTAAAGGTCACAGCCATTTGTGTTTTATCAGCTAAGAAACTTTGTGTTTGTTGATATTTGTGACTTTTGTTGATGATCAGATCACATCTCATGCCAAATTTATGCAGAAAACCAGGAAACTGCCAATAGTGTCACTAGTTTTTCTTTCAACTGTATGTAGATCCAGAGTACCAGTGAAGTTTATAAACACCTTCTGATTCAACTTTTTTTTTTCCTTCTGCTGTTTCCTCCACTGTAGATTAATCATGTGTGAAAATAATTCTGCTCACTGGTATCACACAGCAGGTCAACCAATGGCATAATACTAATGACGTTAAGGTCGAATTCCTGCTCCTTTGAATTTGTATCTTACACAGTTCTGGGGATTTACCAATGAAATGCAGATAAACTCACTTGAATTTGGCAGAAAGTGTAATTAGTCTATATAAATGTTAAAAACTGAATGGTATCAGAATGGTTAAAGCAGGCCAAGGAACAGTAAAAATGCTGTTGTATGGTCTGGTTTCTGCTTGCAGTTGTCTTTGTCAGTGCAAATACACTAATGCGACCAAATCATTTTCCTTCATAAAACAGCACTCGTGGACTCAAAGAGAGATGGATAAACAAGGATAAGAAAAGAATAAGTGTTCTTTTCTATTTTTCTTAATGTCAAAACATGAAAAGACCAAGAAACAACAAAGTGTAAGTCCATGTCACTTTTTTAGATTTTACTTTCTCTATTTTTATTATATGTTTGTTTATTTTAAATGCCTTGTTTGTTTCTAGTTTATTCCTATTTTTATCTTGTGCCTTATTTACCGCTGTTGTAACAATTTGAATTTCCTCATTGCGGGACAAATAAAGGTTCTTATCTAATCTTATCCTATCTATCTGGCTTTCCTATTCTGTAAACTGACCCCACAGATCACTGTACACAAAGCATCATAGGATCAGCGGCAACTTTGCAGAACACACTCATTAAGGATTATCAACAAATACATTAAAACATGAGTACATGAGATTTGTTCAGGTAATATTGGAGTTACGCGGTGTGGAAGCTCTGTACTATTCACTGACTGGATGATATATTTCTCAAATATATAAGGTAAGATACATTGAGAAAAACAATAACAATAAGCAATAAATAAGAAAAAGTCTGCCCCCTCCTCCCAACAGTATGTTACCTTTTACCACAATAATCATAGTAGTAACATTAAGGTACTGGAGATAACTGGATGTTTAAGATTTAAATGATACTTACAAGTTTTTCAGGCATTTTGCCCAAGGAATGAGCTTGACAATGCGATGTCCCTGGGACCAAGCAAAGTAGGAACCATTGGGTGCAAAGGCTACTGTCCAAGCCTCACACCCAGACTTCTGGTCAAAGGGAGCAACAGGCACCAGGAGTTCACCAATGAACTTCGCCTTAGCTGGAAAAAGACCAACAACATTGTTACTTCCCCAACACTCATAAATTGGATCATGGCATGTCACAATCCCTCTGTTTTTTTGGGTCAACTTACGCTAATTCCAATCACCCCAAAGTAACCCCTTCAGTCACACCAGAGTGGGTTTGCCTCTGAGTCAGGCATCTGATTGGTTAACTATGCTAACCAAACAATTTGTGCAAACAGCAGGGGTGTAACTCTACAAAATAACTAAGTTGAATATGTATGTGTATGTAACACATGAATAAAAACCTATTCTGAAATAGATGCAAATTATGTGAAACATCTATTAACCTCTTAATGTAATGACCTACATTTCCCCAAGACATTAAATGACATCTCCACTGTAAACCTTTAGTCAACTAACACAGGTAACAAATCAACAAAGACAATTTCACAACCACACCCAAAGCAGCACGGAGGGGAAGACAACAACCCTTAACCAGAAGACTAGCATGCCTGCTCTTTTCATAGTTACACAACACCTCTTTAAGACCGAATGAAAATAAATCAAACCATTTAACAAAGTAGGTATCAGGAGAAACATTGACAGGCGACATTTGAGGGGTTGGTCCAGGTGAATTCTGGAAACTTTTAAGATTTCTCTTTGTATATAATGAGTTAGACTATGTTTTAAATTCTTTTCTCTTGAAAAACAACGAAGACTTTGAGATAACCACCTATAAGAAGTGACAGAAACACACTATAAGACACAAATACGCAGACTATAGTGCATGATATGTAACGTTGAGCGTGCTGGCACGCACGTACGTCTCAGGGACGTTCCAAACAAGAGTGAACTGCTGGGTCTGTGGGGGATGGAAGGATCTGAGGCGACGGTGGCAACAACAACCTCTGCGAGAAGAAAATGCACTTTCAAACAGGCCTCGGTAACACAGAGACTCTAGCTGTAAGGACAAATCCCGAAGCTCAGTGTAAAAACTACATAGAGCATTATCGTGTGCGAAACAATGTAGGTTACAGTTTTCTTAAACTGATTTACACAGCAGCTTGGCCATCGAGCCGTTACAAGAGGTAAATAAAACATCGCACGATAAACCAAAAGGTTAGTTTGATGTGATTGTTCAGGTTCTAACGTTAGTGGGTGTTGGAGGCTGTGAACCGCAGGGACTAACACTGAACTAACTACACAGAAATGTTGTAACGTTAGCATTCTAGTCCCATGCCGCTCCCGGGACGTGACTTCAGAGAAATTATAAATGAACATTTCAACTTACCTATATCATTTTCGTTTACAGATTCTGGGAAGCTTGCCATCTAAATAAGGGCACAAACCTAAGAGAAAAGCCTAGCACGGACTGTAAAATGAAGATAAACGATCAGTACAGAACAGGACGGCGCCTTTTCCGCTTCCGATGTCGATTGAAAACACGGTCGTCAGCAGACCTTTGTTAATGTTTTTCCCTTCACGTCCTCGACACTACACTTTTTACTGTTCGGTTCTATAATTCTGCTGTAAGGATATTACTACTGATCGAAATCAAATTGTTTAATTTACATAATTTGACTCTTGAACTCCAGATTTTGAGTATGATTCCTTGTTATACAATGGCTACTACTACCAAGTTATCTAGCGAGAGTACTGACCATAAAGCTATATGGGCGGGCTTAATCCACGTCAGCACTGTTACCGTGGTAATACTATTAACACCTCCCCCTGCTTCTTCTTCTTTTATTTTTGTTTTGGGTGGCGGTTAGCGAACCAAGTTTAGGCGCATCACCCCCACCTACTGTATTAGCATTGAGCTGTTAGGATAGCAGTACGGTGGCCGACAAGGGCAAACGCGCCCTAACGACCAAAACACATGCAAGAGAGAAAACACACGCAAGATATAAAGAAACGCTGCAACGTAAGTGCGCCAGGCCTGTAGGGGGACCCCGAACTGAGTGATGGTATGAACAAAGTTTGGCTAAGAGTGTGTTTTCTCTCTTGCATGTGTTTTGGCTGTTACGGCGCGTGTTAACATCATATACACTACTCACGAAAAGTTAGGGATATTTGACTTTTTCAGAATTTCAGAATGCACCTAAAATGCACTATAACCTTTACAGCTGAACTTAATTTGACCTTCTCTAAACTTTTGAATGCACATGTCCAACTGTTCAATGTTTCAGTACTTATTGCATAACATGGTGTTCTCTAACAAGGTGATTAACCACAAAAATCACAACAAGTGTCTGATCCATGACTATCTAAATGTTCTGGTTCAATGACAGTTCGTATTTAAACAGTCCTCTTCATCATGCTGTTCACATTTTGACATCATGAGACCAAGACGGCACCTAACAATTGACAAATTATTGAGACAGTGAAGGTTTTTTGTTGTGGTATACCCACCACTGTTGTTAGCTTTTGTTTCAATAAATTGTTTGAGATGAAGAAATTACCATTGCATACTTCTACTTAAATGCCCTACTTTCATGATATAATATCACTGTAGTATGAACTTTTTACATTTTCCATAAATTTCACCTGAAAGTCGAATATCCCTAACTTTTTGTGAGTAGTGTAATTATTTCAAAACCTGTCAAGAACTGACCAATTAGATTACTGGAAAACCTGAATGGTAATTCTTACTGGATCCTGATGGAAACAATAATTTACATTAATGTAATAAGTAATACAAAGGAATTAATATTTTTAAAGACCAAAGGTCAAATTGTTTTGCTTTTCCAGGCTTTCTATTGGTCACCCTACATTACATTAAAAAAATTATTGTAAATACGCAAAGATTATTTTATTCCCAACTAAAATACTGTGTTGATGTTTTTATAAGATTCCACTGATGCAGCTCAGAATAACTTGAAGAAACTGTGGTGATAATTGATTTTTAATTAGAAAAAGAACTCATACAGTCTTTAATATTTCCCAGGATTATAAATGAAACAATCAGTGACATTTACTTCAGGTGTAATTCCTCTCCACTGTGCTCTCTTTTCAGCTATAGCAGCAGAAATGTTGAACATTAGTAATTTTCTAGTAACATATGTTCATAGTGGTTTCTGGTTCAGAGAAAACATAAAATATGCTCCTTCTGTAACTCCTTATAATAATACTGTGCTAATTTACTGTATATTCTTAGCGTTCTTTACTATCTGAAAGGTATTTCTGTAGCTTTTGAATCTCTTCTAGTCCCATGGTTTAAGTTTACCTGTCATAATATATGTTATATAAACAAATTTCACTGCACTGTTATATCCATATTATATGAAATACTTTATTTATGGTTCTGGCTATGTCACATCTAATTGACAACTTTCACATGAACATGCTCGTAGACTTAAAATAGCAGGTTGATAAGAGGGTTTGTGAGACCAGTTGTCTAGGCCAATGTTAGGCTAAGTGATGCCAGACGACCCAAGAGGAACCTGACTAAGATGGCCTTGCTTTGTGACACAGGCCCCAGGAGCATATCAAATCCAAATCATCAACAATATCATCCAGCTACCCTGTTAATTGCTGTATAAAGAGCAGATCTCAGGTCTAGGTACAAAAAATACATAAGTTGAGAGAAAAATTTTGGTTTGCACTAAAATAACACCTTATTAAAATAACATTGATTATAATTTTGAAACAGGAAACAGTTATTTGTTTCCTGTGTTTGAGGCCCACTCACCTACTCTGACTTGTATAGATGATATGTACTTCTGGCCTAATACGTGCAATTTCCCTCTGCTGTAGGAAAATTACAGGTGTGATAGCAACTTATAATGTCCATTTAACAGGATAGTAACATTTCAATCAGTCAATACACATTTTTTTTGCTTCCCTTCCAAAAACCTTCTGTGAAGATTCTCAGTCATCCAGGTGAAGCTGTCTAGAGGCTTCTAAAAAATTAGAAGTCCAGGTGCTGTGACTCTAGATTCCAAAAATCTTCTGTTCATACAGGCTACATACAACTTTTCCTACTGTAATCCAGGCTAATTAAACATCTACACAGTCACATGAAAAGCACATTAGGAAGGGGTAAATGAAAATCATACAGGCATTTTTGTGATTTCAGCAGATTAAAAAAAGTACACTGATGCCTAAAGTATGGGTTTGAACCATCTCTGGATGCAGCAGGATTGAAATCATGTTAACCGAGAAGTGGGAACCTTGTAAGGCCTTATAAGTAGGAGGAAGTAGATGCTGACATCTACTGTAGCAGCCATCTATTTGTCAGCATTTTTTCTGAAAAGTGCAGAATTTGATGTTATGGACTTTTGAAACATTTCTTTCAGGTTTCTTTATATCAGCGTTTCTGCCTTCAGGCAGAGATTGAGATATCTAATTCAATTTCTGAGGATACAGCTATTATCACAATAGTCAGATCACAATTCATGTCTGCATATGTTGTCTCTCATCACTGATCGCTGCTACCACCTAAAGGCTGGTAAAAATAAACCTGGAGAGCAACAGTCAGTGGAGAGAGAAGAGAAAGCTTTAATTTGTTTTCATTCGTTTTGTGGAGACGGTTGTGTTCAAGCCAAACTGGAAGGAACCTATCATAATTGAGCAGTTTTTGCGCAAATCTTATTTTTACATGTGCATGTAGTACACACTGCATTTAAATCTGCACGTGTGGCAGTTTTAAGTGCAGCAGGGGGGGCAGGTAGATGAACATAAACCATCAACACAAAAAAGATCAGATCTGGTTTTAAAATGATGCAGACTTATTTTTTCCCTTGATAAATATCATTTATCCTTTGTGTGATGCCAGGGTTCGTTCATGGGTACTTTTATAATCACAAGTCTTATATGTGCAATTGGACTGCTGATGGTGCTACAGCAGCTGGAATGACAATTTTCACTCACTTCCCATGTTTTCTAAGATCAGTACAGCCACAACATTAATAGCCACAATAGTCTGACAGAGATTTTTAGTTACGTAACCTCTGATATTAAAAAACAGTACAAACATTTAATGTAATTTAGAAAAATATGAGACAAAGCTCTACGTGTTTTTATATAAAGAGCATGTGTATATGAACTACCCAGCCTAAGGGACCCAAATCAGACACATAAGTCTACAGTGTGTTAACTTACAGGACTGCAAATGTATATGGCAAAATAATAACAATTATAAATATTCCTTAGTGATTTAATTGAAGCAGTGGACAAATGATGTACTATTATAATTATATAGCAAAAAAATGTTATACGCAGAGATAATGCATTTATAGAAAATAAGAAAATAGTCCATTTATTCTTTATTCCCATTTATTTATGGGAGGGATGACAGGAGGGTTAATTGCTGAGCCTTATATTGGCTGGTTTGGATTAGGTTGGGATGAGCAGGTGGGAACAGGAAAAGCCGCCATGGTTGATTCTGCGGTGGAAACCCTGATATGGTGCAGCATACAAGCATCTGGAATGCACAACAAAGTTTGGAAAATTACGGTTTCATGAAATAAAACAATAAACAAAATTGCTATTTGTGCTTTGTTTAGAAAGTTTCTTCCTTTCTTTCTCCAATGCAAAGCATGAAAAGGAGGGACATGAGGTCCGATCATTAGTGGACTCCGATGCCCATTGCGGCATCATGAAGGAAGCCATTGCTCTCCCAAAAAAACAATGTAGCACTGTAGTTTGTCGAAGAGCACCTCAACACTCCACAACACTACTAGGAAAATGTCTTGTGAGCATATGAAACAAGAAATAAAATTATATGGGAAGAACAAACAGCACTACAAATGACTGAACTGACTGAAACAATGGGCACTGTGGACATTGTAAATAGTAAATGGTCTTATGCTTGTATAACGCTTTTCTGCATTCAAGTGCACTCAAAGTGCTTTCTCACTACTTGTCCCACATGCACAACCAGTGATGCACTCATACACATCAGCCTTTGATCGGCGTGCTGAACCAACGTTACTTTATTTCCATTCCATATGAAGAATGCAAAAAGAGGAGATGCTCGCAGCTTGCAGAGATGACATTAGATGAGAGAAACTTTATTAACCCCCAAAACGAAATTCAGGTAGTCTACTTTTTCTTCTTAGATTGAGATAATCAAACAAACTTTAATATTACACAAACATAACCAAGTAAAGTTGGGGCAGCATGGTGGATTAGCGGTTAACACTGTTGCCTCCCAGTATGAAGGTCCTGGGTCTGTAAACTGGCAGGAGCCTTTCTGTGTGGAGTTTGCATGTTCTCCCTGTGCTTGTGTGGGTTTTCTCCAGGTACTCTGGTTTCCTCCCACAGTCCAAAAACATGCATGTCAGGTTGATTGGTGACTCTAAATTGCCCATAGGAGTGAGTGTGAGTGTGTGAGGTTGTTTGTCTCTATGTGGCCCAATGGTGGACTAGTGACCTGTCCAGGGTGTACCCCTGCCTTCCACCCAAAGAGAGCTGGGATAGGCTCCAGCAGATCCCTGTGACCCTTGTTAAAGAATAAGTGGATACAGAAAATGGATGGATGGAAAAAACTGTTCAAACCTATCTGGCCCTATGTGAAAAAGGAACTGCACCCAAATCTAGAAACTGCTTGTGCCACCCATGGTGGCAACAACTGCAGTTTGCGATAACGGGCAATGAGTCTTTCACATTGCTGTGGAGGAATTTTGGCCCACTCTTTGTAGAGTTGTTTTAATTCAAATACACTGGATGCAAAAAAAACATCCAACAAAAAAACAAAAAAAAAACACTTCAACAAATGGTCGGATATGAAAAAGGATGTGACAGACAACGTTAAGAACTGCCCACATTGCTGCCAACCTCAAAATAATGCTTCACAAAACCTCAAAATAGGGCCCGTCAAACCAAAAAAGCCCTGCATGAAAAGCTTCAAGTGGGGGACAAAGTCCAAAACCTTCCCCCCACTAAACCAACCAGAAGAGTTGACAAAAAAATCAGGAAAGACTGCTGAACAGTTCTCCTCCTCCTGATCTGATCCTAAGAAACTCAGAAATGACAAAAGTAAAGATGATGATGAAATAAAACAGCATCACACCCCTATGGGACTTGTCGGGGACAACAATACCCCATTAAGATTAAAAATACAGCAAATATCTAAATTCTAAGTCTAAACCACAGGCTACATAAGAGAAAGTCCCTGTGTTATATATATATATATATTAAAAAAAAAACTAATAGAAATTTTGTTTAATTTTACTTCATTTGTGCTTATCATCAATCTAACTAATTCACTTAACCACTTGCTACAAGTGGGTGTGAAAGAAAAAGGGAATATATACACGTCCCTATATACTGTATACATTCCAGAAAAGCTGAGAAAAGTTTAAAACAGTTTCAAATCCAAGAGCTTGAACGAAATATCAGTCAAATGAAAGATAACTGATTAGTGGGTTCCTTCACAACAAAGCTTGCTCACTCAGTAAACCAGAGGACAAGCAAGTAACCTGTGGCTGTGGTTGTCTCACACTAATCTCAGTTGGTCTCCATAATTACTAGAGCTTCCTCCTAAACTGTGTTTAGACCTCAGACTCAAACACAGAACATAAATTAATTTCAAGATTTCTTTTCCACCACTGTAAACAACCTTCTGTTAGACTGTTATAATGTTTTATTCCTTAATTCAGGTAATTTCTCTGATCAGTTCTCCCTCCATTTCCCCCGTGTAAACAGCATGTACAATGGTGTGGCTAGAGGAATTTAACTCAGGTGTGATAAACCACAGTTAAGTTACGTTTTAACATGGGGGGCAAACACTTTTTCACACAGGGCCAAGTAGTTTTAGATTTAGTTTTCCCTTAATAATAAAAACCTTCATTTAAAAACTGCATGATGTGTTTACTTGTGTTATCTTTAACTAATATTTTAATTTGTTTGATGATCTGAAACAAAGTGTGACAAACATGCAAAAAAAAAAAAGAAATCAGGAAGGGGGCCAACACTTTTTCACACAACTGTATATATTGTAAATATCTGAATAAATCTTAAGAAGACAACTGACTGGTATCAATAATGTTATTTCACATAGCAAATACAGTGCCCTCTACAATTATTGCCACCCCTGATTAAGATTGAATTTTAAGCTTCTAATAAATTCATTTTCCTTTTAAAAATAGAACCAAAATTCAGAAAAAAAGAGAAAAATCCAACCTTTAATTGAAGTACAATTATACAGCAAAAAGCAAAAATAACATTAACAAATAATTGACTTTAAATGAACTCGTGTGCCACAATTATCGGCACCCTTGATCTTAATACTTCGTACAACCCCCTTTTGCCAACAAGACAGCACTCTCCTCTAACATCTCACAAGGTTGGAGAATACAGAGAGAGGGATCTTTAACCATTCCTCTTTACACAATCTTTCCAGATCATCCAAGGTCCGGGGTCCTCTCTTATGCACTCTCCTTTTCAGTTCACCCCATAGGTTTTCAATCGGGTTGAGGTCTGGGGACTGAGATGGCTATTGGAGGAGCTTGATTTTAAGTCTGCTGAACCATTTTTTAGTAGATTTTGCCACATGTTTTGGGTCATTATCCTGCTGAAAGACCCAATAACGACCAATTTTACCACATCTTAATCAGGGGTGCCAATAATTGTGGAGGGCAGGGATGGTTCAGGTATCCCTTAGTTATGCTGCATTAGGCCTAGAAAGCCTGAGGACTCTCCATCGGTGCAATGAGCTCCCCTACCCTAACCCTGACCTCCCTTCCCTTCCCCTCTCCTCCCTCCTCACATGTATATTCCACCATTTTATGTCACTAACTTTGTGCTCTCTCTCTCTCTCTCTCTCTCTCTCTCTCTCTCTGTACCTTCTGCAGGTGTCCCTGGTCCTGGAGCTGTATATTGCTGATGTGCAGTTACTGGCCCCACAAACCTGCCGTGTCTATTTGTTGTTTATTGTTGCTGTTCTTTGCTCTCTCCTCTATCCACTTACCCCAACAGGTCGAGGCAGATGGCCGCCCAAACTGAGTCTGGCTCTGCTGGAGGTTTTTTCTTCCGTTAAAGGGAGTTTTTCCTCTCCACTGTCACCAAGTGCTTGGTCATAAGGGATTTGTTGGGTTTTTTGTTTTTTATAAAGTACCTTGAGATGATTAAATTGTGATTTGGTGCTGTACAAATAAAACTGAACTAAATTTTATTTAATTTTAACAGGACTCATTTGAAACCTACTGTGGAAATAACTAAGTTGTATCTTACCATGACATTGGTTGATTGTGCTGCTCTTTGTCTTCCTGAGTGTTTGATTTTCCAGGTTGGACATCTTCCTCTGGAGACACACACAAAAATATATGAATATAGTAATGTATGCATGTGTATGCATAATGCATACAAATCCTGTTTATTTATGTTTATCAGCCCATCCTAAGGCACAGGGCTGCAAATGCTTCTTCATTCAATTTAATAAGAAACATGGTAACAGGTATAAAACATCACACCCAGTCATGATTATGAGATTCAATAGGCAACAGTGTTACTATGTTTATATCAGCATCAAAATTTATTGCCAAGTATGTTGGACACACAAGGAATTTGACTCCAGTACAGTGGTGCTCAGTGTACTGTAGCACACCTGTCAGGAAGGCAGGAAACATCTTAAGAAAACTACTTTTATACTGCTGAACCTATTGATCAGTTTCCAGAAAAAGCAGATTTCCCGACTCTCAGACAGGACAAGAACTATTTTGCTTCAAACTAAGAACTATTTTATATTAAGTGCATTCAATCTCAACTTACTGAAAAAAAAAAAAAACAGCTAGCGAGTCCTTCTAGTTGCACATCTCTTGTAAAATAACTAAACTAATTTAAGATCTTCAACTTGGAAAAATTCCATCTTGTCAAACTATTGCTAAAGTATTGTTTAAAATATAAGTCCTTGTGGTCAATTACCTATTACTTGTGCATTTGACTGATTGCTAAACATGTTTGAATCAAAATAATTTCTATCATATTGTACAATATTGTTCTATTGCTTAGACTATGCTGCTTTTGCCATGTATGTTGTAAAATGTTATTGTCATACATTCTTATCACTGTTACATAATTTATATCTGAGCTGTACTCTCACTGATATGAACCATTTCTAGGAATAATTTTTAAAGAAATTATTCTTTCCTTCAAAATCCAAAACTATGCCATCAACCTTTTTCCAGCATGCAAATGTGGAATCCAATCAGAATCTCCTGTTGGAGCTTGCTGAGCCTTGAACAATCAGATGCCACGGCTGGCAGAATTTCAACAATCAGGCAAGGCACTACGCCCAAGCAAAGAAAGTATACAAAAAATGAGAGAATTAACAGAAAAGACAGAATACCTTCATAAATCTGTTAAAACTTTTAATTCTCCTGTAATTTTTAAAAGCAGCAATAAGCCTATTGAAGCATGACATATCCAAAGCATGAAGTTCTTTAAAGGGAAAAAACCTTTTGTAGAAAAGTCTGAAGTTTTACCTCAATTAAATATTATATAAACATCATCAGAAGAACGTAGTGGTGATTTTGTTAAACTAGGTGCAGTCTACGATATTTACCAAGCAACATAACTGAAGCAGGCAATTCAGCTCAAACTGGACTGACGACCAAAGACAGAGAGGATTCTACACACAGCGGAGAGAGAAAACCAGCTCGTCGACAAGGGATGTGGCCTGAAGCATAGAAGTGCAGAGACCTTCAACTATACCTCTACTCCAAACCCACAACCTGGAGACCTCCTCCAACTGGCTGAACAAAACTATGTCTGCTGAGAGTTAAATACTTCACTCATGACTTTAGTTGATATCTGTCTTATTTTGAGCTGAACAATACAACATATAGCTATTCAACTATCACAGAGTTACCTGATGATTTTACCATTCAGTCTATACCATTATGTTTGATCCATGTCATGACATTAGCCATCTCCCCTGTCCACTTTTCTTATTCTAAATAAACTTATTCAAAATGTCCAGAAGGGGCATGTCTTAACCCTTTCATGCATAGTGGTCACTATAGTGGACAGCTATTTAAAAGCTGTTTTCTTGTATGTGCATGGGTTGAGATTATGTAGTTGCATATCACCCACTATAGTGGTCGGTAGTGTGTCATCTAGTATTCTGTGACTCCCTGGTCATCCATTGTAAGAAAAAGTTGGCCAACGGAAAGCCAGAAACCCTCAGTAGCTTAGAGGTAGGAGGGATTTTGCCTTGCACTGAACAGTGTTAAAATTTGTTCATATACATAAACACATAAGTAACAAAATTTTAAATATTATTTCATAGGTTTCACATATATATTTTCTCTGTTCTGTGAAGTTGTTTTTTCAGTTAAAAATGCAAACACATGCAGTCCACCTGAGTGGACATGTGATGAACTCTGAAAAAGGTGTGTTCAAAAAAAAAAAAAAATCAGATTATAGATTTAATTACTGCATTATGCATGGAAGGGTTAATGACTTCATATTAATAGTTGTGTACCTATAACAGTTTAGATTAGTATATCTAATTATATCTATTATATCTTGGTAGCAGACTGTTGCTTGTATGTGAGGCTTGTATGCTGGTACTAGATATATTAAGTTGTTGTCTGAGCCACCAAGTGGGGGGAGGGCTGAAGAGCTGTATGCCTCCTACACGTTCACCATTCTTAAGAGCTTCTGCATAAATTGGTCATGAAATGTGATCTGAGGGGTATTCGAAAAGGTAGGTTTAACAAATGATATGCCTATATGATGCCATGCCTATGCCATGCCTATAAATGATATGTAGGCATGGCATAGACAAATATTATAAAGGCTCATTATTATAATCTCATTTGTTTTAAGCATATTCAAGGTTTTTACTTAAACATGCATCAGCTTTCATTTCAAACACAATGCAGTTTCAACATGCAGACTACATTTCACTTGGAAATCATTACAATCCTCCATGACATTATAGTTTGTTTTTAATTCTCGACATGCAAACTTAAAGCTGGCAGAGGTTGAACCAATCTTACAAATCACTGCACCCAAACACAGGAAGTATACAAAAGGGACCTGGTGTAGATAGGAGAAGACAGCTGAGGCCCATACCATGACCCATAACTCATTCTTCTCTAAATTGTAAATGTCACAGAATTACCATAAGTTTTTCTTAGTGTAATGTATTTTTTAATCCTCCTCCAGTTTTTTAAACCAGCAGCAAGCCTATCCAAGCCCTGCACCAAATAAAAAGCCATTACGTTCAGACAAATGACTGGTAAAGTCTTTTATCTCAGCCAAATATTATATAATCACTATTACAACACAGAAATGATGTTTATTAACTACATGTGATCTACAACATCAGCCAAGCCACGTAGCTGAACTAGAGTCCAAAATAGATCAATGAACCAGAGTCCAAAGATCAAGAAAGATCCATCCCAAAGGAGCGAGAGAGAAAACCAGCTCAGAGACAAAGAAAATTTCTGTGGCCTGAAGCCAGAGAAGTGCCAGGAACTGTCACTGACTCTGAACACAATGGGCACAACCTGTAGCTCTCCAACTGTCTGCCAGAACAGAACTTTGGAATCTCCTTCAGATTGTGGTTCACTTCAGTAATAGTGTTTTGAGGAGTTAGGGGATTGACAACATCTTGATTTGCACAAAGGTCAATGTCAAGTCATGAAATAGTATTGGGTTACACTTCCTGGTCCAGAGATAAATGGACTAGTCTCTGAATTTGTCCTGCTAGATCTTATTGCTGCATTTCACATAGCACACACAGAACTGACCACAGCATCTTATAACAGAGACTGGAAAATATTACTGGGATTAAGGAAACAGAGCGAAATTGGTTTAAATCTGAGTTACCAGATAGATTTGTGAACATGAACAAATTGGAACTAATCATCCTTAGAGACAAGGTCAAAGGGATGGGGGTGGACATTTCTTTGTTTCCTGGATCACAGATTATCTGACAGAAAGGCCACAGCTGTGGGGTGGACATTGAAGTGGTGCCAGCCTACAAATATCTAGGCGTGCACCTGGACAATAAGTTGGACTGGTCACTGAACTGACATTCTATATAAAAAGGGGCTATTTTCCTTCTAAGGCACCTTAGGTCCTCAGATGTCTGCAGGAAGATGCTGCACATGTTTTACCAAACTATGGTAGCAAGTGTTCTGTTTCATGCTGCAGTCTGCTGGGGAGCCAGTATAAAGCAGAAGAATGTGAGGCGGCTAGACAAACTGGTGCAAAAAGCTGGTTCAGTGACTGGAATGAGGCTGGACTCACTGCAAGCTGTGGTGGAGAGATACACACATAAAAATGTAGAGGCCATCCTGGAATACACTGACCATCCCCTTCACAACATCCTGATGGACCAGAGAAGCTGCAGTGGACGACTCACCTCACTGCACTGCAGTGATACAGGAGATCCCTCATCCCTGCTGCCATTAGCGTCTAGAACACTTTACTTTTTGTGTTTCCCTATTTTAGGGTGCTCAGCCTTATGTTCTCATTAGTTCTCACTTGGTTTTAATTGGATAGTGACAGGAATTTGAGGTTTATCTTCACAAAGGATGCAGTTTAAGGCATTGAATGACACATTGAATAACAAAGTAAATAAAAACAACCAATACAACATTGTAAAATGATAAATATCTACATATTCTAACAAATCATTCAGCCCAGATTCTTACAGAAAAAAAATCCAACAAAAAATTGATCCAACTCAAATTCCCCACTTAATGTTTTTCTCAATACAATCAATCAGTTAAAAATTGAGACCAAATTGCACTCTCTTGCTTTTAATGAAGGTGTGTTAACAGACTGCTCTGAATATAAACAATTATGTATGAAAGAACATGTAAACTAAGCTAGAACAGTTAGGCCCCATTGTGGATGACATGCATTTCTTACCACAAAGGTTTCCCTCCACACTGTCTAGAAGATTTGCTGTAGAGTTGGCTGCACCCAATCTGGAAAGGAGTTTAGTTGAGAAAACCATGGACTCATGTAAGCAGACAAACAAATCACAGCTATGAAGGCTAATCCTTGGCTGATGATGCATGTAAGCAGCAGAAACTTCAGCAATAACAGTGATGATGGAATTGTTCTATGGAGATAATGTGATACTTAAGGATGTAAATGCATCCTCAACACCAATGATTTCACTTGTTGCACCAGCAGCAAACAAACAAACAGCACTAAGACAAAACAACGTGCATGTTATGTCATTGTACTCATCAACCACAACAATGTGTAAGGTTGAGTACTGGTGCTGAATCACTTGGTGTTAATGAGGCATAAGGCTTTTTTTGTTGAAATAAAAGATTTCTACCTTTTCAATTACATGTGATTGTGTTATGTAAGGAAGATTTCGCTACTTTACTAAATTACAGCAAAAAAATGTTAATGTTAATGTCACCAGTGGGTAAACCAAAGGATACAAATGATGTTTCAGGAATGTCCGCTTGTTTGACCTTCGCCGCTTTGTCCTTTCTGAGAAAGTTCTGGCAATTTCAAAAAGCTTCTTTCTTGTTGCTGAAGGTGAGAAAAATCCTAGGTCATAGCTACAGTAGAAAATTACCTTGAAGTAGAGCTGTAAGAGTACATGTACTGTTTGTATACTTATTAGCTACAAGAAAATTCAGTGTCACAATAGTCGATTTATGGATACTTATTTACACTGCCAGAACAGATAATATGGATTACAGGTTCCACAGATCACAGGTTGTTGTCTTAACAGTTATAGCATTCTAGTAGGGGTATTCCTAAACATACGCATGGGTGAGCCAAGTTAGCTAAGGTTATGTAGAGTGGCTGCTGTGGGAATGGCAAAGACAAATAACAGAGGAGACCTGAAGGATCCTCGCTTGACATTTAGATCCACTGTGTGGGAGTATTACAATTTCCCAGTTATGACTTTCGGACTACCTTCACATAAGCATTTCAGTAAGTCCATTGAGCTTGCCTTACACAAATGACCCCAATTGCAATCTGGGAATGAATCCAGTCTGGGAATGTTGACAATGGATGGACCTCCACATTTACAGAGAGCTACAGTAGTAGCAGTTCAAAGTGTCACACTTGGTAAGTTTCCACTTTTCCCACGACTGTTCATCATTTGCACTGCAGCATGGCATGCCATTTTTATAAAGTATAAATGGAATTTAAATGTTTGTCCTTCCTTAGACAACTTTTGGTCTGTACTAACCACTTAAGACCAGGAACACACAACAATATCTGTAGTTTGGGAGATGCTCTGGCCATCTGGTCATCTAGCCACCACATTTTGGCTCCTGTCAGAATGACTGTATGATGCGTTGTCTCCTGTATGAGACAACGTGTCAGATCTCTGATAAACCTACCTTTTCGGGTCTGACATGTCATACAGTAGCCTATGTAAACAAATAGAGGTTTACAAAGAGATATTAATTAACAAAGATGACTTAACTGTTGATGAGTTAAAGAGGTTTCTCCGCTCTCATATTAGAGACAAAAACAGCCCTGAGCTTTCCCAAGAGTTAAGTAACGCTAACCAGCAAGATAAAGAGAGCCCACGGCAGTTTCTGTATAGAACCATGGGTTTAAAGCAGCACATTCTTTTTGAGTCACAACAGCCTGGTGCAGATTTGAACTATGACAGAAAGCTTGTGCAGAGTACATTTATTTACACGTTGTACCAGGGTTTGAATGTTAAAAACAACTATGTCAGATATGTTCTCAAACCCCTACTTGATGACCTGCAAACTAGTGATGACTTTCTTTTAGCGCAAATCACTAAGTCCACTAGTGAGGAAGCAGACAGACTGAGACGCATCGGCATGAGCAAAACTTGACCGGCGACTCAGCTTGACTGTGACAGTGCCTTAGCCAAACAAGTTAAAGTTGACATGGAGTTAGAGGCCAACCGCGCTGCTATTACTGAACTTACTGCACAAGTGTCCTCACTGACTAACCATCTAGCTCAGATGGTGACCCCCCTGAAAGAGTAACACCTGCGGACCCCTGCTCATCAACTAACCACCCTCATGTACCCACAGCTGAGACGAGGGGCAGGTGCAGGGACTGTGTAAAGCAAGGTGAGTTGCCCCCACTGCTTTAATTGTGGGCATCGGGCCATTGGCTGTCTGCAAAGGAAGATGTCGGGAAATGGGGAGAGGTCACAGGAAAGGGGCAGCCAGCGACCAACATCTTGAGTCCCTCCTTTCAGACCAGCCTTTGCATGTTGCCGCAGCTAATGGCACAGATGTTCCTTTTGATGGATGGGCAGATGTTGATCTCCAGATCTACAGTAAGAACTATGGACATGTCACCATGCAAGGGCCAGTACTAATCAGCCCAGTGCGAGAGAGTCCCAGTGCATCTAGCCAGAGACCTAACAAACACCAAGCAAAGGGGCACAAATGGTGATCAGCTAACCTCCAAAACACCTGTCCAGTGGACATCCGAACACAATGCTGTGGTGTCCTCCTTTGTTGATATGTTGACCTGTCCACCAATCCTGGCATACCCAGATTTCAATTTGCCCTTTATCCTCCACACCGACACATCAAATGAAGGTCTAGGGGCAGTTTTCTACCAGCAGCAGGGAGAAAAACTCTGTGTCATCACTTATGGTTCCAGGACACTCAAACCTGCTAAGAAATACTATTATCTCCATTCCGGCAAGCTTGAATTCCTGGCCTTGAAGTGAGCAATCTGTGATAAATTTAGGGCTTACCTTTATTACACACCCACCTTCACAGTATACATGGATAATAATCCCCTCACTTACATCTTGAGCACAGCAAAATTAAATGAGGTAGGACATTGGTGGGTAGGTGAGCAAAGGTTTTCTATGAGCACTCTAGCTTCATCCCACATTCCAAAGACATGCAGTTTGAGGTTAGAGAAACTGAACTGGCAACTCTAATTGCCCATGGGTGTGAATGTTTGTCTGTCATTGTGTGTCAGCTTTGTGATAGACTGCTGATCTGTCCAAGCTGATTTGTCTCTTGACTCCAGCACCCCTGCAACCCTGGATGTATGAGGATAAGTGGTAAATAAGGGATAGATTGATGGATGGACAGTATGCTATTATTTGAGTGCCTTAACTGTTAAGTAACAGCAAGTTATACTAATGAGCAACTCTTGATTGTTTAAATATTTTTAAATAAATGACAAATGTTATTTCAATGTGGTTTTCTATATACCAAAGATGACTGAACTGTAAATTTTCTGTACTGTTTCACCTCTATCCGAAAAGCTCATTGAGTTATTTAAGAAAGCAGTTGTATTGTAAATGGAACTTACATTTTCCCATGTGTTTGAGCTTGTCTCTGAACAGGGCGTCATCTGAGATGGCCTCCACAGAAACTGCAGAGTACTGTTCTGCACACAGCAATACTAGCACAGTGTTCACTTATGTAAATAGCATGTGCATGTCAGTCAATAAATATATATATATATATATATATATATATGAACAAATAATATGATGTCTCTGGTAGGGCTGCAACAACGAATCAATAAAATTGATAAACTGATTTTTAAAATAGTTGGCAACAAAGGTATTTATTGTTTACTTAGGTCTAGTGAGGCAGCTGTTTGCCATGGCACAAGGTGGGCAGTTGCGGAGAGGAAAATGGTAGAGCTGCAGAAGAGTTAAAGTCACGTTTCCCACAATTAAAAAAGTCTTACACTGTTATGTGGATAGCAGTGGTGCCTTCTTGTTCTACTGTAGTTTTTCTGTTGTGTGGTTAGATAATAATTTATCCAGTCAGTTCTCAGGCCAATTGACACAGTAACTTGTGCATCTGCCTGAGCAGACAGAATTCTCTTTTATCTAATGTCAATACTAACTCCAACACACAGGCATGAGACCCATGTCACCATTAACCTTTGTGTTTTTAAGGGTTCATGTCTATATTTCCACTGGCGCATTTAGTGAATTTTTAAAAGGCAGCTGTAGCCTATATATGGAAGTTTGTTTAAGCTGTTATCTCTGTCCTGCTTAAGGCAAAAACGGGAAACAATGTCATGAGAATCATGTCCAGACATGCAGCACACAGAGGAAGATTATCTGAGTGAGACGCAGTCTCACATGGGGAGAAAATCTAGTTAATTTCACCAAGGGGCAGTGTTGCCTTTGTACAGCAGACTTTTTACAAGGGAGCACTTAGGAAAATGTTCAGGTAATGTCTGGTCTGTGTTCCTCAGACAAATGCGTTCTTACATTAACAATATCTAGCAATGTTCATGTGCATGTATGAAAACATGTCACTTCATTAGGGTTAATGTGCCACAAACCTTTGCTTTCAGCGTGAAATTCTAGAAAGCACATTGTAACAAAATGTAATATTTGTTTAAATGTCATCACACACTTTATTTTTGATCACATGTTGTGAACTCCTTGTTTAAGGTTCATATTTTGGCAATAAAATGCTGAAACCAAATTTCTTCATATTCTTTTGTGAAAGTGTGATTAAACAATCAAAAACACTGGTCTACAAGGAGAAAGTCTCGGAAATGAAAGTAGATAAATGTGACCAGAATTAGGTCACTAATAAACTGGCTCCAGTTTCCAAGATACAGCTTCAGGTTAAAATTGCATCAAAATAATTCAAAATTAGAAGGAGTGGTGTGTGATTAAGCTCCATAACTTTTCTGTAAAATGTGATAAAGCAATGAGAATGATGCTGTCCTAATTATTATAAATTTATCATTTTATTGATACCAATAACATAAATTTCCATTCATTTTTTTTTCATGTAACATTTATATGCTTTTTTTCAACTGTCCAAATCATGGGTGGGTTGGTCCCATTTTTGTGTTTTTTGTATCTATTAAGATACAACCTCAAAATTATATAGTTTTAAAGCTTATGAAATAATAATGCGAGTAATGTCAGATAATTACAGAACACAAGATCTACCATAAGATTAAACGACAAGGTTGCACCTTTATTTGATATCTAAACAGCACTTTCTATCTTCCAAACTGCCAGGGCACAGATTACTGCTGATATGTTAAAAAGGGATTATCTGGCCTAATGTATTCTGCAGATCAGAAATTGTTTTGGTAGAACTGGTATCTTAGCATCCTTTAATGAGTCCTATCCTCACATTTGGGCTCTTGACACACAAAAAAGCAAATGAAACATCTATTTGGTTATAAAGTAACTAATGTCTTGTATTATTCATCACACATTTAGAAGCTTTCATGTGATATAACAACTGCTGATGTGTCCTAATTGTCTGAGAATTTGAACATAGAAAGCAAAGTGGATAACCACACCTGGACCAGTTATTCACAAAAATCAGCACCAACACCTTGACATTTGCTAATAAAAGACCAATAAATTAGAGTTAGTTAATAATCTTTAGTATCAAAGTGTAGATAAATTATAAACTTTCATGTGGCACTATTTCCATTGTTCTACTGCTCTGTGTCAAAAAGTTATGAGGCATCATGATCATCAGGCACCCCCTCTCCCTTGTCATCTGTGTATAGATAATTATAAATCTTTATGATAAAATATCTTGAAAACTTTTGCCAACCAGCAGCTTTATCACCTGTTTTCAAATTCATCTAATCACAATATATAAGGATTAGCACATTTTATCTCAGAGGTCGATAATTTCCGAAAATTTGTAGACCAGTGAAATGTCCAATTAACTGATTTTTAAAATAGTCGTTTGTTGCAGCCCTAGCCTGTACACTAAATCATCACAGTCTGTACACAAACACCAAGACCAGTATTCAGTATAATTCAGTGCAGAAAGACAGTTGCAAATAGCTTGACAGAGGAAGCTTGATAAGTGATATCTACCTGTGGAATTCTCTGTGCTAGATGGATAACTGGATGTTGTTTTCTGGGATTCATACTTCAAACGATCTAAAAACAGAGAGCAAATGTTATGATCACTGACATGAGGAACTATAATTTCAATTCCAAAAGTGCAAAAATACCTCCTCAATTTGACCACTTTCTGTTAGGCACTGACTTAAAAAGTTGACTGAAAATATAGTAACAGAGGCACCAAAGGCAAAGGCTTAGGGTATTTTTGTACACAAAAGTAGCAGTGACATGACTGTGTGCCACATCACATCTGGTAGATCTGTCTAGCTCTAGAATATATAATAATATAATATTAACTCTAAAATACTGTATGTCATAACATTAAATGTGAATGTTTTAATACTGTATTATTTCCAGGGACTGACCCTGCCTTCGCGTGCTTTCACAATTATGGTAAATATGAGTGTCCAACTTGGAAAATGCACGTGAATGCACGTCGTAATTTCCACTGGGGAATTGGGAAATAATATTGATACGCAAGTTGCGGAGTTGGGATAACCTGTGACGTTTTCAACATGGTGGAGAACAACGCAGGATTTGTCGCGAACGGTAAATAGTTCCTTTATTAACTGTTTGGCTATTGTTAACTGTTGATTTTTTTTATACAATTTTAATGTGCTCTCTATGTACACTTAACAGCATTTTTTAATAACATGCTACTGTTTAACTGGTACAAGTCCGCGATTCTTCATTTCGTTTCTACAATAAAAGCAGCTGAACAAAACACACTCGTAGTTCCAACTTCACAAATTGAAAACATCATATTCCAGCAGCACGTCTAGGCAGCATAGTACCCTGTATACAATATTATGCTACGAAACATAGCTGTTTAAACTGAACTTAAGTTGACATTATGAGCAGAATTTCTGTGGATAATGAGCCAAATGTACAAAACCATACCTCTCTCTAAGGCGATGAGGAACTCACGGTTGCGCTGTAGCTCTCTCATAAACTCCTCATTCTGTAGGAAAAGGGCAACGCGCTCATCTTCCAGATACTGCTTCAGTTTCTTGTCATGATCTCTAGCTCCAGTTGTCAAACCTGAACCACCAGTTGTCCCTGCAGCTCCAGACTGTGAAGGAGCCTGGCCTTTCCATTGGCTTGTTGAGTTGAGTGACGATGACAATGATGATGAAGGCTGGGATTCACAGTCGTGCTAAGGTAAAGATAGGAGAAATTACCATTTATTATCAGAAATTCATCAAAGCTACCAATAATCTATCTGTGTAAATGTTCCTTCAACTAAAGGTTCAGAAATGACTTCTATTGGCAACGCTGATACCTGTAATTTTATTTTTCTTTTTTTACCATTTTTAAAATACTAGTAGTAGAACTGGTAGTACTGCTACTACTGTTATAACTGAAGTGTTAAACAGGACTTGCTTGAGGTTCGTAAAGATGTTGCAGTTCTCATCAAAGAAGCTCCTTCTTTGGCATGATTAACCCCATTTGGCCATTTGTGAATGGTTTTTAATTGCTGTCACCTTAGCAAGGACCCCTCCTTGAACCGCCACCTTATCCCCTCCTTGAACCGCCACCTTATCGTGGTGGAGGGGTTTGAGTGCCCGTATGATCCTAGGAGCTATGTTGTCCGGGGCTATATGCCCCTGGCAGGGTCTCCCAAAGCAAACAGGTCCTAGGTGACGGACCAGACTAAGAGCGGTTCAGTGACCCCTTATGGAGCGACAATCGAAGACCATGATGTCGCCCGGCATGGCGAAGCCGGGGCCCCACCCTGGAGCCAGGCCTGGGGTTCGGGCTCGTAGGCGAGCGCCTGGTGGCTGGGTCTCCCCCCATGGGGCCCAGCCGGGCAAAGCCCGAAAGAGTGACGTGGGGCCGTCCTTCTGTGGACTCACCACCCGCAGGAGGATCCATAAGGGACCGGTGCATAGTGGATCGGGCAGTGGTCGAGGACGGGGACCTCGGCGACCCGATCCCTGGATGCTGAAACTGGCTCTAGGGACATGGAATGTCACCTCACTGGGGGGGAAGGAGCCTGAGCTTGTGCGGGAGGTTGAGCGGTACCGACTAGAGATAGTCGGGCTCACCTCCACGCACAGCCTGGGCTCTGGAACCCAGCTCCTTGAGAGGGGCTGGACTCTCTTCTACTCTGGAGTTGCTCGCGGTGAGCTGGTGTGGGCTTGCTCATAGCTCCCCAGCTCAGCCGCAACGTGTTGGCGTTTTCCCCCCAGAGTGAAAGGGTCGTTTCCCTGTGCCTTCGGGTCGGGGATAGGTCTCTCACTGTTGTTTCGGCTTATGGGCCGAACAACAGTGCTGAGTACCCGGCCTTTTTGGAATCTCTCTGGGGGGTGCTGAAAGGTGCTCCTACTGGGGACTCCATAATTCTGTTGGGGGACTTCAACGCTCACATGGGCAGCGACAGTGAAACCTGGAGGGGCGTGATTGGGAGGAACGGCCTCCCCGATATGAACCCGAGTGGTGTTCTGTTGTTGGACTTCTGTGCTAGTCACAGTTTGCCCATAACGAACACCATGTTCAAGCATAAGGGTGTCCATCAGTGCACATGGCACCAGGACACCCTAGGCCGGAGGTCAATGATCGACTTTGTAGTCGTGTCATCTGACATTCGGCCGCATGTCTTGGACACTCGGGTGAAGAGAGGGGCAGAGCTGTCAACTGATCACCACCTGGTGGTGAGTTGGATCCGCTGGCGGAGGAGGAAGCGGGACAGACTTGGCAGGCCCAAACGTACTGTGAGGGTCTGTTGGAAATGTTTGGCCAAACCCACTGTCAGAGGGGTCTTTAACTCACACCTCCGAGAGAGCTTCTACCAGATCCCGGGGGAGGCTGGGGACATTGAGTCCGAATGGACCATGTTTTCCACCTCCATTGTCGACGCGGCAGCTAGGAGCTGTGGCCGTAAGGTTTCGGGTGCCTGTCGTGGCGGCAATCCCCGAACCCGGTGGTGGACACCGGAGGTAAGGGATGCCGTCAAGCTGAAGGAGGAGTCCTACCGAGCTTGGTTGGCTTGTGGGACTTCCGAAGCAGCTGACAGGTACCGCAGGGCCAAGCGTGCTGCAGCCCAGGCGGTGATGGAGGCAAAAACTCGGGTATGGGAGGAGTTCGGTGAGGCCATGGAGAAGGACTACCTGTCGGCCCCGAAGAAATTCTGGCAAACCGTCCGGCGCCTCAGGAGGGGATAGCAGTGCTCTACCAACGCTGTTTACAGTGGAAGTGGTGAGCTGCTGACCTCGACTGGGGATATTGTCGGACGGTGGAAGGAATACCTCGAGGATCTCCTCAATCCCGTCAACACGTCTTCCATAAGGGAAGCAGGGGCTGGGGATTCGGAGGCTGATCCATCCATCACCCAAGCCGAAGTCACTGAGGTAGTTCGGCAGCTCCTCGGTGGCAAAGCACCGGGGGTGGATGAGATCCGTCCCGAGTACCTCAAGTCTCTGGATGTTGTTGGGCTGTCATGGCTGACACGCCTGTGCAACATCGCGTGGCGTTCGGGAACAGTACCCCTGGATTGGCAGACCGGGGTGGTGGTTCCTCTTTTTAAGAAGGGGGACCGGAGGGTGTGTTCCAACTACAGAGGGATCACACTCCTCAGCCTCCCGGGGAAGGTCTATGCCAGGGTGCTGGAGAGGAGGATCCGGCCGGTGGTCGAACCTCGGATTCAGGAGGAACAATGCGGTTTCCGTTCTGGGCGTGGAACACTGGACCAGCTCTACACACTCTCGAGGGTGCTCGAGGGTTCATGGGAGTTTGCCCCCAGCAAAGAGCCCCGGAACCCAACCAGTCCACAAAACACATGTGGACTGGTTGGGTTCCGGGGCTCTTTGCTGGGGGCTATCCGGTCTCTGTACAAACAGAGCAGGAGCTTGGTTCGCATTGCCGGCAGTAAGTCAGACCTGTTCCCAGTACACGTTGGACTCCGGCAGGGCTGCCCTTTGTCACCGGTTCTGTTCATTACCTTTTATGGACAGAATTTCTAGGCGCAGCCAGGGGCCGGAGGGAGTCCAGTTCGGGGACCACAGGATTTCATCTCTGCTTTTTGCAGATGATGTTGTCCTGTTGGCTCCATCGAGGCAGGATCTCCAGCGTTCGCTGGGGCGGTTTGCAACCGAGTGTGAAGCGGCTGGGATGAGAATCAGCACCTCCAAGTCCGAGGCCATGGTACTCAACCGGAAAAAGGTGGTTTGCCATCTCCAGGCCAGGGGAGAGATCCTGCCTCAAGTGGAGGAGTTTAAGTATCTCGGGGTCTTGTTCACGAGTGAGGGAAGGACGGAACGTGAGATTGACAGACGGATCGGGGCATTGGCAGCAGTAATGCAGTCGGTGTACCGGTCCGTTGTGGTGAAGAAGGAGCTGAGCCGGAAGGCGAAGCTCTCGATTTACCGGTCAATCTACGTTCCTACTCTCACCTATGGTCATGAGCTCTGGGTCATGACCGAAAGAACGAGATCGCGGATACAAGCGGCTGAAATGAGCTTCCTCCGCAGGGTGGCCGGGCGCTCCCTTAGAGATAGGGTGAGGAGCTCGGAGTAGAGCCGCTGCTCCTCCACATCGAGAGGAGTCAGTTGAGGTGGCTCGGGCATCTGTTCCGGATGCCTCCTGGGCGCCTTCCTGGGGAGATGTTCCGGGCATGTCCCACCGGGAGGAGGCCCCGGGGAAGACCCAGGACACGCTGGAGGGACTATGTCTCCCGGCTGGCCTGGGAACACCTCGGTGTCCCCCCGGAAGAGCTGGAGGAAGTGTCCAGGGAGAAGGAAGTCTGGGTATCCCTGATTCGGCTACTGCCCCCACGACCCGGCCCCGGATAAGCGGTAGAAAATGGATGGACCTTAGCAAGGATATTCTGGATTTAAGCCTTGCGGGAGGAAGCCAGATAAAAAAAACAAACCCACGGAGAACATAGAAACTCCTTACAAAAAGACCCTGTAGTTAATCCAGGACAAATCAAGCAGATAAAAGGTCTGGAGTTGGTTCTGAGTGTTACATTTGTATTTGGTAGCTGTTCACTGAAACACTCAACATGGGGTCATCAGTAGGCTGAGAAAAAAAAAAACAAAAAAAAACTAAATAAACCCACCAGTGAGATACTAAAAACAAAGAGTGACAAAAACAACACTTTGAAATTGTTAAGGAATAGACTGGCAACCTCAGCAACACCAAAAGACTTGGAAGACCCCAAAAGACAACAAATGTGGACAACCACAAAGTTCTGTCATCTTCACAGGTGTGAAGAAGGGTGTCATCTCAGTTTGTATTTTGTCTGTGTGAAGTTTTTTTCCATCATCTGAAGGCCTATACAGACCTGCGAAGTTTTGTTTTATACGATTACACTGTATATCAATTTTTTACCTGTTTTTTTTTTTTTTTTTTGAGCTCATGTTCTGTCATTGCACCCGAATAGATGCATCAACAACGTTTTGAATGAAGTCTTTAATAACTGGCTTGGACCATTATAAACATGTAACTCTGTGCTCTGTCTGGTTGCACATGCTGCCTTCCGTCTCATACCAAAAACACATGGTCTGCCTCCTAGTGGCCATACATTCCCTTTTCTTTTTCTTTAGCATGCTACTTATTTGAATTTATTCAGTATTTTTATTTATTAATATTTTTTCCTTCATTTCTTTCTAACAAGTTAACCCCAAGTTTTTCACTTCTGTGCCTCCTGTAGAGTGCAAATTTACCCAGCCACTATTTTTTTATGCTGATAGTGATTAATGCTTTATCAATAGCTCATATAGCTTAAATAATGTACCACTGGCCTTGATTCAATTGATTTCATTCTATTTCTGCATGAAAACTACAACTACTTATAATTAATGAGAAATGACAAGGAAGTATATGACGATATTGACAGGATCCTCAAAAAATATCCCAGAAATATTATTGTAGCTAGAATAGAAGGTGATTCCCAGAATGACTAAAACAACCCAGGCTAACAAATTTCGTTCCTAAAATTCAGCTAGAGGGTGGAATGGCAACAAACCTTAGTTGTATGCTGTATTCTTAATAATAATAATAATAATAATAATAATAATAATGATAATACAATTTAGTTATTGGCACCTTTCAAAAACACTCAAGATCACCTTAAAAAGAGAAACAAGAATGCAACAAAAACAATAAAAATATTATATCTGAATATATTCAGAAAATACAATGCACTACTTATGAGGGGTAGGCGAGTTTGAAAAGATGGGTTTTTAAAAGGAGATTTGAATGTGGAGATGGAGTCAAATGATTTCTAGTGATTTCCAGAGTCGAGAGATCAGCTGAAGGCCCTGAGCCCCATGGTGGATAAATGGGCAGGTGGAATGGAAAGGAGATAGGCCGTGCAGGAGCAGAGTGTATGGGAGGGTGTGTATGGGTTCAGGAGATCTGAGAGGTAAGGGGGTGCCAGGTTATGGGGTGCTTTAAAAGTGAGAAGCAGTATTTTAAATTCGATGCGGAAATGAAAAGGGAATCAGTGGAGCTATTTGAGGATGGGGTGAATGGGATTTTGGAAATGATATGAGCAGCTGCATTCTGAAACAGTTGAGGTTTATGGAGGGATTTGTGTGGTAGAACAAAAAGGAGAGTTACAGTAGTCAAGTTGGGATGTGACGAGGGCATGGACCAAAATTGCTGTGCTGTTTGGGGTGAGTGATGGATGAAGACAGTGATATTGTGGAGGTGATGTTATTTATGCATGCTGTCAAGGAGAGGGTGCTGTTGAGGATGACACCAAACCTAAGGGGAGGGAGGTATGGTGGAATTGTCTATGGTAATGGAAAAGCTGTCAGATTTGGAGAACATCATCCATGGAAATGGATGTTATTTTTTCTGAATATATTGCCAAGTGGAAGTAGGTAAATGATGAATAGGAGTGGCCCCAGGGCTGTGCCACTATTAACAGGAGAGGGTTGTTATTTATAATTCTTTATTTGAACAGTCTGTGAGGTATAAAGTAAAGCAGGAAAGTGCTGTGTTAGGGGTGCCAATGAATGCTAGACGGTTGAGAAGGATATGGTGGGAGATAGTGGCAAAAGCTGCTGTGAGGGTCAAGGAGGATGAATATGGTAAGGAGTCCAGAGTCAGCTGCTATGTGAAGATCGTTTGTTATTATGATTAGGGTGGTTTCTGTACTGTGAAGTGGTTACGAGCCAGTGGTTATTGAGGGTGAGATGATTATGGATCTGTGATGCAACTGTCTTTTCCAGAATTTTTTAAAATAAGAAGATTTGAAATTGGTTGAAAGTTATTTAAATCAATGCCAGGTTTTTTGAGAAATAGGAGTAATAACTTCTGATTTGCAGAGTGATGGGATGAAACCTGTGGTAATGGAGGAGTGAATGATGTTAGTAATAAGGGGCAAAGTGACGGAAGACTGAGTTTCACAAAGTTTGCTGGCAGGGGATCAAGCTGGCAGGTGGATGGTTTGGATTTAGATATGAGAGAAGATATTTCAGCCATTGTTGGAAGTTGAAAATTGGATAGTGGAGATATAGCTGTTGAGAGAGGTGTACAGAGTAAGCAGTGTGATGAATTGCAGTAGGAAGGCAGCTGGTGATGAATGTTTAGAATTAAAGAAGCCAATGAATTTATTACAGAGTGTCAGTATATGTGGGTGGTAAATATGTGGCATTGGATATTGCTTCTTTGTATTGTAATAAATGGGTATGGTATATGTCCTTATGGATTACTAGTCCCATTTTTTCTGTAAAGGCGCTCAGGACGGTGATTTTTAACTTCAGTTGATGTAGTTCAGGTATATACCAAGGTGCAGAGCGGGTAAAAGAAATAGTCGAGTTTTTATTGGTGCCAGAGTGTCCATGTATTAATGAAAAACTTTCCTAACAGGCTGAAGTCTGAAGTTGTCCATAGAAGTATTAGATACTTATGTTTAAGAGGAATAGTTTAAATCAAAACTCATTCGATAAAGTTTAGCGCTACGTATGTGCCTGCTTAAAAGATTCTGCGTTTGCCATTTGTAAACATGTCACTGAGCACAGGCTGAATGACTGGCAGAATTATTTATTATTATAATAATTTACAACAACAAGGGACCCAAAAGCTGCTTACATCTATCAGCAAGTCTCTATACACTACCTGGATGAACTCCTTCTTGTCACCGGACTAAAGGCCTTTACACACCAGGAACAACGCAAATAAATATCACAAAAAAAGTGAAAAATTTAGAAGTGATTTAAACGCTTCATAGATATTCACACGCGATGCAAATATGCGGCTGCGGCTTCTAAAAAGTCATGCTACAAAAAATGTATTCCTCATTAAGCGATGATGACATTGTGCATATTTTACTAAATAAAAACATAAAAAAATATAAAATGTGGGGTGTTGTTAACAAGTGTTGGGAAGGATGGAACGTGAGATTGACAGACAGATCAGTGCATCGGCAGCAGCAATGCAGTCAATGTACCAGTCTGCCGTGGTGAAGAAGTAGCTGAGTTGAAAGGCAAAGCTCTCAATTTACTGGTCAATCTCAATCTCTCAATGAGTTCTGGGTCATGACTGAAAGGACAAGATCTCAGATACAAGAGACTGAAATGAGTTTCCTGGACAAGGTAGCTGGGCGCTCCCTTAGAGATAGGGTGAGGAGCTCAGTCACCCGGGAGGAGCTCGGAGTAGAGCCGCTGCTCCTCCACTTCGAGAGAAGCCAGCTGAGGTGGCTGAGGCATCTATTCAGGATGCCCTCTGGACACCGTCCTGGGGAAGGTGTACTGTGAATGTCCCATCATGAGGACGCCCTGGGGAAGACCCAGGACACGCTGTAGGGACTATGTCTCTCAGCTGGCCTGAGAATGCCTCTGTGTCCTCCCGGAAGAGCTAGAGGAAGTGACCAGAGAGAAGGAAGTCTGGGCATCCCTGCTTAGGGTACTGCCCCCATGACCCGGCCCCGGATAAGCGGAAGAAAATGGATGGAGGGATTAGACCTAGTTCAGTATTGGTTTTAGATATTGAATTTTAACATGGTTTCATCTCAGTTTAGATTTGGGTTATACCTGGTTTAGTCCTAGTTTACACCTGTTTCCCATTTACTGATTCTGTATAAACAGGTCTCCAGTTATTCTAAACTAAATGTAATCAATCCACTGAACAAGTACAAATACTGCAGATAATAACTACAGTGTCAGAACGATTCTTGACTGCACTCATTTGAAAATGCATTGTGAAAAAAACATTTTCTGATTTTTTAAAAATATTTAATACTTAAGTATTTATGAAAGAACATACTCCAGTATTTTAAATTAAGTAATATTTAGAAACTTTTACTTGTATTGGAGTAATATTTGAAAGTATAGATCCTCTATACTTTTACTCAAGTAAAGAAGTTGAGTACTTTGTCAGTACAGGACTTAATGAAGTGCTGTGGCTATATTTTCCATACATTGTCCTTATACTTGTTGCCTTTGTTAAATACTCTCTTAGCTGCAACAAAGTTAATAAGACGGGTAAGAACAGGTTTAATGTTTTTTTAGTTAAATGTTTTGAGGTTTTGACGTTCCAACAAGCTGCAATGTGATTGGTCAGTAGCTCAAGAAATTCAGTGTGTAATGGCCTTAATTCTGTGTTTTCAGATTTGCAAAACAGAGGTGTTAAAACTTTCTCTTGTTGTTTCTTGTATGTTTTTTCAATCATGTACAATTTTCAGGTGATGCACTCAAGAACACAGCGATGCAGGAAACGATAATGACACCATTTTGCATAGCTCAAAACATCTGAGTTTGTGCACATATTGACCACAATGGGGGGCGGATAAAGATTTGGTTGCAAAACAAAAGCAATGTCAGTTGTACGCGATTATTTTGGATAAATGAAGGATGATGTGGGAATTTAGGTGTTGGTTTCTGTATATCACAGCAAAAAAACATGCAATGTCAGTTTTTTCCAATATTGTCCATCCACACTCTCCACATTCATCATCTTCCTAAGCCCCCTTTGCCTCTGGGATCTTTCCCAGGTGATAGATAGCACAATACATGACTATGGATTGAGAAGGCAAGATATATAAGGTTTGCTAGTGTACAGCTACTGTACAGCCTTGATGTTTGTAGTTTTGGCCAACAGCACTCATGTTTCTGTTTAGCAAACATTTAGTTTAGAACTAACATTAGCTACTATGTCAACATATACTTTAGGTTATCTTCATGTGCCACTCAAATATGCACAGAGCACATCCAGCTCAATATTTCTGGCCACACTACTGATGTATTCTAGAACTGATGTACACAGTCTATTATGATTTTTGATATTGAACTCAAAAAAGAAAAAAAATATACCCATATAGCATCTTATTAACTAAACTTTCATATCATTACCATTGTACTGTTTAACTGCTGTGGCAGAATCCGCAGAAAATCATCTGGAAGTTTTCCAAGCAAAGGAGGGTTCCAATTCCGGTAGCTTCTGACCTGCTGATGCCGTGGAGGGGACTGGGCTGCAAATCTAGAAGAGCCCATGCAGTAACAAGACATTAATAATTCTTTCCATTGCAACTGATAGATTATCAACCCGTAGCTAGCTCCAAATTACTAATAAATAATATATATTCTCTTAAATTGCACTCACATATCCTTAGATTAAAGTGACAACAGAGAACCTCATTTTCTATGTATCATTAACAAAAAAAATTATTAAAGGGGGAAAATAAAAATGCCTCATGAGTCCTTGAAGATAAATGAAACAGGAATTTAGAAAATGTACAGAATTGTTACCATGGAGAAGTTATAGGCACCTTATTTTTAGATTCACCAACAGGTGTCTTATTGATACCAGATTCATCTGATGTTGGCAGTGTGGAGTCAGTTTGAGACAAAAGACAATGGGACAGCCTTAATCTACAGAAGACCCTAGAGCAGCTTCTCCAAAGTGCTGCAAAGAACCAAGAGAAACTGAGCAGGTTAAACCATTTAGAATTGCTGCTGGTTTAAGGGCAAAGGGGAATGCTACAAATACTGATTAGATTTAGGTTTTGTTCCATTTACTCAACTTTATATGAAGTAAACCGATAAATGAAAAACTATTCATGCAACTTATGTTTAAAGTATCCCCTGTGTATTTTTAGTGCCTAAAATCTTTGCACAGTGTTGTGTGTCCCCAAGCAACAGTGTCAACCAAAGGTTCTGGCAAAGACATCAGTTACACTCTCTATAATAATGGGTGGCAATTATAAGTGACCTTATACTTTGATTGCGACTATAAAATAAGGCTGTAATAGATAATGAGCTGACTGTATGAGTGATTAACGTGCAGAAATGCGTTCTTGACGAAGTAAGTTAATACTGTTATTGTGTGAGGAGAGTGTATTTCAAATGATGTATGTAGTTTGAGCTAAATGCCACTGTGCATTAACAGTGACTGTGTATTAGGGCTGCAGCTATTGATTTATTTTTGGAGTATTCTACCGAATATGTCAGCGATTACTAAAATAGATAAAACAGACTTTTGCGTTTTTAAACAATAATAGTATTGTGTAACGCATGACAGAAATGACAGGTTACCTTGAAACGGTGTTATCTTGAGTTAAGATTATTTGGTGCATTGCTTACTTGCAGTTCAACATGAATTAATAATTTAACCTTATTTCACTACTAAATGTTTCCAACTACTTTTCCATCTACTTTACAATACACGCACTGTATTTACAATACACTGTGTTGTCATCTTTTTTAAATTTAAAATGATTTAAAATGATACTTTGGACATTTTTTGCCTTTTACAGACTGTTTCGCTCTCTGCCATAGCGCCAACATTGGATACTGAAATGCGTTGTACAACAGTGATTATGGTCTATGTGGAACAATGATCTCTAGGTGGAGCAGGGCCAATAACTCAAGTGATAGCAATTAAACGAATGTTCAAGGCAAAAGAATTTGCTTTGAGGATTTTTTGTAATTGAATTCCCCGAATTCCTCGAGGATTCGTTGCAGCCCTACTGTATATTGTTTATTACATACAGTTCACAGGGAGGTGTTCTATCTATACACTTTGGCTCTATTCACTACAGTACTAGTGCTTACTGATACATATTTATGTATTAGCATCATCTATTCCAAGCTTGTTCATGCCATGATTATTATTAAAGAAAGAGACTCTATTCCTGTGTCCCATCTGCTCTCTGACCGAAGCCTTGTGGTGGGACAAGCATCACATGAACCCAACAACATAGCCTAGACTCAGCAGAAATCTGCCCGTCCTACCCAACATTACCCCCCTTTTTACATTGGCAGTTAAGTAATTTATGATATATAATTTTAATGTAGACTTCTAGCTTAGATGCACTTTCTCATTCAGTTCAATGGGAAAGTGTGTCTAAACCTTTCACAAGTAGTCTATCGATAACGTTCTTTGTAGAGGATGTATTTAATTTGCCGAGTCTGTTTTGATGAGATCATGTCATGATAGTGATGGGGATGTCAAACCGCAACTAACTCCTGAAGCTGAAATCAGTTGAAATTTTAGGTAAATTGGTCTACAGATAAGGACAGCAATGTCTGCGCTATGTTTATTGTCAGAATGAAAGAAAGTTTGAGAACAAGGTTCTTTCAGCCTCTGGAGTTGGTTGCCATAGGTCATTCATGGGGTGGCTGTTCAAAATGATGTACCTCAAAACAAAGCTATGCTTTCTAACTACTGGTACAATTTAAAGATGATAACATCTCCTCTGCAAGCATTTTCATACACCAGTGGAAAGGTTTTCAATACAAAAACTGAAAACGTTACTAATTACTTTGCTAATAATTACCGTATTTTCCAGACTTTAAGGCGCACTTTTATTTACTCCTCTGGCTTGTAGTGTAACTTACATCCCAAAGCTACTTGTATATGTTTACAATCACTTTGTCAAGTGGTCACTAAGGTTAGAATGCACTCTTGGCACTCTTGACTCAAGTGAAGATAATATTATACTGATGAAAAAGTAAAAATGCTTATGTTCACGCTAAACTATAAATCCAAGTGTAACAAAAGTGAAAGTGTCGCCCAAAAGAAAGCTCTATACATTTCATGCTGCAAGTAATAAAGTATGCAGCTGAAACAAAGTTTGGAGTGAGTGTCGGCATTCAGGCAACCTGACATGCCACTTCGTCCCCCCTCCCTGACATAAGCACAGCTATGTAACGATGCATTAATTTAGTAATGCATTTCTGCTTGTTTTTGGCTAGCCTACATTTCTCACAGGCTAATTTAAACTGTTTTTGCTAAAAGCAAATGGATCTATTAATTCATCTTTCGATGAACACCAAATTTTTACTTACATCAACTAAAATTACAACTGACTCACTTGGTGCAGAGGCTGTGCAACATTAATAACATTAACATTTAATGGAATAAATACTCCATTATCAAGTAATGGTTGAATGTATAAAGTGCCAAAACTAAGCAAGATGGTCAAGAGTATAATAGTATACTTCTACCACTAGTACAATCCACCTACAAATCATAGTAATTCATCTTATAATTACGTAACCAAGGCTATAATCTTATCCTATTGCTTACCTTGGTGGGGGAGTTGGTGGGGATTCTTGGTATATCCTATCATAAATGTACATGTCATATGTTGGGGGGGAGTAAACTGGAGGGGCTTCCTCATCTGAACTGTCAGGCTCCAGAGTTCGCTCCAAAATCTATGAAGAGACAGTGCAATATAAGCTTTGTTACATTAAATGTCCATCTGCCTTACAATCATGCACGTCATTTTTCCAAGAATTCCACTTTGATTTGATTAAGAGTCAGTAATCTTAGTTTTATTTCATAGTAAAATAATATATTACATAGTAGTAATCTCTGTGATCTTTATTTATTTTGATACAATGCCTAAGGTTACAGAAAGGTTTCTGCAAATAACTTTGTAATTAATTATTGTACTCACGATTTTTTTTTAGCTGGAGTGTAGGGTCCAGATCACGTTGTTTGTTTAATATTGGCAAGTATCATGCTTGGTGATGATTCTGATGTTAATACAGAACAATACTAACAATGTTAAAAAGTTTACATGTTATAGGATCTAAAGGTTGAGTCATGGCAACTGGACTTTCAGTTTTAAGGCCGAAATGTTTTACCACCCATCCAGGTGGCTTCATCAGTCAAGACAAAGCTGGACTGGAATCTCCAATTTATCTCACAGGTTGGTTTCACTTCACCCCTAGATCCATAGGCTCACTAGGTGAGCCTATGTATATCAGGTCAGAGTCATTAGACCCACGACCCTGAGTTGGTTTCACTTCCCATCTGGCCTGAATAGGCTCATCTTGTCATTTGTCTATCCTACCAATATTACCAGTTACATTATCCAAATATATACACTACCCTATAGGACTTCTGTTGGTTGTAAGAGTGCAGGCAAGTCTTCAGGTCATAAGGTGGGCACCCTCTACTAGTATTTTTTTTTTTGGTGTCTGGCCATTGACACCAAGAAGGCTTAATAGAATGTTCAGGCATCCCAGAACCAGCACCCTTTTGCTGGCGCCCACACTGCCAACACGCTGCTCAGACAAACAAAACTAGTACCCCAATTGGTTTTTGAACAAAATTTATGTATGCATGCACTTTTTCACACAGGGCCAAGTAGTTTTGGATTTTGCTTTCCCTTAATAATAAAAACCTTCATTTAAAAACTGCATGATGTGTTTACTTGTGTTATCTTTGACTAATATTTAAATTTGTTCGATGATCTGAAACAAAGTGTGACAAACATGCAAAAAAATAAGAAATCAGAAAGGGGGCCAACACTTTTTCACAACACTGTAGCTGCCATGCCAGTAAAATCTGTGTCTGTGTGACAGTCAAGGACAATGGCATTCATGTCACTTACAAACATGAAAGTGAACCATAAACTCAAATCTGACAAAAAATATGAATTGAGCATTAAGGCCTGTAATGTTAAAAGCAGCTTAAAATTCCCTAACCTCTGGTGGGATGCTGTCATCTGAGTCTGAGCTGTCATCCTGGCCCTGCCCATCAGTAGTCATCTGGAGCAGTTGGTCAATGGTAGCATCCACAGCTCCGTTGTTGGAGCGCAACACACACTCAATCACCTCAGAGTCCATAGAGGGGAACATTGTCTTGAAGTCCTCCATGGCCTGGTTGAACTCCAGGCGTCTGACCTGCCGGTTTGGCCTGCTGTTGTTAAGGTGCCCCTGTCCACTGCCACCCCCACCACTGCTTCTGGAGCCTCCATTGCTGTTGTTGCGCTTAAACAGGCTAGTCATCCTCAGGGCCAAGCTGCCTCAGGTTGTGCCAACCTTTTGATAGGATGGCTCTTCTTTTCTGTCACCCTTTATTTTAACCTGCTTTCCACTTTTCACTATTCAGTTTCTCATTCTAACACATACATGGCATACTTCTGGAGTTTATTTCCACAGTGATAGTTGTTATTCAGCTACATGTGGCATGGCTGACAGTACTACAGAGTGGGCAGAGACTGGAATATTCAGGTAGTGACAGATACTGAATGCCCAAGGTCCTGTCACCAAATGGATGTTGGAGTCAAAATCCACCAGGGAGTATGCATAGTTGCATCACCTACAGAGAGACAAGACAGACAGTAAGTTATGGGGCTTTTCCACTAGCACTACTCAGCTCTACTTAACTCTACTCTGGTTTTGGGGTTTTCCATTAAGGGATAGTACCTGGTAACAGGTAATTTCTCAGTACCTCCTTGGCCAAGGTTCCAAGCGAGGTGAGCCAATAGTAAAATGTGACGTCAGACTGTAGGCCAATGATTGGCCAGGGAGTGACGTCACTAAAAGAGTCATGAGCACGACTTTCGACACTGGTCTGACCGCGTCCAACACAAGAATCAAACCCGCCATTGCTTTTGACGCGTTTCGTCTCGCTGCCTGCAGCCTTCTCTGGTTCTCTTCTTTCATGTTGAGTGCGACAAAAAGCCACAGACTGAGCAGCAGGTATATCATCTGTCCTCCATGTGCTAGGACAACACCACCCACATTAAGGTGGTACTCAACTGTAATGGAAAATTACCAAAACCAAGTCGAGTCCAGTACAGAGCTGAGTAGTGCTATAACTGTATAATGGAAAAGGCCCATTAGAGTTAGTAACACAAACATTAGTCTATATAGTTCTGTCATTAAGTTATATCATTGGTGTTAAATGAGAGCTAAATGATTAATTGCATTTGTAATAATATCGCAATGTGATAAAACGCAATTTTCTAACTGTAAAGGTTGCCGTTACACTTTGCTCACGTGACTCAGTAGAGGAATCAGCAGAGGCAACATTAACTTAGCACACTACACTGTACCTTGATGTGTTGTACAACAGCCTTGGGCTCGACAGAACCTGATACTATGGAACCTTTAGAGTAGATGCTGCACAGCGTCAGGTATTGTGCAGAACCTGCCTTGCTCCCGTTGCTTACCTCATGGGGCAACACTACTAACTTGTATCAGCACTTAAAACATAAAAAACACCACAGCCTTGTACAATAGTTTCATGGCTAAAATGCCTACCACCAGTGTGTCCAACAGGGATCACTGACCAAAATGTTTGAAAATGTAACTCCACAGGAGCGCAATTCAAAACAGCATCTGGAAATTACTCAGCCAATAACCAAGTGTATAACAAACGATATGATGTCCTTCGGTACTCTAAGCAAGCTTAGGCTTATGGCTTTAATAAATGCACTGGATAAGCGTCAGAGATTGCCCTCTCGTACATATTTTAGACAAGTCGTCGTACTGGAGCTATATAACAAATACAAGTAGAGATTCGCAGCAGACCTGAAAACAGTTTTTTGCTACTACAGCTGATCACGATTGCCATAATTCCGTTTACAAGGCTGGAAGTTCAAGTCATGCAATATTCTACTGTGACTGAAGTACTTAAATAAAAATGTCGCTCATATCAAATCATCCATCCATCCATTATCTATCCCTGCATATTCCTTAACTAAGGGTCACAGGGATCTGCTGGAGCCATATGAAATCATACATAACATAATTCCATTATAAAATCCAAGTCTGGCCTTACAGTTTATGATTAATCCATCAGATATTATGTTGGTCATATTTATTGCTTGTGTTTGATGAATAATACAAAAGTTAGACATAAAATAATCGTAATATTGGTAAAAAAAAGAATCAAAAATCAGCCAGCCCCATTTTTAAACTGGGGCCAAGTCAGGTCAACAGGTGAAACAGTATCAACAAAGAAAGCTTGTTGAACACACCAAGATGTCATTAATATGAGTACAACAAAGATTGAATACAGGTTATGTTAGGAGAAACACAGTTGGTGAGAAAACAGTAAACACTGGCTTCAGCAGTACCATAGATTATTATTAGTAAATGTGAAAGAAAATCAGTATTACAACCACTTCTTGGAATGCTGTCTATCCAATTGCTTACATAACAGTACATTAAAATGACACAGTTGGTCCCACTGTTGCCTTTCCAGGCCATGCAAGTAGGCCTGGAACAAACTACACATGCAGACACACATAACAATGGCAGACCCAAGATGTCTTATTGGCTAACATAGTCAACATGCACTCCTATAGATTGGTGCAGGTGATCAAGCTTAGTCTAAAAGGAGTGACATTGGCCAGTTTAAGAGAACATTTACACGGTTGTTTTAAGTGGATACTGGAAGTGAACCCAAACAAAAGAGCAAAGCTATCTCTTGTGATGCTACACTGAAGAACACAATGATGCAGAAATCGACTACAACTGTGAAGCGGATTTTGTGCACTTCGTGAAGTATGTTTTGGGCCTAAAATGTCATGCTGCCGTTTTTTTTATTTTTTGTTTTGCTTGATACAAAAGGAAAACTCAACTTATTTTTTGTTTGTCTGAGTAAAAATGATTTCATTATACTTAACTGCTGAGACCTTGTAAGCCAAATACCAGCGACTAAGACAGTGTGCCCCTGGCAGTTATACCATTGTCAACATTTTTACATCCTTAAATTAGGGTTGTCAATCCCAAACTTCTGAAGTGAGAAAGCTGCTTTCAGGCACTGTGTCTGTTCTCATTCTATCCAAATAAATCTCACACCATATATGATAACCATCTGACTTTTTTCAATTTAAATGCTAACACTGCACTGAAAGGTACATTTTTTATAGCTATAGACAACACAGGCATGTTGCAAATAGCTTTCACATGAAAAAATAACTACATACAATATATACTATTGTAGTGTTAAATTTACCAGAAGATATGTAAGTAAGAACTTGCATTGGTCTATTTAGTGATTTCGAATGTTGTGCATATACCACAATTATATATGAACTGCACTGGATATTGAAATTTTATTGTGCTTTGTATGATGACTAAGTACTGTTTAATTTCTGCCTTTGTCTATATCTGTTGCACAACATCTCACATCTCTTAATGTAGTCTTAATGTAAATCTTGCTAACATAAAAAATTGCCACTACTAAATGCCAAAGCACATACTATGCCAAGATTTCTGATTATTTATTTTGAAAGAATGTAATAAAAGGCTTTTATTCTGACAATGAGTTGTAGTGCAGGGTACACATCACCTTGAACTACAATATGACATGCAGCTGTGACATTGATTATGCTTTGGAAAGGTCAAGTGACCTCCTCTAAGTAATTGTAAGCTTTTATTATGAAAGCCCGAACGTGTCCTAACGGTAGTAGGCTGTTGATAAAAATGGCCTCCATTTGTCCCTAAAGCTTTGCACAAGTAGCCAAAATGGAAAAAAGACAGCCATATTATGATTTGCTTTTATTTTGATAGTTTCTTATAAAAACACTTTCATTTTAAAAGTGTGGTGAGGTGTAGGGCACTCATGACCTTAAACTATGATATGATGTTTATTGTTAATAATCATTACACTTTAGAGAGGTGATATAACTTCCTCTATGTGACAGTAGGTTTTTTATTGTCAAAGTCTTAACACCCCAATGGTAAAAGACAAGACAGCTAAAAGTAGAAATGGCCTCCATTGGTGCTTAAAGCAGTGTGGATGCAGCCAAAACCATGAACTGGTTTATTTGCTTTTATTTTGAAAAGAAAGTAATACAAACATTTATTTTGAAACTTTAACTATAAAATGACAGCTTTGACAAACTAATTTAATAAAAGTACATTTTTATCGAACGCCTAAGGCTAGACCTACATTAAAATCAGCTGCCAAAATCAACACCAGAACCAGGTCCTTCTTTAAATTTACAACATTTATACCTGTGCATGACTAAGGGCTGTTTAAAATTGATGTGTGTAAATACAAACAATTTAACTTTTTTTCTACATACACCATACCGGACTAGGTCAAGATAAAAAAAAAACTAATGCATAAAGTAGCATATCCTGTTGGCGATACACGGTCTGTCTATGTGTCAAAAACTATTAGTGCTGGCTGCTGAAAAAAGCTTGAGTTAAACTGCGTTGCTGGCTGCTAAACAGCTGAAGCTAGTTTGAATTGCTTCACACAGTTGGAATAACCAAGAACTACAGTGGGTACGGAAAGTATTCAGACCCCTTTAAATTTTTCACTCTTTGTGTCATTGCAGCCATTTGACAAAATCAAAAAAGTTCATTTTATTTCTAATTAATGTACACTCAGCACCCCATCTTGACAGAAAAAAACAGGAATTAAAGCAAATTTATTAAAAAAGAAAAACTGAAATATCACATGGTCATAAGTATTCAGACCCTGTGCTCAGTATTGAGTAGAAGCACCCTTTTGAGCTAGTACAGCCATGAGTCTTCTTGGGAATGATGCAACAAGTTTTTCACACCTGGATTTGGGGATCCTCTGCCATTCTTCCTTGCAGATCCTCTCCAGTTCTGTCAGGTTGGATGGTGAACGTTGGTGGACAGCCATTTGCAGGTCTCTCCAGAGATGCTCAATTGGGTTTAGGTCAGGGCTCTGGCTGGGCCAGTCAAGAACGGTCACAGAGTTGTTCCGAAGCCACTCCTTTGATATTTTAGCTGTGTGCTTAGGGTCATTATCCTGTTGAAAGGTGAACCTTCGGCCCAGTCTGAGGTCCTGAGCACTCTGGAAGAGGTTTTCTTCCAGGATATCTCTGTACTTGGTCGCATTCATCTTTCCTTCAATTGCAACCAGTCGTCCTGTCCCTGCAGCTGAAAAACACCCCCACAACATGATGCTCCCACCACCATGTTTCACTGTAGGGATTGTATTGGGCAGGTGATGAGCAGTGCCTGGGTTTCTCCACACATACCGCTTAGAATTAACGCCAAAAAGTTCAATCTTGGTCTCATCAGACCCGAGAATCTTATTTCTCATGGTCTGGGAGTCTTTCATGTGTTTTTTGGCAAACTCTATGCAGGCTTTCATGTGTCTTGCACTGAGGAGAGGCTTCAGTCGGGCCACTCTGCCATAAAGCCCCGACTGGTGGAGGGCTGCAGTGATAGTTGACTTTGTGGAACTTTCTCCCATCTCCCTACTGCATCTCTGGAGCTCAGCCACAGTGGTCTTTGGGTTCTTCTTTACCTCTCTCACCAAGGCTCTTCTCCCACGATTGCTCAGTTTGGCTGGACGGCCAGGTCTAGGAAGAGTTCTGGTCATCCCAAACTATTTCCATTTGAGGATTATGGAGGCCACTGTGCTCTTAGGAACCTTGAGTGCTGCAGAAATTCTTTTGTAACCTTGGCCAGATCTGTGCCTTGCCACAATTCTGTCTCTGAGCTCCTTGGGCGGTTCCTTCGACCTCATGATTCTCATTTGCTCTGACATGCACTGTGAGCTGTAAGGTCTTATATATACAGGTGTGTGCCTTTCCTAATCAAGTCCAATCAGTTTAATTAAACACAGCTGGACTCCAATGAAGGAGCAGAACCATCTCAAGGAGGATCAGAAGAAATGGACAGCATGTGAGTTAAATATGAGTGTCACTGCAAAGGGTCTGAATACTTATGACCATGTGATATTTCAGTTTTTCTTTTTTAATAAATTTGCAAAAATTTCTACATTTCTGTTTTTTTTCTGTCAAGATGGGGTGCTGAGTGTACATTAATGAGAAATAAAATGAACTTTTTTGATTTAGGCAAATGGCTGCAATGACACAAAGAGTGAAAAATTTAAAGGGGTCTGAATACTTTCCGTACCCACTGTATAAACCGTAATGATATATTTATGTATGAATAAGCACGGTGGCATTGAAATATGAAAAAGAAAAGTTGATGAAGGGTGCAAAATGTATGCAATGAAGGAAGATTGCATGTAAAATATTTGAATAAGTATGTGTACGTGTCAGCAACTGGGTAGAGGTTTTTCATTCTTCCAAACAGGATGCATCCACAGTAGCAAAAGCCCTGATCAGAGACGTTGTATTCCAAAGAAGATCAGCAGTGACAATGATCCTGGGTTCGCCAACAAAGTGTTGAAAGATTTGTCTAACTACTTTGGGTTTGATTTCAAATACCATTGCTCTTATCATCCACAGAGTGCAGGTGTGACAGAACAACAGAATGTCATACTCAAGAGCAAATTAACAAAATGCTGTGAAGAAAAAGGTTTGACATAGATCCAAGCACTACCACTGGTGCTATTCTACATGCGTACAAGAACAAAAAATGCGCATGGGCTAAGTCAGTTTGAAATCATTTTTGGGAAACCTCGTAGTGTAGGACTTAGTCCAAACAAACAAGCTCTAATGAGTGGAAGTCATAAAGATGTGATGTTAGATTATTGTGCAAAGCTTTCAGCCTCTCTTTCAGCCCTTCGTCCACAGGTCAACATCCGTTCCAAAATTTTTCCAGTAGAGGTAAAAATGCATCACATAAAATTTCATAATGTGTTAAGTTTCCTTCTTCATTTTCATCATTTATGTCAATTAATGCAATATTTTAAACAATGTTTTACTGTGTGACACATTTTGTTTTACCAAATGATAATACTTATAAGTTTTAGCATTTTAGATTCAGTTCTTAAGTAAAACAGTGCTCACTTAAAGTTAGTGAAGACAAATGCTGGTAAAATGATAAACAATTATTAAAAATTCAGTTTTCTCTTTGGCATATTTTTTAAAGACTCAAGATAAGCATGTAAAATTATTTGCATGATAGACCTTTTAAAAATATTTTTAGTATCTAATGAACATTGTTCTGCAAAGATCTATTTCCTTAAATGTCATTTGGCAAAACAAAGATAAGAGGCCATTTTGAGCTATAATCTCATGGTATCAGTTAAGTGATTACATCACTCAGAAGACCGCTGAAGACCAATGAAGTTGGAGGTAAGTTGAAAATTTTCTCAATTTAAGTTAATTTCACCTTTTCCAAGTGTGGTAGCGTGTGTCACAGATTTAGAAAGCATTTTTCTTGTCTCTTTTCACAGGTGCGATCATTAGCATCATGGCACTGACCTCATGTGGATGTTGCCTTATTCCTTGTGGATGCGGAATAATAATGCATGCAATCATCAGCTCAATTTCCCATCAGCTCACTTTTCAGAACATGCCATTATTCAGAGACAATGCCTCCCCTGAATCTCTTTACATGTCTGATTGGGAAGTTTCTTTTAATGAAGAAGACAACATCAGTGTCTAGCCCTGAGCATTATTTCTGGGAAAATAATGACGAAATGTTATGAAAATCTTTGTCAATTAACATTTCTGAGAAAACATCCTGAATTTTGCTCTGCCTTGAGAAATCCTGACGATTTTTTACTTTTGTTTTTTAGCTATGGTCACAGAATGATAAAAGGAGGGATGTGTGAGGGAAATTTACACCTTGACAGACACCACGTCTGTCAACTCCCTGTGCGAACACAACAGACAGTATGTCTGCTACCTGTGTGACCTGTGTGAATTCAACAAAGACTTTTGACACTGCTTTGTATTTCATTAGCTAGCAGACAAAAAGACAGGTAGTCATATGGACACGCTAATCATATTACGTATGTTGCCATGTCGGCATGATTTACATGTGAGTGACTCTGATGTGTAAATTAATACTGCTGAGCAGATATAAAAGTTGATCGTTTCCTTTGTCCGGGGTCAATCGGTATTGACTCGTTCTGCAGATTGTATGATCTGCTGTGGCTCTGCTGCTTTTGCCTATTAAACTTGCCATCCTATCACCAGAGATTTGCTCCTAGTACTTTTTGCCATGACAGTCTGTATGTAAAGGTCCCCTCAAGGTTCCACCAGCAATGCACCCACATCAGTGACACCCACCACCTCCTGACAGGGGACATCATACCACTCAGTAACTTACAATTTTATTCACATATAGAAGCTCTTTTGGAAGAATGGGAGAATCCATCTGATGAAAGTGTGATTTTTCACTTTAGCTATGAGCAGACATCACTAACTTAATATTTGATATGCATTTGAAAACATGGTGTATAATTAGTTTTTTGTGTGAAAAAGAAATAAAGATTACATGGTATCAGTTTATAAATGCTAAAGACTGCCAGCACTAGATATGGAAATACATAGTTACTGGATAGAAGATAATATTATGCTTTAAATGCTCTAATAGTAGTGTATGTGAATGGTTTGCTGTGACTGCCACACTGTTGTTGTATATTGTTTTTAATATATGGGCATAAATCTTTAATGTATGCATTAAAGATTTTAGATTTAACGTTGAGATTTAGATTTAACATTTAGATATAATTTTAAGATTTAGATTTAAAGTTGAAATCTAGAAAATCAGTCACTTAAAGTCAGACAACAGTTATAAAATGGTTTGACTCTGAATGCTATGAAATTAAGCTGTTAATTTAAGCGTGTGCCATTTTACAATCAGCGCCGATATGAATCTGACATGAAAGCAGAATAGAAGTAAAAATATAGGATTTTCTCAATTTGTTAAACTTTGAATGGGACTTGTAGCTGAAAGTATGCATGAGTAATTAGGGCTATAAGATACATCAAGGTTTAGTAAATCTCAACAGTAGGTCCATTCACTTGAATGGAAGAAAAATGTTGAATATTTCAGAAAGTATAAAAGATGTGAATAAGAAAAGTAGAAGCATTAATGTCGTAAATGAGCTGAATGTAGTAAAGTTTGAATGGTTTTTCTCAGGTAAAGGGGTAGAAGGAGATAGGTGCCAGAAAAGTGCACAGAATAATGATAATGAAGAATTTTTGAACCCCAGAAAAACATTACTTGGGATTGCTTGTTGCACAACAATCCCAATAATGAACTTACAAAATGTCTGGTTCCAAACAGCATTAACAGGGTGTGTAACATTAAAGAGAATGGGTTGCTGTGTTGATGTAACTTAGGGCTTTCTCAACTTTCATTTAGATCTGACAATATGAAGCAGAAGCTAACTTCAGCACCAATAAATTTCACAACTGTCAATTTTTGCTCCAAATATCACCCACACTGACTAAACAAACAATCAAAAGTGACGAACGTTGTATTGTTGACTTAAAGTAACACTATGTAGCTTTTGCTCACAGTTTCCCCCATCTGGTTGAGAAGCGCAATTGTCTGTTATCACTGTCGCAAATACTGTCGCTGTATAAGCTTCTGTGTCCCAATGTCCACCCTACTCCCTAACCCCTCAATCACTATATAGCGGAACACCACATAGTGCACTAACTATGTAGTGCACTAAATTGTTAACGCTTTTTCACACACTACTTTTTTTCTGTCGTCGATTATAACGTCGTACGGGCCGCCGGTGTATGTAGACATCACATCTTGTTTTAAACTAATTGTTTGTATTGTTTTAATAATTTTGGGGTAAAAAATTAATTTATCTAATCTCGAATGTTTTTTTAAAAGGTATACCTTAACCATCTGCTCATAGTTTTCAGCTACATTCTCGAATCTATACTTATAACTTTCAAGCGTTTCCGCCGTTTTTTCATCCACGCAATGCATGACGGTCTATGTTGGCCGTTTAGTGACCATCGCTGCATTTCACTACTGTGGGCACTACTTTTCAGTTACTAGTCATTCAGACACCACTACAAAATGGCGTACTCCCTATATAGGGCACTATATAGAGAGTAGGGAGTAATTTCGGACACAGCACATGTGAATTCACATCCAATATTGATTCGTGTTCGGGCTCGTGTCCGATCACGCGCTCTCGATCTTTTCTTCGCTTCCTCCGACAAATTCCTCTTTGGTTTCTTTGCTGGCTCTACCATGGCGTCGGTTTTGATAATTTCATGTTAGATCGTTTCGTCTTATAGTTAGCTGTTGGCTACGAGTAACGTATGCCGTAAAGCAGGTCGCACTTTTCCGCTGGGAGCAGATGGGGGCGGGTGCTGAGCGATGCTACCCGATCACGAAAGTAACGTATTGCTGTTGCAGCTGATGCGAGCAAGCTCGGGCTGTAGCGGCGGTAGAATTCGTCCGGTTAAGAGTTGTTCTACTATTGAAATAATTTTACAGACATTATTTTAAGGTCGAAAACTACACAGTGTTGCTTTAATGCCATGAAAGCTAACGTTAGCCACGGTCTTAGTTGAGCTAGATTCAGCAACATGTTAGCTGTTCCAGCTATCCTAACTACCGCTAATCACAGCCAGACACCTAGATCTTACAGATCATTTCCACAGCCCTGATAAGTGATTGTAGTGAAAATTTGTTCTGTCTACATATGATATAGAATTCAAAACACGAACATTACAAATACTTTTGGTATAGAATATGAATATTAATGACACTAAAAACAACGCAACACAATACCCTCACCGCGTTGGCATTTACAAAGGAGTAAACCAGGCTAAATATTTACACTAACGTTAAAGCTCTATATTGACAAACACGTTCTGCGGTGGAAAAAAGCAACACAGCATTACTTGCGTTACTCACTGACAGACACACAGAGGGTCCAGTTGAACAGATAATAATCTCAAAGTGTCGATAGCAAACAACTGAGCAGTGTATAAGGCTCCTCCGTACGAACAAACGCAACCGGATGTGGCAGGCTAATAAAGGACACGATGTTTCAACATAAAATACACTTAAACCGAAAAATAATGTTAGTCAGATATGTACCTGTCAATGGATGAATCCAGAATAGGAACAAAATGTGTTAGTCTAAAAGAAACATGACATCATAAATTTCACACTGACTGTAAGCATAATATAACATTAGCTATTGGAATGAGTATAATCTATCATGTGGTCAACTGTAACAAAGTGTAGAAATATCCTTTGAGATATAAAACAGAGAAATTTCGCACTTGAAAAATTAATAAATTGTAATTTATGTTCACAATATTTTCCACGTTTTACATGTTTATTTTGAAGGACCAACTCTCGTACTTCCTGCCGACAGCTTTTTCTTGCCATTGTAATAGCAACATGGTTGTTAAGCACTCAGATAGACAATGCAGCTGTGGAGAGGCAGACTGTGAACCGTAGTATTACAGTGAAGAAAATATCCACCTAGTAGAACTGTCAGAAATTTTCCAGTCACTGATCACACACTGAAATCAGTATCCATTGCGGAAAACTGTTGGTTGTTGAAAAAAATTACAAATGTTCTCCATCACGCTGGACTCAACATAAAATTCTTTAAATAGCCTGTGAACGGCAGCACTACGCTTTCACTGTATCTATCTAGTCTGACGTAAATGTCACGAGAAGAAGGTGCCTTTACTACATTTTCAGTTGACGCGAGACTACATAAGGCTTCAGTATCTAAACGTCGCGAGATTTGGCTGACTGTTTAGTGTGTATGTGTTTTCAAAGACGGATGCTAGACGGTCAACACGTGGGAAGGAGAGGTTGAGTTTTCACGGGTATATGTAAGAAAACTCACATTTTTAACTGTGTTTTCATCGTGGCGGTACCGAGCAATCTGGGATATTGTAAGTAAACTCAAACACTTGAGAAGCAAAGTGTGCATGTAGCAACTAAGGCTAAAGACAACGCTAGCCTTTAACATCTGCACCATGTTCACATTGTGTGACATAACATTAGTTTAAATTCTCTCACAGATGTGTAACGCACACACACTGGATAGAACCTTGCACTGACATTTGCATCTGCAAGCTGCTAAAGGTTTATCAAACGACTGAATTAATCCCTTGTCATTGAACAACTAACGTTAGCATATAACGTTAACGTTGTGTCTTTGTAACTTAAAAGGTGTACATTTTGTCTAGCCTCTGTGCATGTTGGGTAACTTAATTCTCTTAATTGCGTCTCCCATAATAACATTAGTGATGTTTCTCAAATGGTAACGTTAGCAAACGCTTATAAGTTGTCAGCAGTAAGAATGGAGTTGGTAGTCATTTTTACCAGGCCGGCTAGCAAGCAAACGTGAAGGTCTGAGGCCCAGGACAGACGCACACTGTACCTTAAAATGTCCTTTAGCCCAGCGTTAGTTTGGCACATGCTCTCGCTTGACCATTTAGTTTTAGGTTAAAGCTAATTTCACTATGTGTGTCGTCTGACAGCACGGATAGTGAAATTAAACCATAAGGTCGTCCTGAACACATGGATTTAACAGTAATGCTGTAATCAACGTCATTGTGCCAAAGTAATGTAATGCACCGTAACTTAGCTGCCTTAGTATTTTCATTTGTCTTCATTTTAATATATGCTTTGTCATTAAAACCAGCGTGCTAAGCTACTCTGCAAAGTTAGTATTTGGTGTCATATACATTGTACGGCTAGCGTTAACGTTTGGTCACAGCCTCTGGGAGTATAGGATTTTATTCTAAAGTCAATGTTATGTCTAAGTCTGTATATAACGTACATACTTAATTTACAGTTTTTTACTCAAATTCATCATTTAAATTCTACATTTAGTGGCACATGTTTAAGTTTCTACAAATTGCCTACCTGCTAACGTACAAAACCAGTCGTGTGTTTTATCACTTTAGTTGTACTAACCGGCGTTAGCTAGGTCCGTTTTTTCTCTCCAGCGTTGGTGTTTTATTGAAACACGCAAAGGTAACAATAGTCATTTGAATTAGAAAAACTGAAACATAGAAAAAGGCTTATTTTGATATGCATAACATAGCGTTCCCGTCTCTGGTTTCCATTAGCTGGGTCCTGTGTTTTGGAATGGTTGTTCATGACAATTTCTTTGAGCTACTACTGAGCTACACGCCAACAGGATTGTATTATTAGCCAAGTTGTCGCTGAAAGTTGACATCGTGCTACTCGTGTACAGTAGAGAACATGATAAATAATGTTTCGACTTCCCATCGTAGAGAGTAGAAATATTTCGTTAGGCCTTGGTTCTCTTATCAGCTAAATTGATGCAATACTGTTGATGCTGCTAGCATTAACGCTAGCTAGTTAAGATGAAACTTGACTGCAGCGGTGTCTCTTGAACGTTGTGTCCTATCTTTTGGCCAGACTCCATGCACACTTCGACATCTTTCTTTCTGATGCCTTATCGCAGACACACACTGGATAAACATCCGTAAATTAAATTGTACAGGAATTGCGCTGGAACAAGGACACTGTACAGTTTGGCCTACAGATAACGTAATTCCACTGTTCATGGTTATTTTTTGTAAAATATCGTTGGCTTTCCGGTTAAACACGCTTCTATCTGAACGAGTAATAGTAAAGTCGAGTTAAATAGATATGTAGAGCAGCATGCTGGGTGTTTTTCAGATTTAGCTGAGCAGTGATTCTGCTGCTGAGAACGTTAAGTTCTAGTTGTGCAATTAGACGCTCTTAAAAGTATGCGGAAATTAAATTGCGAATCATGAATAATAGCGCTTAGAACGCAAACTGTAATGCGTTATTCTCTCGTTATTATGAACTTGTCTGATCACTCTTCTGTCAACCGGGAGGGTCAGTCTCTAAATCTTAACTTTAACAGAACTAATAAACACTATCTGGGGTAGAATTTTTGATTTATTTGACTGCAATTTATATTGTAACCTTGTCCAAGGTGAACGGGCACCATATCATACACACATTTGTACATGCATATCAGTACCTTGTTTTTCAATGTAGGTGGCAATATGGAAACATTGTAGGCTAGTTAATTGCAGATTTGATATTAAATAGTACTGTACATTGAACATAGCAGGTTAAAGGTTGAATTACTTGTGCAGGGCTTTATGGTAACGTTTATTTTGAGGAGCACCAGATTTCTGAAATTTGAGGACACAGTTAAAACATTTCTGCCTCTTTTTTTTTCTTTTTCTCCCAAACTAAGTATTTGTTTTGAACATAGACCTATTTGAGGAAAAGCACTTTCATTGTTGGACTGACATTGTCCTCAGCAATTGAAGAGCTATACAGGGGCGGTTCTAAGATTTCATCATAAGGAGGGCTTAGCCCTCATTATTGTTGTTGATAACACTACCTATGTTCTGTAACCACCTACGCATCACAAGACATTTCATTGTCTCCCGCCTCCAGCTGACATACAACACAAGAGGTTGCACTTCTAAAGAAGGGCTATCACACATGCAGAATAGCAGAGAGTATAAAAAATAATTAAAATTTTAAAAAACTTGGATCTTTTTTTTTTTTTTAATCGACTTGTCCTGCTTTTCTTAGTTATTTTTATTTTAAAAAGTAAAAGTTATGCTTTCAATAAATTTTGATAGTTGATTGTTTTAGCAGGGCTGAAATGACAGACTGTGGGGCTAAAGCCCCCCTAAAAAGGGTCTAGAACTGCTCCTGGAGGTATATCTGTTTGTTGGCTAGCTTCTGGATGGTACCATTTGTCAATGTTTTAAAGTATAACAGGTAACTGATTGGAGCAGCCTCTTCCACCTTTTGATTCTTTCAGTATATGTGTTTTTTTAATTTTGATGATAAAACAGTACAAAACTGCAAATGCTAACTTTAACTGCCAAATACCTTGATATTATCAAATAAGTCATATCAACTCAAGGAGTGAGAGACTTTACAAGGGTTCTCATGCAGGGGGTTTACAAAATGAAGGGTGCTCCTTGTACTTTCTGTAGTGTGATAAACTAGACTGAAAATGTTTTTATATACGAGTTGAAGTCCAGTTTTTGTCTTAAGATTTTTTTAATATAATGCATGACAGTGGAACACCATTTATTGGCCCTTGCTAATCAACATTGTTCTTGACAAGGCTCCTAATGTCATTGCCTGTTAAGTCAGACTATAGTTGTACTGCTCAATTTCCAGGTGTAAATGTTCTGTAATTGTATGTAACTACTTTGAATAGCTTAAATGTTAAATCTATTATGTTTTTATAGCAGATGTTTTTATAATTTTTATGTGATTTTGTATAATTATTACATACAGCTATATATTAATATGGTTGATATTCATATTTATATTGTGATAGATTTACAAATCTACTCCTCTCCTTATGTGTGTTTATTCTGCTGTGGAGAGAGCATTAAATTTCCTTTGTTGAGATACCTTGCAGATACCTTGAATGTGAATTGTCCCTCAACCTGTCTTTGTCATTTTTAGGTCTAGCTGCTAGTGTCCTGAGGAAATGCCACTAAGATTTCGCTCTGTTGTGCCCTACACATTGCCTGGAGTACTTGCACTGATTGGTTGGTGGTGGTATATCTCACGGAAAAAAGTGCGACTCATAAGCCATGACAGCCCAGAGGGGGTTCCAACTACTGTGGGCCTTAGAACAACTCCAGCAGAGGGTAGCAATGGTATAGTTGAAAAGGGTACTGTATCCTCTGCAAGTGACACAAATAGCCTCACCCACAGATCTCAAAAGATCACTAACCTGAGAACAGAAAATAAAAATATTCCTAAGTTACATGTGCAGCACACTGATGCAGCACCTACAGTTGAACAAAGTCCTGAAGAAGCCACCCCAAACCTTGCCAGTGTAAGACAAGGGGAGGTCCATAAAATCTCTGTCCCACCACTGTCATCATATGGAAAAGCTGAAAGCCTGCATGTGTCACTGAAAGACCATAAAGATCCAGAGAAAACCTCATCACCTGTCTTGGTGACAAAACTGGAGAAACACGTAGTCAAAGATTCAGCTTCTGCTATAGAGGTCGCCACAGAAGAGGTCATCTTTCCCAGCCAGTCTACCAAAGTCACCAGCTCCTCCCCCACAGCTGTCCATATTTCGGATGCAGAGAGACCTGAGCCAGAGGGAGAAGTTGCAAAGCACCAGAGCACTATTAATACTCAAGTTGAGAAGGTTGGCTGTGCACTCACCCCAGCCAAAGTACAGAGTGTGATCTCATCAGAGGTGGATTCTCTTGAGACCCCCCCTTCAGTGCAAGGTTACTACCAACACATAACAAGCACACCTGCAGCTCTGGTTCTGACCTCCACAGCCTTGACCCCGGTCCAAGACACTATCACCCGATCCGCAACATCAGAAGGTACCCAGTTACACAGTAGAAATGGGGAGGAGCAGGACCTGGAGCTTCTGGCAGCAGGACTTATAACTGAGGTCATCTCAGCAGCCACACAGGAGTTCCTTGGTGTCACCAGCTACCAAATCTCAGACAACAACCAGCCCACCTGCAGCGGCAGCACAAAACTGGTTAGTAGCAGACAGTGCTCCCAACAGGAGAGCAGCACAGCAGTACAGCAGCACCAACATCTACTGACAGGCTCCTCTCAGATAGGCTATGAGTCTAGAGGAGCAACACAGATAGAAGGGCAAGGGATGCCAAATGGGTACTCCTCAGCTCCAGAATGGGATCCTTTTGAGTTCAGTCACAGAGTTCATCAGACAAAAAATGCACAGAAAGACCCCTGGCCAATGCCACCACACCAGTCAGCACAAAGTATCCCTCTGTTAAGCATGAAACTGAAAGGAGGTGAAGCACTTATGCTGGCTGAGGACTCTGCCTGTAGCACATGCCACTCTGAGGATGGCATCAGCAGTGAGGAGCTCCAGACCAGCATGTTTGACAACCAAATGGATGTGATCCAGGTTACAGACTTGTCAGCAAGAAAAGATACACATCCTCAGCCACTGGTTGAGAGTACCAAAAAGGAAACAGTTTTAGCCCTACCTGAGGAAAACTCAGTGGATGTCGTATGTGAGAAGAGTTTCAATGGAATGTGCCTGAAGAATGGAGCTCATGGCACATGTGAGGTGGAGACGGACCAATCTGGAGGTGAGACATTGATCTTTTTTTTTTTTTTTGGGAGTGTTAAGTTTTGCTCAGTATAGCCAGGGCAGTATCTGATTTTTGAAACTGATATTGAGAATCTAATAATGCAGTGGCAGGATTTCATTACATAAGAAAAAAAAAACAAACTTAATTGTAACTGTAAGTGGAGTCTGTGAAAACTCAATTTGCAGTCAGTAATGTTAAATACTTCGTTACAGGATGTGAGCTCTTAGATTAAAGATATGCATATATTTATATTAGGGCTGTCAATCGATTATAGTATTTAGGTGCGGTTAATCGCATGATTATGACTTAACTCGTGTTTTATCACAACTTAATCGCACATTTTTATCTGTTCTAAATGTACCTTAAATTAATACTTTAAAGTTTTTAATACTCTAACATGGATGTATGGATACACATGGATATGCAAATGTATTTATTATTAGTGAAACTACCCTAAACATACAGCATGAAGAACATAAACATGTTTCAAAGATGGTAGATATGTTTTTCAAAGAACTTGTTCATGTCTATTAAACACATGGAAAAAAAGAACATAGAAAAAACACAAGTTCCCATTATTTCCTTCTTTGCACTGAGCCAGTTGCTCAAACAGACAAGCCTGTTTACATTTTCAGACGACAGGGCAGCTCACTTTTTCTGAACAACATGCCCTTCACAAGGTATGGATGTGGCAGGTGTTGCTAAGTATCTGCAGACATCTTTAGTACTTTCTGTACTTTCTGTTTGTTTGCTGCTGCACTCTTTACTGTCTATGGCTGCATTTTCAATTTCTCCGACTACAGGCTAGGCCATGGGTCAAACAGGAAATGTGCGCCGTGTTAATCGTGCGTTAATAAAATTGGTGCTGTTAAAATGAGTTTGACTTAACGCGTTCATTTTGACAGCCCTACTTTATATGTAAAAAATGTGATTTTCTACCAAATATAATGCATATAATGCAAATGCTGTTTTCTCCAGTATTGTGCTGATATTTCTCAATTAAAGTAATATCCGTTAAATGATAGACTAGGCACAATCTAAATGGCAGTTTTCCTGTCAAGAACTTGCTCAGGATGAGCACTGGACCCTCAAAAACCTATTTTCAGTGCAAATATAGTAATGTTAGTAAAAGTGATGAGTTACCCGTGTGTATGTTTTCAGGCTCTGACGTGAACAGTATGGATTCAGTGGACAGTGGTTGCACTATGGGTGCTGCAGAAAGCCAGAGCAAACATGTGGTGTCCTCAAATTCTGAGCTTATCATCTGGGAGATTGAGGTCCCAAAGGTAAGTCTGGCCAACTGGCACGAGAGATAAAACCATACCTCTTCATTGATATGCTGCTGTTTTATGCTGTATACCATCTCACCAGAGCAGTAATGTGTAAAATGAAACTGCTGTGTACTGCTGTCTTGTGTTTTCTCATAAATCTACATGCAGTACCCCATAATGGCAAAGTGAACATCATTTTAGGAATGTTTGTAAATTTAGAAAAAAGGAAAAACTGAAATCACATTTACATAATATCATATGTAATATACTGTCCTATAGCACATTGTGTTTCTGTACCAGCATCTCGTAGGACGGTTAATTGGAAAGCAAGGTCGGTATGTGGGTTTCCTGAAGCAAAACTCTGGTGCGAAGATCTATGTTTCCACCCTGCCTTATACACAGGAGTTCCAGATCTGTCACATAGAGGGTGAGTTTGGGTCGTAGGGGATTGATTGGCACAGGTATCCAGATTTTTACTGGCTGAGGAAAAAAAAAAGAGCATTCAAAAACATATTTTGAACCATATCTACAGCCTATGATTTATTTCTCTGCAGGTACACAGCAGCAGGTTGACAAAGCACTGTCACTGATTGGGAATAAGTTTAAAGATCTGGACTTGACAAACCTATATGCACCTCCAGCGCCCCCACTCACATTGCCATCACTTCCCATGACCTCCTGGGTAAGGATAGGCTCCCAGCTGCTTTGAGCACCACTTATTTTGAGAATTTTGTGTGTCTGTGTGTGTATATGTATATAACTAATTGATTTAAAAAAAAAAAAAAAAACAATTATAAAATAGCCAACAAAATAGCAGCGATCCCTTCTTGTTCTAGTTTTTCTGTTATGTGGACAGATAATCAATCATCCAGTAAAATGTTTATGGTTCCCAGGGCAGTTGACATTTTATTTTTTTTGCTTGAGCGCCAACTAAATCTTCTCCTCCCATTTCTGCCTGTAATGCTTGACTCAACTTCTCACGTCCACTACTGGTGCAGATTTTAACAGCAACTAGGTTGCAGGTTGCCAGTTTGAGGACACAAATGGGTTGAAGTTTGTATGATGTGTCGGTTGTGTGAGTAGGATACATTTTCATGCAAGATCTGGCAGCTTGACAACTTCATAGTAATATTATTAGATTATATGATTATTCATATAAAGAGATTTGGGGCCACACAAATGACAGGGGTTTCCTGGGAGAAATACCAAAACAGAGGAGGGTGGCAGGGGGAGTGTGAAATATGGGAGACTCTCAGGAAAAATAAGAGTATTAACAGGTATGGTAGATATTTAAAAGTATTCATTTATTGGAAGAGTAATGTAATGTAATTTGTCTTCTCAGCTTTTGCTTCCCAGTGGAGTGACAGTTGAAGTGATAGTGGTAAACATCGTGTCAGCTGGTCACATCTTTGTCCAGCAGCACACCCATCCAACCTACCATGCACTGCGAAGTCTCGACCAGCAAATGTTCCTTTGCTACTCCCAGCCTGGTACACCTGCCCTTCCCTCACCTGCTGAAGGTAACCTTGCTCACACAGTGGTAATATAAGTTATAAGTTAAGTCCATATAAGTTTTATCATTTAATTTTATCAGTCTTTCTTTTGCTTAGTAAACCTTTGACTCATTACGGAACCAGACCTGCATGTGCAAGAATAATGGAACTCTGAGCCTTTAGTTGGCTGAGGGAATTCAAACTAAATCTGTGGGTTTTAGATTTTTTGTTTTCTCAGCAATAGAGCAGGTTGGACACCCTAAAGGCATTTTACATGTGCAGAGGTTACAAGAAAAAGCAGGTAGTGCTGCTTTGACAAGCACAAAGGTGAATGTTTAAAGCTTTAACCCTCAGGGGTTGACGAACACGCTGGCACGTTTTGTGGCATCTTCTCCTGATAATGGCAAAAAGAACTTCAATTACTCTGTCAGTTTTGATCATACAGATAAGAGCGATATATCATTCAAATCTGTAACGGGTATAGTTTTATTTGTATACACTCATAACAAAACGCAGTGCTTTTGTAAAATAAAGAAAGCAGACAGGTTGCGCTCTGTCTTCTCTCTCTGTCACCTCTCTTCACAAACACGTAAATAAAACAGCCTGAATCTAGAGAGTACTTGCCTCAAAGACATGAGAAATATATGCATAGAAAGACTGAGATTAAATGAAACAATTCAAGTCGAAAACAAATAATCTTTTTATGTAATCCATGTGAAAGTAAGTAGCAACATGGTTTCTCCTGTCTCACCTCATTAAAGCTAATGTAATCCCGCCTGGCACTTAACGAACTGTTCATATGGAAATAATTATGTACACGCCCCCGAGAAATGGCATAAAACATCAAGCTTCATCATAGAATTTACTTACATTTTCTGCACGTTACATGGGTGAAGAAGCTCTTTGCATGGTTCCAGACAGTGACGAAGAGCTTACTTTTTCCTCAGAGGAAAAAAGCGAGTCAGACGAACGTTTGCATCTACATTGTATTGCAGTAATTCCCTCTCACTGAATGGCTCGTTATGCAGCTCATTAGGCGAGTCTTTGTCTTCTCAGGTAAATCACGATTATTCATGATCAGACATGCCTCCTTGCATGTCTTTTCTACTAAAAAAAAAAAAAAAAGTGTCGCAAACACTCTAGGCTACAAAATACAGTTCTCGAAAGTCTTGTGAGCCAATATTGTTTGTGTTTTATGGTCTAATTTCAGTGACTTAACAATTGTAGTTTTTCACTAACCATGCATAAACTGTTTTCTCAAAAACACAATCATGTATAAACTTGCTGCTCACATATTATTGTAGCCCAGTTTGTGCTGATTAGTGTTATCAGACTTTAGCCATTAATATGTTTAAAATCAACTGAAAAAAGCACAAATGTCAGGGCATGTCAAAACTTGTCCAGGCCCCCACAGGGTTTTAATACAGTAACTTTTAAGACTATGCAGCTTTAATAGGCCTTCCATCTCTGTTGTCCAGTTGGTGTGATTTGTGCGGCTCCAGCGGTGGAAGGAGGCTGGTGGAGAGCCCAGGTCATCACATTCTATAAAGAAACAAATGAGGTGGAGATCAGATATGTTGATTACGGAGGCTATGACAGAGTAAAGATCGAGTCACTGCGTCAAATACGGTGAGTATCCCACTATGTAATCCAATAGAGCATTTTGCCATTTAGAGCAAAGTTTCCTCCCAGTGCTGGTAGGTATCTGCAATGTACCAATCACCAGACGTATGTCAAACAAAAGGGAGGTTTCTTGAACTGGAATTTTGAGTATTCCTAGACAACAGAAGTTTTTTTTTTTTTTTTTTTTTTTTTAAAAAGCATGTTTTATGGATTTTTTTGACGTGCAGGACCAAGGATCCATGGCCAGCTAACCAGCTGTATTTTGTGTATCTATTTGCATTTCTCTTTGTGTTGCATTGACTTTTTTCCGGTTGTAAATGTAATTTATCACAAAGAATGCAATATTACTCACCTAAATAGCATATAAAATAAGAGGTATTTTTGGACAAATGTTCAGATGAAAATAAATTCAGTTAAAGAAATAAGGTTGAGATTCTGGTGTGGTCCTTATGTTGCAGTATTGAACAGTGTTCTGTGAAATTAGCAGTGGATGGTAACTTCTCAATGGAGATTTTTAATTTATTTTACTTCAGGGACACCCTCACCTTTCTTGTGCTGCTAACATCAGGTTAATTTTTTTCAGTTTCAGCCTTTAACCTTGACACTATCTTACAAATTGAAACTTTTTTTTTTTTTTTTTTTTCAATAGGATAGAGTGGCTGGTCTAAGGTTGCAGCAGTAATTGTGCTGGAGGTTCCACAGAATGATGGAGTCTAGTTTAGATGATTTAGAAGTTGTAAAAGCTGCTAAAATGTCTTAAATTGTCATTAACATGTTTTAAAAAAAGTTGTCTAAACAGTGTCTTTAAGTGTACATGGTATGATATATATATTTCCATGAAATTTCTTGAACAGTTCCCCTTATGTTTTTCAGGTCTGATTTTGTAACACTACCATTTCAAGGTGCTGAAGTACTCCTTGACAACATTGCCCCACTTCCAGGTACACTGTGTTGACAAAGTTTTAAAAATTCACCACCAGTTTGACAGTGCCAATGCTAGTTTCGCAGTTGACTGTGTAATGGGCCAACAATGTTTACTTTTTCTTTAAAACTGTGTTTAAAGCAAAGTCCAAATTCTAAAACTGCAAATATTATTTAGCTGCAACTATTTGTTTTGTTCACACTTTCATCAGGAGAGGATCGTTTTTCACCAGAAGCCACGTCACTGTTGGAGGAGATGACCAGAGGAATGGCATTGCTTGCACAGGTACAGTAAATCAGAAATATACAGTTAGGTTCATATATGTTGGGGCTGTGAAGCTTTTTGCCATTTGGGCTCTATATACCACCACATTGATTTTGAATTAAAGCACTCAACATGTGAGTGATGTAAAGACTTTAATCCAAGGTGTTTGACAAAAGTGTGGAATTAACCGTTTAAGAATTATAGCCGTCTTTTATAACCAACCCTTGGAGTTGGTTAAGTGTGTTATGTTTTGCGTTTGGTAGCTGCTTCCTGAAACACTCAACATGAGTTCCAGAGTTGTCTATGCAAGTGAAAGAGGCTGTCAGAAAAATGTAAGAAAGCAAACCTATCAGAGAGATGGCAGAAAGATTGGGACCGACCAAAACAACAGTTTTAAGAATTCTTACAAGGAAGGAATTAACTGGTAACTTCAGCAACACCAGTAGGTCAGGAAGACATGGAAAACAACAAAAGTGAATGACTGCAGAATTCTGTAATTTAAGAAAAGCCTTTCACAACATCATTGCCAAGTCCATAACACTATTGAGGAGGTAGGACTATCTCTCTTAGTCTATACTTAAGAGATGGTTTCATGAACATATAGGTACAACTCAATAAATTTGAATAGTGGTACTATTTGCAGTAGTACAGGTTTACTGGTCTGAGCACTGTATGACGCAAAAGGGTTCCATCTGTGCCTCTAGAGTGGGCTTAAATTTAAACAGACTTTTTAAAGTAATTAATTTTAGGAATAGAAATAATTTTTATGGTTTGGGACTAACTTTGGGACTTCAACACAAGTAGCAAGTAATTGGAACCATAATTTCATAACAAAGTCAAAGTAAGTCACACAGATACATGAATTAGCAATAAGCAAGAAACATAACATAGCTTATATTTAACATTGTATTCTAGTAGCAATGCTTTCAGTAAGTTGATTTTTCTACATATAAATAAAAAAAGGGACAATCAATATACCATTATGTAAGTTTTCAATCCATATCTAGAAAAACATGCTAACCTGGTGAGAGTGAGCAAAGCAATGGCTTAAAGGTATTTATCGCTGGTTGTAACCATCCTTTACAATGGGTCTTGTTGTCATGGCACATATGTTGACTCTGCAGAGCCTGTCCATGGTCCAAGAGTGTCTGGAAATGCAGCATATCGTTGAGGTGGGCAGTCTCACCTGGTCCCTGGGTCATCAGTTTTAGAATGATAAATCCCTTAAGGGTAGATCTTATCCAGATGGCTCCTCAATTTATTGGTTTTGGATTGTAAAAATATAATTTAAGATTAATATTAGTCCTCCCTTGGGTTTGCTACACAGTGTTTTGGCATGGGCCATGACTGTGGATAAAGTGGAAGGATGAAATCTGAAGTGTATAGGGCTATACTCTCTGCTCAAATTCAGCCAAGTCCTACAAAACTGAATCAGAAAGATTGCTTCATATTGCAGATGGATAATTAACAAAACAAAAGCAACCCCACAGTTTATCAAGACAAAGAAATGGCGTATTCTTCACTGGCCAAGTCAGTCACCTAATCTCAACCCGATAGCACATGTTTTTTATTTATAAGGAATAAGACTGAAGGCAGAAAGACCAACACAAACAGCTGAAATCAGTAAGGGCCTGGCAAAGCATCTCAATAAAGGAATATCAACATTTTGTCCTTGGATTCCAGGTCTTTTCAGTTCTTTTTTTTTTTTCTTTCCCCATCCAGGTATTAAAAATCAGCCTTAATTGTAATTTGTAATTGTCCCATCAATTGAGACACCAAAAATGGGGATGGGTGTATAAAAATGGCTGTAATTCCTAAATGATTAATGCCACACTTTTGTCAAGCCCCTTGAAATAAAGCTTCACATCACTGACATCTGTAAATGTTCAGTTTTATATTCAGTGTGCTGGTGTACGGAGGCCAAATGGCAAGTAACTTATCATTCTCCCCACATATACAAACCTGACTGTATACAGTGGGTACGGAAAATATTCAGACCCCTTTAAATTTTTCACTCTTTGTCATTGCAGCCATTTGCCAAAATCAAAAAAGTTCATTTTATTTCTCATTAATGTACACTCAGCACCCCATCTTGACAGAAAAAAACAGAAATGTAGAAATTTTTGCAAATTTATTAAAAAAGAAAAACTGAAATATCACATGGTCATAAGTATTCAGACCCTTTGCAGTGACACTCATATTTAACTCACATGCTGTCCATTTCTTCTGATCCTCCTTGAGATGGTTCTGCTCCTTCATTGGAGTCCAGCTGTGTTTAATTAAACTGATTGGACTTGATTAGGAAAGGCACACACCTGTCTATATAAGACCTTAGAGCTCACAGTGCATGTCAGAGCAAGTGAGAATCCTGAGGTCGAAGGAACTGCCCAAGGAGCTCAGAGACAGAATTGTTGCAAGGCACAGATCTGGCCAAGGTAACAAAAGAATTTCTGCAGCACTCAAGGTTCCTAAGAGCACAGTGGCCTCCATAATCCTCAAATGGAAAAAGTTTAGGACGACCAGAACTCTTCCTAGACCTGGCCGTCCAGCCAAACTGAGCAATCGTGGGAGAAGAGCCTTGATGAGAGAGGTAAAGAAGAACCCAAAGATCACTGTGGCTGAGCTCCAGAGATGCAGTAGGGAGATGGGAGAAAGTTCCACAAAGTCAACTATCACTGCAGCCCTCCACCAGTCGGGGCTTTATGGCAGAGTGGCCCGACGGAAGCCTCTCCTCAGTGCAAGACACATGAAAGCCTGCATAGAGTTTGCCAAAAAACACATGAAGGACTCCCAGACTATGAGAAATATGATTCTCTGGTCTGATGAGACCAAGAATGAACTTTTTGGTGTTAATTCTAAGCGGTATGTGTGGAGAAACCCAGGCACTGCTCATCACCTGCCCAATACAATCCCTACAGTGAAACATGGTGGTGGGAGCATCATGTTGTGGGGGTGTTTTTCAGCTGCAGGGACAGGACGACTGGTTGCATTGAAGGAAAGATGAATGCGGCCAAGTACAGAGATATCCTGGAAGAAAACCTCTTCCAGAGTGCTCAGGACCCTCAGACTGGGCCGAAGGTTCACCTTTCAACAGGACAATGACCCTAAGCACACAGCTAAAATAACAAAGGAGTGGCTTCGGAACAACTCTGTGACCGTTCTTGACTGGCCCAGCCAGAGCCCTGACCTAAACCCAATTGAGCATCTCTGGAGAGACCTGAAAATGGCTGTCCACCAACATTCACCATCCAACCTGACAGAACTGGAGAGGATCTGCAAGGAAGAATGGCAGAGGATCCCCAAATCCAGGTGTGAAAAACTTGTTGCCTCATTCCCAAGAAGACTTGTGGCTGTACTAGCTCAAAAGGGTGCTTCTACTCAATACTGAGCACAGGGTCTGAATACTTATGTGATATTTCAGTTTTTCTTTTTTAATAAATTTGCAAAAATTTCTAAATTTCCGTTTTTTTCTGTCAAGATGGGGTGCTGAGTGTACATTAATGAGAAATAAAATGAACTTTTTTGATTTTGGCAAATGGCTGCAATGACACAAAGAGTGAAAAATTTAAAGGCGTCTGAATACTTTCCGTACCCACTGTATATCCTCAAACTAAGTGCCTGTATTTTATTATTATAAATAACGTTTTCAACTTGTCTTCCTCAACACATAGCTGTGTACAGGTACTAACTACTATACTGAACCAGTTTCAAATCTAATTTCTAACTCTCAATTTGTCTTTCTTTGTCTGTACAGGTCTCAAACTATGATAACAACACAGGCCTTCCATTAGTCCACCTGTGGAATATGGTTGGAGATGAGGTACAATGTAGTTTGCAAATTAATAATGCAGTGCTCTGCGTTCCTAACATTTGTAGCTTTTAATATTGCGGTTATGTATATTTCATATTTGTCTTGATACTTTTGAGGTTGAAGATGTCCCTAGTTGTGTGGAATACTTAGTCAAATGTGGCACAAGTCACATTTGCCTAAAAAGGTGGAATGAGTACATTCACTGTCTTCAGAAAGTAGATTTGAGACCCCTTAATTTCTGCCTTGTGTGTTCTATATTTAATTTTAAATGTATATCACAAGTTTCAACTTCTGATTAACCCATAATGCCAGTGAGAACATGGTTTTGGAAACGGAAATCTCTCGCTGAAAGTTGCACCCTTTTTAGTATTTGTAAAAGCCCTTGTAGCTGCATTTGTACCTTCGAATCTTCTCGAGTAAGACACTACAAACTTTGCATGTCTGGATTTAGATAGTTTATCTAATTTATCCCAGCACATTCTCTCAAGATCAGTCCAACTGCATGGGAAGTATGTGGGATCTGTTATCTATAGTGCTCTAAACAAATGGGATTATAATTTGGGACAAGTCTCTGTGATAGATCTGCCAGAGCCCTGCAAAGCTGAAAGCCACATTTCACTGCTTTTCAATGGTAAACTAGGTATGAGTTAGCCTGGCCAGCCCGACTAACTCCTATTGTATACAAAGAATTAGTCTGGAATCTCATGGGTTGAGATCGAATTCCTGGGGCCGGGCCCATGAATGCAGAATAAACCAATCGGAGAAACGAAGGATATGACGCAAGCAAAGCGACAGAGAGACCAGTATCAACAAACCTAGTGTTAAACCAACATGGTGTGCGGTAGAGGCGCTAGTAGACTGTCTTTTTTTTTTTTTTTTTTGTAATACGTGGTATTAACACCAGTTCTGCGCATATTTTTGAGTGGCGTAAACGGCAAAAGCCAGTTGTAGAAACATTTCCGACCTTGGACTGGCATTGAGCAACCTTACGAACAAGTCAATATGTATGTGACTCATCACATAAAGCCCGCCCCATTGCAGATAAATGGCTGTGATAGGACCGGTTCATTTGATGCCGCTAGTAGAGACTTCCTAAGGCTCCAGACCAACATTCTTTTGCTAAGAAAGTGAGTGGGACTGGTTGGCCAGACTAGGTGTGTGTGACAAAACACTTTACTGGAAGAACATAAGTGTTCTATTACTTTTAATATATGTATTAGTTGAAGGGTGCAAGGCAAGTTTATTTATATAGCACAATTCATATACAGAGTAATTCAAAGTGTTTTACAGAAACAAAATAAAAGTTAAAAGTACATATGCAAAAAATCAAAACAGGAAACAGCAAATAGTAAAAAATGAACTTGAAATAAAATTAAAGGAGAATGAGTGCAGATAAAATACTTTAGATAAAACACTTTCAGTTGTCATATGCCGTGCTAAAAAGAAAAGTTTTTAGCTTGGATTTAAACATTGCCATAGTTGAGGCTTGTCTAACATCATCAGGAAGACTATTCCAGATTTTAGCTGCTTCTCCCTGTTTAGTCCTGACTCTGGGTACTAGCAGAAGGCGTGTCCCTGATGTTCTCAGAGTTCGAGATGGTTCATATGGCAGCAACATGTCAGAGATGTACTGTGTTGAGTGTTGTGCTGAGCCACAAAGGGACTTAAACATAAGCACTGCTGTTTTAAAGTCTATTCTCTGAGCGACAGGAAGCCAGTACAGAGATCTAACCTGCTGCATGGATGAGTCTTTCTAAGTCTCATTTAGACATGATCCCTTTGATTTTGGCAATGTTTTGGAAATGATAAAATCCTGACGACGTTATAGATTTAATGTGGCTGTTAAAATTCAAGTTCGAGTCCATCATTACCCCTAGATTTCAAACCTAATTTTTGAATTTTAGAGAAAGAGACTCGAGGTGACTGCTGACAGTTTCTGTGGCCCAAAAATGATTACTTCAGTCTTGTCACTATTTGGAGAAAAGACAGGTCTGAGTGTTGGCCGAAGTGGTAGAGCTGGTGGAGTTTTGGGGACAGAGGTTGTGTTCCTGGGTGGCAATGGGGGTGGTGTTTCCTGGGGGCATGAATCCACTGGCGTTGATAATACCTGTGACCTTGCCAGGTTGGGCACTAGTTACTAGTAAGGGTAACAGGTCAAGCTGCGACTGTGTATGCATTTGCACATCTTTTCATTTAGTTTTTTTTAACCTTCATTTTTTATTATTTTTTACACTGTAGATTAATACTGGACACTGCAACTGTGAAATATCAAATATGGAACGTGCAATACAAAAGTACTGAAGTAAATGTTTTCATTTTTAGATTCATCAAATGCCTGGTTTTGACAGTTTTGCGCACTCAGCAATATCTTAATCTGCTTTATTTTAGTAATGATGGAGTCTTTTCTCTTTACTTAAATATTGTTGTATTTTTAAATGTATGTGTATAAATGCTTTTAATATTTTTCCCCTTTCAGGTGATTTCAGTAAACCGAACTCTGGCAGAGAGGGGCCTAGGGTCTTGGGTGGATGGATTTTGAACTACTAACATTTGACCTCTTCAGTCCCACCCATATCTTTTTTTTTTTTTTTTTTTTTTTCCTTTTTTTTTCTCTCTGTGATCAGCAGTGTTGGACCCAGGCCATCATATGGTCCCAGTACCATCAGACACACCACTGATCTAAGAATTTGGTTTTTTTTTTTTTTTTCACATCTGGTTGATTTTCTTGCCCCATTCTTTTGAAAAAGAAATTTCATATTCTATGAAAATACAGCAGTGCTTCAAAATAAGACAACTATCTCCTCATTATTTTACACAAAAAAAAATCTTTAAGAAGGAAAGAATGAGTGTGTACATTTTTGAAAAGGAATTCTATATTGTAATTTAATAAATGTTCAAACTGTACCTTTTCCCTCCCCCATTCTAATTTTTAACCTGGGCCTTTGCACTTCGTGTGGATCATCATGCTCCGTGAAAGGACTACATCAGACTATGTAGACGCTCGTTTTAAACAACTTTGGGTTTCACTGATAACTGCTGTACTCATTGTAGGTCAATACATTTAGAAGTTCATCACAGGGTTGTCTCTGGTCATTCATTAAGCATCCAAATCATCTGCCTAGCCCTATGGCTTTGAGACACATGTACTTCTGTGCTCCTCCTGAAGTGAGCTGATTGCATTTCCCTTCCCCTAGACCAAAATGCAGTTGAACTGTGTTTCAGATTGGAACTTCATGTTAGCTGAGATTTCCTATGCGTGTTATTTCTACAATGCATTTTTTGATAGCTTTTCAGTAAGGACACATACAGATCATGATGTAGGTTATTAGTTTGTTTGTAATTCTTTAAAAATTTAGTTTTAAGATTGACCTAACTATAAAAGTCCACTATGATTTTGTTATAGCACCTGTCATCCCAAAATTTGTCTTCAGAGTTCTGAAATTTTAGTGCACAAAATATTTTTTGTGCTTTCAGTATATCAATCATGAACTGTAGAAATATGTTGCAGTTCAATGCCACCAAATCTGTCGCACTGTATTTTTAAATCTATGAAAGCACTTGGTAACAGGTCATTGAACATTTAAATCTGAAGTGAAAGAAAGCTGCTAGAAGACTTTAACAATATTTCATATGGGTCAAAGTGTTTTATGTCTTATACATACATGGGGTTTCTTCAAAATTTAAATTGTTTTCTAAACTGAGATGCAGCATTAATATGTTTTAAGTGAATAAGTCTAAGTTTCAGTATGAATGCTGCTTTTATCCTAAAGCTTTTGAGCATCAAAAGCTTGAATGAGGGAACCACTAAAAACTGAGTGGCAATGGAAGGAAACACTACACAATATTTAGTTTGCAGTGCCGCCCTTTGTTGTAGAACTAGTTTTAACTGTTGCTCGAGAGAGTCATTAATATGCATCATAAATCGGCACAGGAGCAATTGTCTGTGCTCTTCACTGTTTTGGAATTTGAACTGAATGTTGAAAGTGTGTGCCCTCTGTGTTAAAATGCAGTAATCCAGCATGATGCAGGACCTTGTCTTTCATTTGTGGATAACAGTGTAAACTTTGATTTGAGAGAAGTCTGGATTTTTTTCAGTTCTTCAAGGTTCCTTAAAGGAAATCTGGAAATGTTGTCAGAGCAACAAGCCCTCAGGCCCAAACCAAAGAAGTCTTTAAAGTTTTGCTTTTAGAGCTTGTTTCACAAGATAGCTTAGTCTTAGTCTGTCTATTTGGGAGCCCTGGCATTCATGCTTGTTTGAAAGTGACGGAATCCTGAAGTACAACCATCAGGGGCGTGACATAAATGTATATCGTGTTAAAGAGGTAGCAAAATTTATTATGCTAAAGGAAATGTATATAATAGCAGACAACTTCAACACAATATGATAGGGAAATATTGAGTGAAAAAAAATTAAAGTATACTGGGCTTTCTACTTGTTCAGAGAGCATATTTCATCTTGTCCCAAGATGACCAAAAACTTTGCTAAACGTAACACATAAGAAGTCAAGAGGATGTTCGATAAGCTCTTATCTGACTAAAAAGAACGAGTTAATGGGTAAAAAGTTGTACTGCATATCACATACCTGGAGGTTTCATCTTTGTTGCATACTGCTTTCTCACTCAGTCTCTATCTCAGCTACTACTGTCAAAAATCTTCTGAAGTAGCTGTGTATTGTGATATAATGGTTATCTACCTCTTTTAAATGTACCAGGTTTGAGATTCAAATATGTGTTCACAGTGCAACTTGGGATAGTAAATTAACAAATTAATTCTTTAACTTTGGTTTAAATCAAGCCTGATTGCAACAAGCTGCACTTGTGACCAATTGTGTAAATTTGATAAATCACACTTGAAAATAGTGTGCTCAGATTATTGATACATGGTTATCATAATACAAAATTATTTAAATTATTTTAGTAAAGTGAAACTAGATTGTGTTAACTGGTACTTTTGCTCACTGAACCAACACTGCATAAGTTAAATCACATTTGAAGAACAGGGTCCTGCTGAGCAGAGAGAAACACAGTCCAACAATACTTCAATGGCATTTTTATTTTTGCTTTTCAGTTAAATATGCATTTGAATGTGTCTTGGCAGATGTGTCATAATTTTTATTTTTAATGTTAAACATTTTATCCAGTCTCATGAAGTCAGACCTTCCCTCTGTTTGCACTTACTATATGGCAACGTTAGATTCAACATGAAGCAGCTGAATGAAAAAGGGATTAATTTCCACAATGACTAATTGTAAATAATATTAAATCAATGTATCTCATATTTTTATTGAGTCTTTTTTTCAGTGAAATTATGTTACACTAGCAGTAAGGCAGCTTTGTTATAACAAACTGAATTGACTGAATGTTAAAGTTTGGAGTTTTAAGAGTTCTGTTTGACACATAAGTCTTCTAAAAGTTATCTGTGTAACTGTCAACTAAAAAAAAACTGTTAAATACTCAATTTTAGGCATGTTTAATTTTGGTTTTAAATCTTTATGCCTGAGGGCAGTTTATGTTTGAGATTAATTTTTGACATTTTAATATTGTACGGAAGTACACACGATATATGATTTCTTGAAAAGGATATCCACATGTTGGTACTGGATTAGAGCAGAAACCATATGTCATTCACTTGTATATTCCTTGCCTGTTTCACATGCATTTGCTGTCCCCTTGTTCTTTTAATCCAGATTCAGAATTTTGTTCATTTCTCTGTAAATAAGATAGCAGCTATACTTTTCTATAATACTGTAGAAGAGGATATATAAAGGGAACATTATTATTATTTTTTGTCTCTTTATTCTGGTTCATCCTGCCTGATCCCTTGTGGTCACACAGTTTTCACACTCTGGGAATGATTCTTAAATGTTAAATAGGTGCTAAGCTGTGCCCAAAATCTCATAACTTCTGCAGATGTGTATCAGATTTTGCTAGGCACATTTTGCATTTCATTTGCTTGTGCAGTGCTACCAGGGGAAAAAAAAAGTTTAAAATATATGTTTATAGTAGCATATTTTCTTTTTCCACATCCTCATTGGTGAAGTGATTTATGGGACATCTTGGTTAAAGTTTTCTGTTAACAAATTTTTAATAAAACACGGGGATATTTTTGACAGTCTATACATTGCAGACTGCTGATTCCTGTTTAAACAGTGCTGTTCCCATGGGCTCAGTTCCATCTTGCTGGGAGATACCAGGGATGCCTCTCCTTTAGCGTGGGGCACTATGTGGAACCACAGGGGTAGTGAGGGGTACCTGGATCCACCAGCAGAGGCTCCAACACATAAAAAATTCGGGTACAGTGTGTTTTGCCCTGAGGTATTTCTTTTCTTTCCTGGAGAGCAAACATGTTCTTGTCCGGTCAGACGTCCATAGTTTTTCATATGAACCAACAAGGGGACACCAGGTCAATTCAGTCTCTGAAGGAGAGTCAGAGACTACTTTGGTGGGCCCAACCTAACTTGCTACTCTCAGGGTAAGACATCTACCTGGGATGCAGAACCAGATTGTTGATATAGTGTCTCACCAGGGACCCCTTCACGGTGACTGGAGGCTGAACCTCAAGGTGGTGGGAATGATATGGGAGAGGTACGGCAGGTTGGAGGTGTCTCAGAGGTGTTGACATATTGCCCACTGTAGTTTTCTCTCGGGGAGTCAACAAGTCTGACTCAGGATGCATCTTCCATGGAGTGCCTTGGCCTCTTCCCCTGAGACAGACCCTTCTGTCGCAGCTAGTGGGCCACATATGGCACCCTCATCTGGATCACCTACAGCTTTGGTACTAGCCACTAAAAGGCCAGATTCTCTACTGACCTCTTGTGACCAGGTGATTCGTATGACTGTTCTCAGTGCAAGAATGCCTTCTACTGTTATGTAATGTCGTATGCCAACAAGTGGACACTCTTCTCCAATGGGGCTGTAGGAATCAGCAGGTGGAGGCAGAGCGTTGTTCTGTTTCCTGGGTACTCAGGTTTCTACTGTTATGTTTCTGTGTTTGCTGAAAAGGTGTATGTTGCTGCCATTTTGGCTCAGCATGTTTTAGTTAACAAGCAGTCTGTAGGATATTCTGCAAATCTGAGGCATTGTCAATCTGCTATGGGGGTAAATGGAAAGGTCTGGTCAGACGAGTTAGAATCAAATTTCTACTAGAAATGATAGAAACATGTTGACAAGGAGAAATCATGTTTCATGTTGGTTTTGCACAGTACGAGGTAACCCAGGTGTGTTCTCAAGCCAGACACGTCTACAGTCATTGACACTTTAACTGTGATGCCAGTCAATGTTAGGAGCACTTTTCAGCAAGCTCATAATATTCCACAGGACATAGCAAGGCCACTGGGATCTGCTTGGATTGTTGTCAGGCCAGAGAAGCAATGCATGTGGCTTTGATAGAGGAGGCAGAAGCGGGCCTACTGGGGCTTGACTGAGGAAACAACTACACAAACTGCCCCTACCAAGCATTTTTCTCACCTAAGCCAGATCCATCATGCACAAAACAGGCAAACTGGATCTACTAATTGCTGGAAATTCCACCATCTGTGATTGTTGTGTGACGAATATAACAGAAACTTGCCTACACCCACTGATCCCGGGCACGGCAGTAATGCTACAGTGAGCAGAGCGCTCCATGCACCGCCTTGACAGGAACAGACACTCAGGTAAGAGTAGAGGAGGGGATCTATGTATCTATGTTAATACATGTAATAGGGGGAGGAGGATAGATAGATATTTAAAAAAAAAAAAATTCTGGGGGTACTTGAACCTGCAATGTTGAAGTTAACCTCATGACAACCATTGTTTCTAACCACTCTGCCACACATTCACACTTAATGTAGGGCAATTAACATATAAAACAGAATAATGAAAGCAAACTCTTTGATAAGTTTTGCCCTGGTCCAGCACTGTGAACCAGGAGTTTCTCCCGAGATTTTTCTGCCATCAGCCCCTGTTGATGATCTTGTAAGAAGTTTCAGTTCCAAAGTTATGACTGTTATTGATTCCATTGCCCCAATTAGGACCAAGGTATTGTCAGCAAGAAAAAAGTCAAAGTCACCTTGGAGAAAAGCCACAGTGGTTAAAATTCAGAAAAGAATATGCAGACAAGCAGAACGCAAGTGGCGAAAAACCAAACTCCAGGTTCATTTCGACTTGTACAAAGAGAGTCTTCACAACTATAACCAAAAACTAAAAAATGCAAGGCAATCATTTTTCTCAGAGGTTATCAATAGAAACAGCAATAATGCCCGCACATTGTTTTCTGTTGTAGACAGACTCACAAACCCAGCACCCTCTCTTCCTTCTGAACTGCTGTGCAAAAAGTCATGCAATGATTTTGCAGCCTTTTTCACAGACAAAATATCAAAGATAAGACAAACTATCTGTAGCTGCAGTCCTAGGAACATGACAATATCACCTGTGCCTCCTTGTTCTCCAGTGAATCTAGAACATTTTGATCTCCTTGATCACAGAGCTCTGGCAGAAACGCTTCTACAATTAAAATCTACATCATGCTGCCTTGATATTTTACCAACAATTTTTTTTAAAAACGTTTTTAACAGCTTAGCTCCAGATGTATTGCAGATTGTCAATAGTTCTCTTCAGTCAGGGCAGTTTTCCCAGGCCTTAAAAACTGCTGTTATAAAACCTCTTCTTAAAAAGCCTAATCTAGATGCTTCAGCAGTAAGTAACTACAGGCCAATATCAAATCTTCCATTTCTGGGAAAAATAATTGAAAAAGTAGTTTCTCAACAAATTCACAGATTTATGGTGCAAAACAATCTTTTTAATGCATTTCAGTCTGGATTTCGCGCACACCACAGCACCGAGACTGCACTTATTAAAATTTTAAATGATTTACATTTAAATAATGATGAATCCAAAACCTCTGTTTTAGTACTACTGGATCTCAGTGCTGCATTTGACACAGTTGATCATGATGTGCTGCTTGATAGACTAGAAGCGTGGGTGGGAGTTACTGGCTCAGTGTTAAATTAGCTAAAATCTTACTTACAAGATAGAGACTATTTTGTCTCACTTGGTAACTATGAGTCTGAGCGAACAAAAATGAAATGTGGGGTTCCTCAGGGGTCTATTCTTGGTCCTCTCTTATTTAATATCTACATGCTGCCCCTTGCTCAGATTATGGAATACTACAACATTGACTACCATACCTATGTAGATGACACCCAACTTTATATATCAGTATCATCTCATGATTATAGTCCTCTGATTTCATTATGTGAGTGTATTAATCAAGTCAAAGAATGGATGCGCCAGAATTTTCTCCAGCTCAATACAGACAAGAAAGAAGTGATTGTTTTTGGCCCCAAAAATGAAAGGTCAAAGGTCATTGCTCACCTTGACTCCATGTCATTGAAAGCTACAAATCAAGCCAGAAACCTTGGTGTAATCATTCACTCAGACCTGAATTTTAACAACCACATAAAATCCATCACTAAATCTTCCTATTACCACCTGAAAAACATTGCTAGAATAAAAGGTTTTCTGTCTAAACAAGATGCAGAAAAACTTGTTCACGCATTTATTTTCAGTAGGTTAGATTATTGTAATGGCTTGTTCACAGGTCTTAGCAAAAAGTCAATCAGGCAGCTGCAGCTAATCCAGAATGCTGCTGCCAGAGTCCTTACAAACACCAAGAAACTGGACCATATCACACCAGTTCTTAGATCACTACACTGGCTTCCCGTTAGTCAAAGGATTGATTTTAAAATCTTATTGCTAGTTTATAAAGCACTAAATGGTTGTGGACCAAAATATATCCAAGATATATTGGTTCCCTATGAGGTTTCCAGACCCCTCAGGTCATCTGGGACAGGTCTACTGTGTGTTCCCAGAACCAGAACCAAACAAAGTGAAGCAGCATTCAGTCACTATGCTCCTCACTTGTGGAACAAACTTCCTGAACACCTGAGGTCTGCTCAAACTGTCAGCTCATTCAAATCAGGACTGAAAACTCTGTTGTTTACTGCTGCCTTCGAATAATTGTTCATCCTTGTTTTCTTAATGTGCTTTTATGTTTTATTTTAATTTACTTTACTTGATTTAAATTTATTTTATGTTAAATGTCTTTATTTTTAAATGCTCTTTTCAATGCTTTTAATGTAATTATATGCCTTGTAAAGCACTTTGAATTGCGTAGTGTATGAAAGGTGCTATACAAATAAATTTGCCTTTGCCTTTGCCTTTGTTTGGTTGACCACGGCCCTTCAGGTGAGTGAGCTCTTGGTAAAGCTTCCATGATATTTGAGGTGAACTCAGTCTTACTTGATGTCAGATTGGTTACAGTTCTGGAAGGCAGCAGGAAATTGGTTACAGAACTGATGGAAATTGACTTCGATTGGGCCTCTGGCTGCTGCTTCTGACTGCCAGTCGGGTTATCTGAGCCAAACTGGCCACGTGAGAAGTTAGGTTCTGAATGGCTTCACAGATTACTTTGTCTCTCACATCACGTTGTTAGGCTTTGGAGTTTTCTCTTTCGTGACACTGACACCTTTATCTTGCACCTTCTTGCACCTATAGCTGCAGAAGGAGGACCAATCACTGTCCATAGATGTTATTTTTAATTTGGTGGACATAACACAATCCTGATAATCAAAAAATACAATGTTGTACAGGAACGTGACTTCATGTGGGTCTGTTTTGTATTTAAGTTTAATTGATTTATGGTGGTTATTGAGGGTTGCTATGAATTGATTGCCCACTCTGACTCACTCAACACAGGTTCGCGTAGGACAGTGCAAATAGCAATATTGCTTATTGTCAATGTGAAATCATTATATTTGTAATTGTAGAATTGTAGAAATTCTACAATTATATTAGTAATTGCAGAATTTCAGTGTCAGGTCTGTGGCGATCTGATTTTTGTCAGATATGTTTTTGACTGTCTGAAGTCCCAGTACTGTATCGAAAGTGATATCTATCTTTTAAATAGTTAGGATACCTGCAGTAGAGTGTGCTCAAAAAGGAATCTATGAACAGAGAGATGTTGTGGGATTAATAATGATGCTGGGATTTTCCTGGTTGCATCTTTTTCTTCAAGGCCAACTCACCGAGGAGCCCCAAGAGAATTTAAACGCCTCAGGTCTGTTCTAATTAAAGCTTTGACCCTCCCGTCTATTGATTATGCGGGGACAGTGCAACTTTTGAAAGACCATTTTGCCTGCTATGGCAATTTTTGTTCAGACAGCAATGTCAGCTTCTTGGTGAGACCAGAGATCAGTATGTCTCCAGTTTGAAAGGTTTGGCTAGCCTGACACATTGACAGAGGAGATGATACATGATCAACTGATTGAACACACGAACAAGGCTAAAATAAGGGAGACTGATGATCTGACATTGGTTTGAGCTGTTGCCATCACTTTTCAAAAAGAGAGTGTGGAGCTAAACTAACACAGATAAAACCATCTCTGACCCACACAGTAAAGATAAGCACGCCAGCATGTGAGCAGCAGCCATCCAGTCAGGGCAAGGAGGTACCATACACAGCATCAGACTGTGCTCCTTAACAAGACAACAGAAACCACGGCAACAACAGCTGCAGCTGTTATGTGGCAATTGTGGATCAAACAGCCATGCTACCAGAGCCCACAACTGTCCAGCTCACGAGCAAACATATCTGAATTGCGGAAAGAAAAATCATTTCACTAAAATGGGTCACTCAGGCCCTCCAGGTCAGTTGGACACACTTCTCAGGCCTCACCCATCATAATACATCTTGTCACAGCAGGACACATACAATTCAAGTCTTGTACGATCAGCATAAATTAAGTGTGTATTCCCCTGCTGCTGACACTTTGTCTCATCTCTGAGCCGATCTACATATCCAGTGCAGTGCTGTCCACGACCTGATTTGAGTTCGCTCTAGTTGCAAGGTTTTTATGAGAGTACTCTCTAGTCTGGCTTCTATGAGTGCTCCCATCAGCTCCAAATGTGGTAGTGTCACTCAATTTGGGCGCAAGACTTACAATAATTTCCCCATCCTTCGTTTCTCCCTGCAGATATATATTTGTGAAGATTCTCAGTCGTCCAGGTGAAGTTATCAATGTCCCTGCAGATATGCAGGTAGTATGTCTTGATGTCTGTAGGCAGTGCACTGTTGCTTGGAACATCTTCAGCCATTCCTGTTGTTAAGTAGTCCTGCACCACATCATTGTATCTGCTGTAAAGTGTAACGTCCTTTCTGAATTTCCTTTTCAAACTTTCCAGACTTTTCTTGGCAATTTGATAATTGTCCTGGAGTGGGGGATGGTCTCGTTGCCATGGTAGCTCCACTTCGTAACGACCATGCTTGTAAAGGGAGATTTTCTCAAAACGTTGCAGAGCTTCTATATCCTCCTGACTGAGTCTTTTCGCTTGTAATGCCAAGTGATCCCAGAATGCATGCAGCTACTTATCGTTTTGTACACTTACACTAAGCTGAATGTGCATGCAGTTTGTCTCATTTAAACTGGAAACTGAACATTGGACCCTGTACAGGCCAGCTGAAGGTGCTCTCTAGTGCTACTAGGCTCTCTGTCAGCCTCTGAACTCAACCTGTTACAATTTGCCGGTATCATCTCCAGTAAAATCTGTGTTTGGTAGACCTCTCTTCATTTCTTTCTGTATATAATCTCCAGGAACCTGCATCACAGCTGTGCGGACCTGAGGGGTCACAACTGCCTCTATTTCAATACGGTGTTGTTTATTCCCCACAGTTTCCATACAGATTTTCACAATATTGTACTTAAATGTTAGTGGAGGATGAGAGCCGAAGGTGTGGAGGTTAAATGTCCCTTGCCTGATGACTGGCAGCTTCATTGCTTCAACCACATTGTCATGTAAAAGGCTCCCTTGACTGCCTCTGTCCAGCAGACATCTGACTAATTTTCTTCCTGCACAACCAACAACCCAGACCAGTTTGCAACAACACAGTGTTCTGAGCATCGGGCTTCATGCTTGAGGATGACTGTGCCTGTGGTTTCAGGAGATGTAAATGACTTCATTTTTCTTACACATGGCAATATGATGTCTACCTCCACATTTGGCACATGACACATCCTTTAATCTGCAAAATCTGGCGATGTGTTTTTGGGCCCAAACATATAAAGCATCTACCCATTTTCTTTAACTTCTCTTTATGTGCTGCAATATTTTGATCTGAGCATTTTTCAGATTTGTGTTCATTACCATCACAGAACAGACAGTTTTGTGTCTTCTGGTTAGCAGTGTGTAGTGCAGCGGCAGATATTGTGCTTGGTTTCTTTGATTTCACATCACTGAAGAAATAAGACTTGTTACAGGGCTTGTGAGCAGCTTCACTCTCTGAGTATAAGATCGTGTCATTTGTAAGGCGCTTTCTTGGCTCTGAAGCTCCCTTTGCAGAAACTTTAAAACATCTGGCACCTGCTGTTCATCTTCATTCCTCAGCTAAAAACATCCCAGTTTGTACAGTCATGAGACATGTCCTCTGGCATAATTTGGAGTAATATTGGGCATAACATGCTTCCAGAGGTGTCTGAAACTACACCCACTGACTCCAAACCCCTCACATTCATCATAAAGATGTCTCAGTGCCTTAACATCAGAGGATTTCTTAACTTCAGTAACTTTGATGTGTGTGCATTAACAATAAGATCCTTCCTTCCAAATCCATTTTTGACTGCGTCATTATAATTACTGTTTGTTAGAGTTAGTCCTGCAACTGTCTTTGCTGCTGATCCAGTGAGGTAGGTTTTCAGATAGGTAAATTTCTCTCTTTTACAAAGGGAATGGTTGCTGTGAATTGCTGTCTGGCTCCAAAACTCCTGTCACATATTTAGATCTCCATCGAATTTCTCAATTATTAGCTTTGGCAGCTTAACTGATAGGCTGCTCTGCTGAGATCCAGTAGAATTTGCAGTTGCATCATTTACACAAGAACACGAACAATTTTCATTACTCACAGTTTCATGCATCCTGAGCATGCAGTGTCCTCGCGTTGTCATTGCAATAATGCGTTCCTTATAAGCCTTCAATCTCCGCCTCCATCTCTTCTAATGGAGTGTTGTCTTTATTGGTGTAAAGCAGGCTATAGTGGGAAGTGGAAGGATATTGAGAGAGGAATACTGGAACAACCAATTCAAAATGTGGTGGAAGAAGAGACTTTTGAAAAAATGAAAAATATTATGGATCCCATAACAAAACATACATTAAATGTATGGTTTAAAATACTTAAAACCCATAAACTTCAGGAAAAGCATCAATATTGAAATGGATAGCATATGACAGGAACTTTAAAACAGCTCAAAATTACCATAGATTTAAATATTGGACAACTAAAGGACTGACAGCTTGGAGTGTTCTGGAGAAAAGAAGATAGCTGGAGAGTTTCCAAAATTTAAAAGAAGGGTATGATTTGGAGCCACGTGATTTATTTCGATACCTACAAATGAGAGATTATTACAGAACAGAACTCCGGGAGAGAGGGCAATGCGAGAGCGGTGTGATTCCAACCATTTCCAAAGCTTAAGAAGATAGTAATCTCAGAATAATTTCAGTATTATATCAAGCATTAAATAGTCGAATAGTAACAACTCAACCAAATATATAAAAAACTAATGAGAGAAAGAGTTCAAGGTAAACATTAGTGAAGTAGATTGGCAAAACATAGAAGACATATCACACAACCACCAGCTCTCTGACATGGAGTGAGTTTGACTGGAAAAATCTCATGAGGTTCTTTATTACACTGAAATTGAAAAGTAAACAGTTGCAGAGACATCAGAAATGCTGGAGAGACTGTGGAGACTTTGATGTGGACCATTAATCATGTTTTTTGGAAATGTCAAATAATAACTGAGTTTTGGGAAAAAATCTGTGATGCTCTGTATAAAGTATTGGGATATAGGGTTCCCCTGAGATCTGAGGTTTTTAATCTGTAATGTAATATAGCTGAAAGTGACAGACACCTAGTGAAAATATTGTGAGTAGCAGCTAAAAAAATCAATAACAAGAAACTGGGGTGGAGTGGAGATACCATCAAAGGACCAATGTTGTTCAGCAGTTGAATTTTTTTTCATGGAAAAATGATGCACAGACTGAGACAAGAACCACAACTGGACAAAAAATGGAAAAAAATGGACTAGGTATAGGACTATTTGATAATGCTTCTTGCTTCCCAGGCAGGATTGTTCTTGTTTATGTTTATATAAATGTTATGTATGTATTAAGCATGTACTAGGGGTTTGACATGCTTGCAGCAGAAATCTGGACCTTGATTGCTATGGAGTCTCTTGGGAAATCCATAGTGTGCAATGAAGTTTTCCCAAAGACATTTGGCACCTGTGTGTGCCTTTTGGTTTGGGGTCTATATTTCAACTCCATACTTTGTGAAATGGTCTGTAATCCCTGGAGGTAGACAGTAACAAAGTAAATATACTTGGGTTCTGTACTTAAGTACAGTTTTTAAGAATTTGTACTTTACTAGTATGTTTTGGGGAAACTAACTTTTACTAACCTTTACTCCACTACATCTGAAAGATGAACAGAATACTTTTTACTCCACTACATCTGAAAGATGAACAGAATACTTTTTACTCCACTACATTTGCATAAAGGCTCTCATTATTTGTTACTTATGCTGAGAAATTGTCTTAAAACCGAAAGACAATTGACCGTGTTCATTAATTTTCTGGTTTGTGTGGTTTGTCCCACTTACACACTGTAAAGATTCACACTCCGGTACAGTAGGTGGCAGTATGCAACTTTGAATGCTGGTTGCGATCCTCCAAGAAAAAGAAGAAGAAGGTTCGTCCCACTGGTTTTGCCATACCAGTTACATCGCGCTCAGATAAGGCAGTTTGTGCTGTGTGTGGAGGTAATGATTTAGTCCTGGCTCAGTCTTGATTTATTCCTGGTTTAGTCCTGGTTCAGTCTTGGTTTTGTCCTGCTTTAACATGCTAACATGAGTCCTGGGTTAGACCTGATTTTGCCCTGCTTTAATTTCAGTTTAATGTTTAGACATGTCTCTAGTTTTCCCAATGTAAATTGTCTAATATTCAATACTTAAAAAAATCTAAGTTCTAACTTTGCTTTGATTTACTGCAGCAAGGTTTAATAAAAAGGTTGTTTGATTGAAACTGCACCATCCCTATCTTCAAATCCTAGTGACCTCTTCTGAAAAGTGATGCTGCTGGTGCTTTTGTTTATTCACTACAATGTATCTCCACAAAGTCATGGTTCAGAGTTCGTGGCCTCAGTCATTTGTGGATTTTTCTTTAGAACCTAACTAATAATTGTTTGCAGAAGCCCCCACCATTTCACAGAAACCACAAATATCCTCTGCAATTTTTCATGGCTTTTTCTGTTGCAATATATAATTTTTCATGCGTTTTTGTTATGGGGTGTGGGGTTGAAGGAGAAGCGCAGGACCCACGGGCAGGACACAGTCTTTTTATTAATTCCTGGACACACCAGGCTCAGGCACCACGGAGAACCTGCTAAGAACTCGGGACACAATACACAGATTCAGGATACTCCACTGCTTGGCGTAGAACCAAACACAACATAACAAACAACACATAAACTCCTCCACTCGGTCCATACACAGTGTTTTGGGAGCATATCTGTGGGCATATTTAGGGTTTAAACTATAAAAATAGGCTTTTTTTTTTTTTACCACTTCTCAAACTTGCGGTTTTTCATAATTTGCAGGTGCACTAGCAACGTAACCCACACAATTTTCAGGGGTTTACTGTATGTTAGACTTTGTATAGAGGCATATCCTGGTGGTATTTTGATATTTAATCACTATTTTTCATTGCTACTTTTAGACCTTGCTCTCTCAGGGGGAGAGATCCTGCCTCAAGTGGAGGAGTTTAAGTATCTTGGGATCTTGTTCACGAGTGAGGGAAGGACGGAACATGAGATTGACAGATGGAATGCTGAGCAGCAATGTGGTCAATTGTCTATTGTGATAAGGAGCTGAGCCGAAAGGCAAAGCTCTTGATTTACCAGTCAATCTACATTCCTACTATCACCTATGGTTATGAGCTTTGGGTCATGGCCAAAAGCACAAGCTCTTGAATACAAGCGGCTGAAATGAGCTTCCTTTGCAGCGTGGCCAGGCGCTCCAACGTGAGGAGCTCGATTGGAGGGTCGGAGCTCTGAGTAGAGCCGCTGCTCCTCCACATCAAGAGGAGCCAGCTGAGGTGGCTCGGGCATCTGTTCCAAATGCCTTCTGGACACCTCCCCGGGGGGGTGTTCTGGGCATGTCCCACTGGAAGGACACACTGTCATGTGTACATCTTAACTCCATAGCAAATGGCAGTGGGTGCGTGCAGCAACCTCACTGCTGCCCCACCGGCTGCTGAGACTGGCAGCAGTGAGGACACAGTGTGTTCATGTCTCTTCACCAGTCTCACTGACATTGAGCAGTCAAACGCAAACAGACATAAACAGGCACAAACTGCTAAACTCAAAGGTCTTTGAGTCTCTGACATGTGAGCTTGGAAGAATCGATAAATATGTGACTTAAATACCACAACAACCTCACTTATCAGAATCAGAATCAGTTTTATTGCCAGGTACAGCAAAGAACAAATCCACAATCATCTCCACTGTTTCGAGGGAGTTGAGCTTCAGGTTGTTAGTGCTGCACCATGACCCCAAAAGGTCCATCTCACTCCTGTAGGCCAACTCGTCCCCATCAGATATGAGGCTGATGAGGGTAGTGTCGTCTGCAAACTTTAGGAGTTTGACAGACTGGTGACCAGATGTGCAGCCGTTGGTGTACAGGGAGAATAGCAGAGGAGAAAGGGCACAGCCTTGGGGGGGATCCAGTGCTGATGGTCTGGGAATCAGAGACATGCTTTTCCAGTCTGTCAGGAAGTCCATGATCCAGCTGCACATGAAGTCAGGCACATTCAGCTGGGAGAGCTTGTCTCTGAGCAGAGCTGTAACAATTGTGTTGAAGGCAGAGCTGAAGTGCACAAACAGTATCCTGGCATAGGATTCTGCAGAATCCAGATGCTGGAGGATGAAGTGGAGGGCCGTGTTCACAGCGTCGTCCACAGGTCTGTTGGCTCTGTAGACGAACTGTAGGGGATACAGGAGAGGGTCTGTTATGTCCTTGCGGTAGGACAGGACGAGGCACTCAAAAGACTTCAGATATGTGCAGGTGCAGAGGTGTAGAGCTGTGTAAGTGATCCAGGTATGGAAAGGAACATGGGGCTGCTGCTGGTCAATGGCTGGTGGGGGGAGGCCAGGTTTGTCCCATTGTCTTTCAAAGTGGCAGAAGAACTTGTTCAGACTGTTGGCCAGGCGCAGGTCGTTCACAGAGTGGCTTGGTGGTCGCCTTAAGCCCTTTCCAGACAGAGGCAGAGTTGTTGGCTGAGAATTGCTGTTCCATTCTCTCATACACTGATTTAGCTGTTCTCACCTCCTCGCTAAATCTGTACTTAGCCTCCTTGTATTTTTCTCTGTCCCCACTTCTGAATGCAGCCTCTTTCTCTGAATTGAGCCGTCGGATTTTAGCTGTGAACCAGGGTTTGTCATTGTTATAACTCACCCTGGTGCGTGATGGAATGACATTGTCCTCACAGGAGTTAATGCAGGACGTCACAGTGTCTGTGTACGCATCCAGAGTGTTGGTGGCAAAGCTAAAAACATCCCAGTTTGTACAGTCCAAACACTCCTGAAGTTCCCCCGCAGCCTCACTGGTCCACTTCTTTGATGTTCTCACAACAGGTTTGCAGAGTTTTAATTTCTGCCTGTATGCAGGAATCAAATGCACCATGATGTGGTCGGACTGGCCCAGTGCGGCATGAGGGACAGCACGATAAGCACCGCTGATGATGGAGTAGAAGTGATCCAGTACGTTCCCGTCTCTGGTTGGGCACTTAATAAACTTAGACAGTTCACTGCAGGCACTTAATAAACTCCAGTAAATACTATACACATACTCAAATGACTCAAAGCCTACAATATTGTAAACCAATATCACTATTTAACCATCTATCATATGCATTTACAAGCACCGTATATGGACGATGCAATACACAATGTGTGTGGCACATATACTGTATGCGATTATAAGTATTAACTAGCAATAATACAAACTTATGCCTTCAAATACAACAAGCTAAAGCTAATGAATAACATAAACACAGTCACTCACTTGTATATGAACACACTCAGCGGAAACTAACAACAACGAAGAATGTCCGTGCTCTGAACTGCATCCTGTTAATACTATCAAAGGGATCGTTAAAAGTAAGTACTAAGTCATCAGCATGATACCTCTTGAAGTCACAAAGGGGCTCTATACGTAGCCGGCCTTTTCTCCATGAAGTGTTCATTTTGTCCCAATTAATTTAATAGCACTCACTACATAACCTCAAATCTGCTGTCTCTAGGGATGGCAGACACTTTGTGGGTTGTGTTGGTAGTCCACCACTTCAGGCTGAACAACAATTTGATGGATTGTTATTACATTTTGTACAAACATTCTTTCTCTCCAGAGGCTAAATCCTAATGATGATAAATCCTAATATGCCAAAGCTTTTTTTTAACTAGTGTGGCCATCAGCTCTAAAACTATTCCCATCAGCTTCAGCTACTTCGTGCTTAGCTCTAATTAATGCATGCTAACACACTCAACTGTAGTTTACATGACTATTACTAACCTCCTAAACATTAATGCCTCAGCACTGAACCAATCATAAATCACATTGATGATATCAGTAAACCTAGTCAAATATGTTGAAGTGAACATTTTACTGTTACACATGGCCTACAGTTGCTGCTCAAGGACTAGGCAAGTCTCCATACTTGATCTCAGCCTTTGAAGAAGGTCTCTTGCTGAAATGCATCAGCAATGATGTTTTAATAAAATATGAAGCTGCACAGACACTGACTGCTTTGATGTGCCACCTTTTTGGCTTTGATACTTGATTCATAATTGTGAGGTTGAGCTCCCAGTTTCTCTCTCTGGACCATACACTTGTTTTTTAATGTCTTGCACATTCTTTTCCTTTGTCTTCACCTATGAGACCTGCACATACAGTATGATGCATCCTTTTCACATGCATGTGTACCTATTTTACCTATATTTCCATTTATAGTGTTACATAATACTCTGTCATTCATTCAAACTTCAAGCCCATATTAACAGCTTACACAGTACTCGTCATCAGTGGTCTGTTCACATTTGCAAAGCTAATGAATGAACCCACTGGGAACATTAGGTGATCAAATTAGAGCTGATAAATGCCCCATTATCACTGTGACGTATGGTACTTGTTGAATAATAACCAAAGCCGCTTTTGCCTCAGTTGCCATGTTACCACTTTTTCTCTCAGTGTCAGAGACGGAAATTTTGGACAAGCAATCAAACAAAACATGATTGGTGATATTCTTCTCTTGCTAATATATTCATTGGAAAAGAGATGACTGAGTGTTTGTGCCATTCCGCCCCATCCCAGTGGACTCTGGCTTTCTCACTTACGTAAGTGTAACCCCGGCTGCATTATCTGTCAGATACAGTTAATTTATGATTAGAAATCATGCACACACAGGCAAAAAAATAAAATAAAATAATAAACAGTATCATTAAAGCTTTAACTACCCACAGTAATTAATTCCTTAGATCTAAGATGTTCAGCTGATACTGTCGATGGATCAAATGCATCAAATGAATGAACTGGATCTGATTTCAACTTACTAGTACAATTGTATTAATTTATTCATATGTGCATTTTTAATAATTTTTTTCTACCTTGTATTTGCTTTAGTACAGCCACAACTGTCCATCAGAGGTCATAAATTTGCCAAAGGACTGAGGGTCATTCAGCATTTATAACATGGTGTTAAAGATGATTGGCAGCTGGTGTGATTGGAACATTACTGCAGTCGAGGAGGTTTGGGAAGTTTCACCTCTCTGGGCTGACTGTGGTTATGGAGTTGACAAGGATGGCCATCTCGACCGTCTTTCTGCTGGTGGCATTTGGATTGTCCAGTGCCAAAGGTAAGACCTGATGATGATGATTTTGTGTGTGTGTGTGTGTGTGTTTGTGTGAATGTGTATGTTCATGTTAGTAATGCACATTCCTAAACTTGTATTTTTTCCTTAGATTTTAGTTGAAGTTAAAAATCTTATGTTTAGTATCTATACTAACTTTTTTTATGTTTCATATTCAGCTTTTTTGCCACATTGTTCAAATTTATTGCAGGAATGTTGCATGTGTCAACTGGACGTCACAATAAGCATCACACCTCTAGTATGGGCAGCTGTGTCAGAGCAATGCAGTGGTACCAGCTTTATTTGCATTTAGTGTCCGTCAAACAAGCCGGCATGAAGGAAAGAGTCATAAAAAAGTCAGTGTTTACATCTCAGCTTTCTATGGCACATTGATTTCAAAAGCTGCCACTTAAAATCCAGCTGTCTCAGATAAAAGTCACAGTAATTGTTTTCAAAGAATTATACTTTTCTACTTTGCTCTATGACTTTCTGTTACTTGTACACCAACTACCAGATTCAGTCTTTGTTAATGACAGCAACACAGCAGCCTGAAAATGCTGAGTTTGATTTATGACGCTCACTTTTTCTTTTTATACCCTGGAGTCGGTTTCTGTTTCTCTGTGTGCTGTTTTAAAACATAATCATCTACTATTCATTCATTCACTTCCCACTCAGCCCTCAGTTCAGTCATCCTTTTTCTGGTTAATGATTTCTCATCTTTCACCTTTTCTTTCACCCTTCACAATCATTCATTCTTTTTGCATAATTTTCTGCCCATGTTTGCAACTGCAACCCTGTGCAACTGGCTGATGTCAGCATCTGCATTTTGTTAGTGTAATACGGTATCAAACTAGCTCTTACAGCACAATTGTTAAGAAGTGGGTGTGGTGGGTGAAGGTATGAGGCGTAGGACCCAAGTGCAGGACAGACAAAGTTCTTTTATTTTCTCGTGGAACACCCCAGGCTCAGGCACGAACAAGAACACTCTCAAAATATACAAACTGCCATGAAGGCACTCCGCCACGCTGCGTTAGACTTCCCCAGGAACATGCTGGCCAAAAACAACACACCGCCACGGTGTGTAGAAACAAAAGAACTTCCTTCCCAACTCTGGCATAGAACAAACATGCTAATGTTAATGCTCCAACACGGAACAAAGGAAAGGAAGAAGTGTATATAGACGGAGAATAAAAACTAATCAAACCCAGGTGAAGCTAATTCTAATAATGAAGATAAAGCTACCTACCACAACATAGGCGCTAGACAGGAAATTAACCAAAATAAAAGTCCAAACTGGAACAAAAAAACCCACATCATGACAGAAATGTTATGTAGTAGATAAAATCGCATGTGGTAGAGGTATGACAGCTGTTGCTACAAACAAACATGCTAATTCCCACATTCAAGTCCACCAGGCCTGAACAAATACCAGTCAGCTGGGGTTTTAATTTTGCTCACTGATCTCCACAGGATGCGCCACATGGATGCATTTCACTCTAACACGTGCTTTAATTGCTCAGCTTTTAGATAATACAGTATGAAACATTCAAACCTGTTCCAAAAGTGAGTTTTGACTAATATGACTTTTTAAAAAAGCAACTTATCAATACCATGATTTTTACCAAATATTACCAATAGAACCAACTTTTTGAGCTAACACCAGTTTGATTTGTGTGTTTATCTATAGTTGAAGAGGAGAACCCAGGGTTCTGGAGGTCAGAAGCTCAGAAGTCTTTGCAGTCAGTTTTGGACAGGAAGCTCAACAGCAACATTGCCAAGAACATCCTTTTTTTCCTTGGAGATGGTAGGTTACACAACATCATAATTTTCTCTTGCCAGGCTGAGTAAGTAAGGCAAATAGAATCAGGAATTACTGACTGATTACTTTTTCAGTTCTTTTGGCACCGGTCTCCACTGTTTCCTGTCTCACCTTTAGAAGAAAGAAAACAAATATGTCAAAGAAAACAGTGAATGAACAAAAAGCTTTGTGTTTTATAACAATAAACACACTGCAGAGATAAAGATGTTTGAGTTATGACTAGAGGTTGAGTCATGATAACTGGACTTCTTGTTTTTAGATCGAAATGTTTCACCACTCATCCGAGTAGCTTCATCGTTCTAAGAGAAACCTGGTATGGAACCTCCAATTTATCTTTCAGGTTGGTTTCACTCCATCCCTAGTCCCATAGGCTCATTAGGTGAGCTATGTAAATCAGGTGAGAGTCGCTGCTCCCCATCACCTGAGTTTATTTCACTTCACACCTGGTCTGAACAGGCTTCTTAGGTAAACAAAAGAAGTGAGCTCAGGTGAGGGTCGTTAGGATCTAATGGTAGGCTACATTGCTCCTATTTTGTTTTGGTGTCTGCTCTTTTGGGTGAACCAGTCTCTGTCTCAGTGTGTTGGTGGGTTTGAAGTGAACTGGTATCTGATGTTTCCCAAAAATCTGTTTAAGCCTCTCTGAAACACCTGCTACACAGGGAATGACCAGGTTTTTCCTCTGTGGATCTTGAGGTTCAACCATGTCTCTTGTTTTTCTGCCTGATGTGGATGTTGCCTTGTTGAAGGTCTGCTTGGGGTAGCCACAGGTTTAGAGGGCAGTCTTCAAGTGTGTGACCTCCTTTCTCTTGGCCTTCATAGAGGTAGGGATATTATTTTCTCTGTGGTGTAAAGTCCTGATGACTCCTAGTTTGTGTTGCAGTGGGTGATGGGAGTCAAAAAGAAGGTATTGGTCTGTGTGTGTGGGTTTCCTGTATACTTCTATCTCTAGGTTACCATCAGACCCAATGATGACTTCAGTCCAAAAAGGCCAACCTGTTCTCTTTAGTGTCCTCTGGTGAATTTGATGCTTGCGTCTACTGCATTGATGTGATCTGTGAAAGCTTGAACTTCCTGGGGCTTGATTTTCACTTAGGTGTCATCCTGACCAATTGCTCAGTGCTAACCCTGTGAAGGAGCTGAGAGCTTTCTTTTCCACCCATCCTTGCCAATCTGTACATGGAAGAAGTGTAAAAGAAAGCTCCCAGCTCCGTCACAGGGATGGCACCAACCCATTGGTTCTGTAGCGAATTTAAATATTTAAATGTATTGAACATGAAGGTTTATTATGTCTGGTTTACGAATTATGACTATCATAAACCATCTTAATAACGGTAGATCAACCAGTCAATTAATGAGTAATACAGGATATCAGTCTACAATCTGAGGGAGAGTTCTCCCGATTCAGTGACATATTTACTGTGTGAAATACCATTAATGATACCAGTCAGTTGTCTTTTTAAGATTTAGTCAGCTATTTACAATATATACATGCTGTTTACACAGGGGGAAATGGAGGGAGAACTGATCTGAGAAACTAGATGAATTAAGGAATAAAACATTATAACAGTCTAACAGCAGGTTGTTTACAGTGGTGGAAAAGAAATCTTGAAATTAATTTATGTTCTGTGTTTGAGTCTGAGGTCTAAACACAGTTTAGGAGGAAGCTCTAGTAATTATGGAGACCAACTGAGATTAGTGTGAGACAGCCACAGCCACAGGTTACTTGCTTGTCCTCGGGTTTACTGAGGCTCGATCCGTTCCACTGTGGGCTGGTCCGACTGCAGTCTGCCGGCAGGAGTAGGAGACAGCAATGTAGTGTATGACATCCAGTGTAAAGAAGAATACTCAGAAATCTACATTGGAGAAACCAAACAACCACTCAACAGGAGGATGGCCCAGCACAGGAGGAACGGCTCCTCAGAACCACAGTCAGCTGTGCACCTCCATTTAAAGGAAACAGGACACTCTTTTGAAGACAGTGATGTACACATTCTAGACAGAGAACATAGATGGTTTGAGAGAGGGGTCAGGGAAGCTATATTTGTTCATGTGGAAAAACCCTCCCTTAACAGGGGTGGAGGGCTCAGACATAATCTGTCTTCAATCTACCAGGTTGCCCTTCCATCTGTTCCCAGGAAGTTAAGGAACATATTGAATGTCTCCCAGGAAGAACACACTCTGTGAATCTGAGGGGTCACCTGTGAATCTGAGGGGTCACCTGAGCCTACGATTAGATCCTAACGACCCTCACTTCTTTTGTTTACCTAACAAGCCTATTCAGACCAGGTGTGGAGTGAAATAAACTCAGGAGGGGGGTCTGACTCTCACCTGATTTACATAGCTCACCTAATGAGCCTATGGGACTAGAGGTGTAGTGAAACCAACCTGAAAGATAAATAGGAGGTTCCATACCAGTTTTCTCTTAGACTGATGAAGCCACTCGGATGAGTGGTGAAACATTTCAATCTAAAAACTAGAAGTCCAGTTGCCATGACTCAACCTCTAGATAACTTCACCTGGACGACTGAGAATCTCCACAGACATATTTCAGTTATGACATAGTATAGTCATGAATCTGGTGAGGACGGACTGAATAGAAGGTGTGTGCACATCAGGTATGGGAATCACAACCTACACAGCAGCTCGTATCCTCAAGGGACAGCTGCAGAACCAGACAGGAGAGGAGACAGTGATGACCATGGACACTTTCCCCAGTGTGGGGCTGGTTAAGGTATACACACACACGCACACCCACACACACATTACTATTAGTGCAAATTATGCATATACATAGTTAGCATTAAGTTACAAACATTCATTGTATGCAGATGATTAAATGTTATTATAATACTTGTATACCTATTCATTCTAATTGACTGATATCTATTAATTAAGTATTTTATTACAAATACCTAAAGTACAGCTTGTTAATAGATGTGCTAGCCCCTATTAGCAAGTGACAGAGTAGCAGTAACTTGTGGTTTGACTGAAGTGAAGTTGAGACTTGGAGGGGTTAAGCTACCTTTAATTATTTAAACCTCTTCAATTGTAACAGAATTTATCATATAGATTATGTTAATATTAATAGCACGCAGATAGTTGAACACTTATTAAAACAGACCTACTGTGGCTTTATGAACTACCAATTGTAAATATTGAAAATTAGCATGGACAAGAAAGTTCCTTTTAGGTGTTATGTTGTTTCCGTGATTTCCAGTTTACTGGCCTACACCACAAAAATATAAACGGTTTCACTTAGATTTGCTGTTGTTATATGTATTATAAACACTATACTTCATTAAAATTACTGTCACATCATCTTTCTCTCTCAAATCACTGTCCTGCTGTTTTTCAGCACACTTTGCATATATCATGTTATTGATGCTGAGTAATAATACATTTCAAATTTATTGTAGTGTTTCACAATTTCTTCACAGTTTTTAAAAATAGTTAATGACAAAATACACAACCAAGACAGGATGACACTGAAATGATCCCATCATACATAAGACATTAATTCCTGTGTGCAAATTAAAAGTCAACGAGCTGCATCGACATCAACTTAACAATGATGACAGATTTTAAAAGATTAATTTACAGCTCAGTTTTATGATTCCCTTTACTTGACAGATTACTGTACTGTAATTGCTGCTTATCTTAAACTGAATGCCCCATTTGTTCATTGCTTAGTGCCTTCTATTTTTCTTTTCTGTCATTTTCTGCTGCAGAGCAATTTTCCCATACAAAGAACATTAATTTTTTTAGTGGATTTTGTTCAGCAGTTTATTTCATCAAGCTCATTTTTGTGTGTCTGCGTGCATTTATGTTGTGCAGACTTATAGCGTGGATTTTCAGATTCCTGACAGCGCAGCTACAGCCACAGCATATCTGTGTGGAGTGAAAACCAACCTCAACACCATCGGGGTGAGTGCTGCAGCAAGGAACGGAGTCTGCAAGACTCAGAAGGGCAATGAGGTCACATCCATTCTAAAGTGGGCCAAAGATGCTGGTAAGACTAACACAGGACAAAAACTGTTAGTCAATCACAGCTTTGGAAACGAGTTAAAGGGTGGGCATCTGACAGAGGTGGAAACATGGCAACAGAAAAAATGTCCAGAATGGCATTAAATGTGAATGAGATTGGTGCAGTTGTGGAGGTTGTTGGTTGCCTTCATATAAAAATGCTTCAATCAGCTCATGAAAACATCACAGCAGCTGTCGTGTTGGATGGCTTATTGCTGATAGACCAAATGGTTAGGACATCCCACTAAAAACAAACACACAAAAATTTCATTTTCAGTAGTGATGGTCACACATGGAAGATAATCATAACTAGAATGGGCATTTCTCATTGGGAGTGTCAGTGGGAATACTGTTTACATTGAATATTCAAGTTTGCATTAGTAAGCCTACCATTACATTCAACAGTTCCATAGTTCTATAAATACCCACATGGGGGCGTCACAGCTCATTTCAGCCGCTTGATCTTGTCCTTTTGCTCCATAGGTGAGAGTAGGAACGTAGATTGACCAGTAAATCGAGAGCTTTGCCTTTTGGCTCAGCTTCTTCTTCACCTCAATGGAAATGAGCTTCCTTTGTAGGGTGGCAGGTCGCTCCCTTAGAGATAGGGTGAGGAGCTCGGTCACCCGGGAGGAGCTCAGAGTAGAGCCACTGCTCCTCCACATCGAGAGGAGCCAGCTGAGGTGGTTCGGGCATCTGTTCTGGATGCTTCCTGGGTGCCTCCCTGGAGAAGTGTTCCAGGCATGTCCCACCAGGAGTGGGCTCCGGGGAAGACCCAGAACACACTGTAGGGACTATATACTATATCTCCTGGCTGGTCTGGAAATGCCTCGGTGTCCCCCCAGAAGAGCTGGAGGTAATGGCTGCCACAAGAAAACACATTGTTCGGGCCTAATTACCTGTCCTAAAAAGGAAGAGTGAGCTCAGTCTGTTATATTGCTGTCAATGCCAAAACCTATAAAATCCACTGTTAATAATGAACAGATGAAAACCTTCGCACAAATGATGTGGAAATGTAAACAGATTCACAAGGACGATTACAACTTAGTGCTGCCCAGGCAGTCAGAAGGGATAATGCAGGCTGTCTTCAAACACGCTGTGATTGCAGCGACAAAATGGGATTTTGTGACTCCTTGTAGTGGAGCAGACTGATACCCAACACAGCCTGGCCATGTCACACTTTGGCTCCTGACAAAAGAAAATCCCTCAGGTCTTATACAGCCTGCAAAGCCTGATTTTACAGCTGAGTGCTCTGCTGTGAGCTGCAGTGCCCTATCAGAGCCGTATTACAGGGGCCACGAGGGAGTGGCTGCAGGTTACACTGCAGGTCAATGTGCTGCACCCTTATCATGTTCCACTGTTATCAGTGGCCATAAATATCTCATAACACACACACATGGTTGCAATGGCCATGACCCCTGCACAGCTCTGGAGACTGACACTAGTTCTGTGAATGTGTGTGTGTGTGTATGTACCAGATAGTTACTTTTGGTCAATGACCAAAGGAGAAACGTATTTAATGTTCTACACACAACCAATATGCTGCTGAAAAAGAGCATTTAAATCAGTTTTTCTGTAATGTTTATTTTTCCTGATCTTTCTTAAATCTATACTTTTTCCCTGTGAATTAATTACAGAAATAAAACAAAGAAAATAGTGGTCCTTTGTTGAACTGGGACCAGTGGGTAACACTATTGCCTCACAGGTTCAAACTTGCTGGCTACCCTTTCTGTGCAGGTTTCCGTGTTCAGTCTGTGCCTGTGTGGGTTTCACTCACATGCTCTAGGCTCTCCATTAGATGGTGCAGCCATGGTAACATGGTTTGATGAGCTGAGTATCTGATACATATGGTCCTTGCTGTAATGTGTAAAGTGTTGGTACAGACAGATACAGAACACAGTGTAAAAAGAGATGTGTGTTTCTATATTTAAAGGCTGTAATAATTATGTAAATTCTCAATGTGATGATACTGTCTTATAGATGTTTGCAGGAAAATTAGACATCAAAACTGATGCAAACTGTACTTCCAGCCCATTAATTTCAGTATCCCTGGTGTGCACAGCTATCTGCCACAGAGTTAAGTGGGATTTAAAGAACAATGCTGAGCATTAAAGTGGTTAAAAGGACATTAATTATGTTTGGCATCCCATACTACAACATAACAATACAGTAACATACAGTATACACAATAGGTTGAGAAGGTTTTATTAAGGACTTTAGCATCACCTGCTTAGACTATTTGGCTATTCAAAGCATATTATTTTATATTTCTGATGTTCCATATGTAACGATGATTTACGTCTATTGCACATTAAGCATGAAACAAAACGGTCTTGCAGGCAAGTCTGTTGGGATTGTAACAACCACAAGGGTGCAACATGCCACCCCAGCAGCCACCTATGCCCACAGTGCCAGCAGGAAGTGGTACAGTGATGCCGACATGCCCGATGCTGCCAAAAATGAAGGCTGCACCGACATCGCCGCTCAGCTTCTCAAAAATATAGACATAGATGTAAGATTCTCCACACTCATATGTATTATTCTGCTGTTAGCGTTTTAAAGTTGCGTACTGTTTTATTACGGTGGCCGATAAAGGCAAACGCGCCGCAACAGCCAAAACACACGCAAGAGAGAAACTCTGCAACGGACGTGCGCCAGGCCTGTAGAGGGACCCTGAACTGAGGGATGCTATGAATGCTATAAACAGAAAATAAACCTTCAGACCTGCAAAAAGTCATTTCAGGGAGTTGGACCGACCGACCTCCTAAAGTTTCTCACGGATTGTGCCGTTTCTCTCTTGTGTGCCTCGTTTTGGCTGTTGCGGCGTTTTTGCCCTTGTCAGCCACCATATTGTATGGCCATGAAATTGAATGTAACTTTGTGTGTTTGTGCCTGTGTGTGCATTTCCAGGTGATTATTGGTGGTGGTAGAAAGTACATGACCCCTAAGGGCACCAAAGATCCAGAATATCCCAGGGATTTCTTCTCCAGGGGAAAAAGAAAAGATGGACGCAATCTCATCGATGAGTGGAAGATCATGAAAACTGGAAAGGTGACACTTGTTTAATCAAACACAGCGTCCAAGAAAACAGCATTATTATTCATACTGACTACTACAGGAAGGTTCAAAAATAACAAAATTGTGAGTAGTGGAAAGCAACAAGATGAGGGCTTAGTTTTCTCTCCCAAAGAGTAACTACACCCAGAGTATTAAATATGGCAGCAGACTTGTTAGAGGTGGATATCCCAAAATACCCCAATGTGCATGCAAATATGATTTCTTTCCCTTTCTCACCCAAAACCATAGATTTTCTGTTTGAAATGTGCTTTGTTGTGTAATTTTTGACTGCCACACTTGTTACTTGTTACTTGCTAAACATTTGAAGTTTGTTGCTGCTGTTTGGCATTTTAATCACCAGAATGAATTTCTACTTTGTTTTCTTTAAATAACATTTCAAAGCCAAATAGATGTGGAATATTTGTATTCAAAATCTTTTCCGAAAGTTATGTAGTTGTTTATAGTGTAGGATTCATTGCCGCTTGTTTCATTTGCTTATACTGATGCATCACAGTTAATCTGACCTGGCATCTGTCCACAGATTGTAAGGAAAAACAGGTGTCAGGTGAGAAAACTGTTAGTAGATTCATGCAGCATAGACAAGCTCACCCAGTGACTCACAACACCTTCCCCTATGTTCTTCCCACTCAGTTTATGGAAGTGTTTGTCCTTTGTCTCACACAGGTAGCCCACTATGTGTGGAATAAGACAGATTTTGATGCTGTTAACCCTGAAACCACAGACTACCTCATGGGTGAGATTTTAAACCTCTTTTTGCCCTCTTATGCTTTTCCCTGAGAGCAGTGTGATACATGAAGGCATGTGTTCCCAAGTTTTTAACAGAGCAGAGGATTTTCAACATAGCACTTCTAAACATACTAGCTTTCTTTAGAAAGCATAAATTAATTGTAAATGTAATTGTATGTAGGTAGGAAACATTATTGTATTTGCACACAATAACAGAATCATTTTAGAAAAAAGATATATTGCAAGAGTCAATATTATTAGCCCCCTTAAGAACTGACCTTTTTATTGAGCCACAGCACAAACCAATGTTGTGCAATCATGTTTTTTCACTTTGTAATGCTCACAGCTTGTAATCAGTCATTCAAGTTAAAACTGAGGCTTGTCAGACACTTTACACACAGTATAAAAACTTCATTAAGGGTTTGATCTGTCACTTGAGAAAACATCATGCCAAAAACAAAAGAGAGGGAGCTAAGTAAAATTATGTAAGCATCCAAAGTAAAACTGGGAATGTTTAGAAAAGCTGTGTTTAAAAATTCCTTGATCTGTTTAACAGCACTTGGGAAAATTTAGAAAAAAACTTCAAAAAAATTTCACAGGGGAGTTAATAATTTTGTCCTCAACTGTAATATTAACTTTTTTTAAATACACTTTTAAATATTATTAACTTCTAACATAAAATATGTTCATTACATCAACACTCTACAATAGCCAGTACTTACACATCCATCAATCAATTATCTAACACTTATCCTGGTACATTACTTACACATTACATCACAAACTATTTGTGTAGTCAGAGCATAACCTACATTCAACTGTGAGTAGCCACTGTTATAATCCCTGTGTTTCAGTAAATTAGTTAAAGAAATAATTGGACATTTTGGGAAATATGTCTCTTTGCCTTGTTGCAGAGAGTTAAAAGAAAATATCTGTCAAAACAGCAGCAAAGAAAGAAATACTATATAAATAATACAACTTCAAATAAGACATACAGTAGTATACAGCAAAACTGAGTACACCAGTATCACTGAGGTTCTATTTATTTCAAAGTCCAAGAAAAATGACGTCAATTAATTTGAAAATCAGTTACAAGATGTGCATATTTTTAACCCAGTCACAGGGCCATAATTCTCCATTATTTTATTTTTTTTATTATTATTTAGCATGTCTACCTATATTTTTGATGACAGATGCTGAAGGGTTTTCTGCCATTATTCACAGATGGGTTTTTACAACTGCTCAGTCAGTTGGATGTACCATGTCGGTAAACTCTGTATCTTTTTTGTGGTGTGTAATGATGCAGAGGAGATAAACAGAAGCAGGCATATGGCGCACTCAATCATGACAGCTCACAGAAGCGTCTTAAATGCAGTCTGTGTCACTTTCCAATAAACAAACTACTCTACTACTAGGGGAGAGGACAGGAGCGAGAAGAAATTTCTCATGTAAAAAATGTTTGAATTAATTAGATCTCTCAGCAAGTGGGTGGATCTAAGTTATTATCTAATCAACTAAGGTTGAATTATTTGATTTCTTTTTGTTTGTTTTGTTTAGCTTTTTATTAGCTTTATATTGTTGCTATGTGCAAGCAAACAGTTACTTACACATGGACAAAATTGTTGGTACCCTTCTGTTAAAGAAAGAAAACCCACTGATCACTGAAATAACTTGAAACTGGAAAAGGTAATAATAATTGGTCAGGGGTCCTTCAACAGGATAATGACCCAAAACACACAACTAAAAACACCTAAGAATGGCTAAGAACAAAACAGTGGACTATTCTGAAGTGGCCTTGTATGAGGCCTGATCTAAATCCTATTGAACATCTGTGGAAAGAGCTGTCACATGCAGTCTGGAGAAGGCACCCTTCAAACCTGAGACAGCCGGAGCAGTTTGCTCATGAGGAGTGAGCCAAAATACCTGTCAACAGGTGCAGAAGTCTCATTGAGAGCTACAGAAATCCCTTTATTGCAGCGATTGCCTCATAAGGTTATACAACAAAATGTTATCATCATTTTTGTCCAGGGCAGTTTCATTAGTTTTTTTTTTTTTTTAATGTTTCTGTTCAACCACAATTCAAAAGCAATGTCTGATTTTCAATAGTTAATTTTCAGTAAATTTTTATTTATTATTACTTTTGTCAGTTTCAAGTTATTTCAATGACCATTGTGGGTTTTTCTTTCTTTAATGTAAGGGTACCAACAATTTTGTTCATGTGTGTATTTTCACAACCAGCAGACATGGAGCAAAAACAGCCTTAGCACTAAAAATTATCTGAAGGTCTTCACCAACTCCTGAGAAATATATCTTGGTGTCTAGCAGCTAAATGGCCCATTATATTCACCACCAAGTTGCTGACTGTGTAGTATTTGGTGCACAACAGGGGGTGTATAGTCTTCTGGATGTATGACGTCAGTACGCTCAGTGGCTTCTTTGCAATGTGTTAAGGTGTCGAGAAGATGTAGTCGTCAGACTATTTCGACACAATGTTTGATGCTGTAGACAGTCTTCTCTAGTGCTCTAGTCTATAACATCATATGTGCTGAAAATAGTATTAGATTCCTTTCTTCTGCACCTCCACTGTACTGTAGGCTGATAAAACAGACATGCTGTATTTTTGCAGAAAGCTTTGGGTCTTCCTTTTTTAAAATTTAATTTACCTGTCTTTCATCCCCAGCTCTGTTTGAACCTGGTGATCTGCGCTTTGAAGCAGAAAGGGACCCAAGCATGGACCCATCCATCGTCGAGACCACAGAAAAGGCCATCCGCATCCTCCAGAAAAACCCTAAAGGCTTCTTCCTGCTTGTGGAAGGTGAGGCCAAGTGGTTCACCAACCTTCCACAAACTTCCCAACAGTTAGTTTGTCTCTCAAAGTTTCCAAAATGAAATCCCCCAATAAGTCAAATTTCAACTAAAAATAGGGACCAAACATGTTGTTAGTCCAGATGAATCATTCATTATGTAATAGGCAGCCTATGTGGTAGTTAACATCATTATTTATCAGTATTTATTGCGGTTTACTAAAACATCAGTATATGTTTACATTTGTGTAAACACTGAAGCACTGAATTTTTTGAGGTGAACCTCATGGTACCTGCAATAACAACAACTTCCGAGGTATGTCATGTTAGAGAAGAGTGTACCTGCAGTGACTTGTTAATGATTCTGTGTTGGAGCTCAGTGAGTTTGCTGCAGTATGTGCTCGCTGAGGGTGGTTGGCTGACATATTCCTGTTTCACACGGCTGCCTCACCAGCCTCCTCATTTTAATCTAAGGCAGCTGTCTTGGGAAACTATGGTCTTCACAATGGCTCTGTGTTTTCACAGTAACTTTAAAATAACAGGCAAATGTATAAAGAGAAGCAGACATATGGTGCTTCCAATCACTGACGGTTCACAGAGACCACAACTCATTAACTGCAGTCTGCTTCACTTTCCAGTATAGTGAGTAGCGAGGACAGGAGTGGGCAGAATTCACTAGAAGTTAAAAAAAAAGTTTATATCAACTAGATTGCCCAGCAAGTGTGTTGATCTCAAATTTACCTTTGATTCTCGTCTGGTAAGGTTGAGGCTTCTTTCCCAATTTATGCTTTATTCCAAGAGAGATTATTCAAACCTATTTATATATGAAATAAGTTGGCTTCTCATCTCTAGCGATGTGGAGGGAAATGCATATCGTAGCATTATTAATTGATCCCAAAAGGCTCAGCTTTGAAATTTACCCCACATCAAGTGAATACATATGCTTCAATTTTAACCTTGGCAGGGTGTTTTTTGATCATGTACAGGCTGGATAGGTTATTAAAACAAACCCCCTCAGAGATGTGTCTCACTTTCTGAGCCATATGTATGTTTTGTACAGTGAAAACTAGATTTAGTGCAGTCCAGAGGGTTCAAGGCAAGTTGAAAGTTATTTTAAATCTCATATAACTGGACACATGAGATGAATCTGAGTAAATTTTCAAATCATGAAAGCTAAATCCCCAACAGTTATTTAGTCGTCGTCTATATCAAGTCTAAAGTCAGAATCAAGTCATATGAAATAAATGATTCAGGCTTCAATTCCATTTAATGGAAGTTCAGCTTTTGATTCACGAACAAGTCACAAATCAAGTGTCAAGTAATTTCACACAAATCAAAGTGATGCTTTAAGTCATTTGAGCAAGTTTCTGCCAATTCTAAAGTCATTTAACTCTCAATCAAGTCATCTGAGAGAGGTCCAAGTCACGACAAGGCTTGTTCTAAGTCTGTATCCATGTAATATTAAATATTAAGTCCAAATTTGTAAGAGGAGTCTTGAGAGCAAATTGTTCCAGGTCTTCCGTGCTACAGTCTATATAAGTTTCATGACCATGTTGTTGAATCACATTATTTTCTTTTTAGATGCTTTACATCTGAATTTGCCCAATTAAAAAAGGAGAAATTAGGAAATAGATCAGTGCTCTTTTGATAAATTACATTATCATTATTACATTTCCATAAACCAAGCACCTTTTCTCACTTTAGAGGAAAATAATTAGTTATTCCCAAAAGTCATTACCTCATCTTTAACCCTTTATTCTCTCTGTGGCCAGGTGGGCGTATCGACCAGGCTCATCACGCCGGCCGAGCATACATGGCTCTCCATGAGACGGTTGCGTTTGACTACGCCATTGCCAAGGGCCTTGAACTTACCAAAGAGCACGAAACTCTGACTATAGTCATGGCTGACCATTCCCACACTGTTACTTTCAATGGATACCCATTTCGAGGACAGAGCATTCTGGGTAATTGATAATTGTTTACATCCCATGAAAACAGCCACCAAAGGAAGCATTTTGTGCTTGTTTGACTGTTTGTATGATACCTTATAGGGCGCTGCCTGTTTTCTCACAGATTCAGCGTGCCTCAACCACCAGCAGCTTGACATTTCCTCTGCATTCTCTCCCTCGCTTTTCTATTTCAGTCCACTGCTTTCGCCTTATTTCTCTTTCTTCTACCTGTCTCTGCCCGTAGATGCTGACAACTCTCTCTCTCTTACATTAGTCTTTCTAACCTGTTAATCTCACTGTGGAGCATCAGTGTATCGACCCTACTTACTCCTCACCTCTATTCCCTCTACACCCCTCTGTAATTCTGGGGGTGTGGTGCATTGTGCATATAATTTCATACTCTATTCTACTTGCACAATGATCATCAATTAATTTCCACATCGTTCGAGGTTTTTATGTCCTGGTAACACATTAAAGACACGTCATAAAGAACTGGAAAGCCACAAACTTAAATTGTTTTATTTCCATTTGTTTGTGAGCTCTACAAACATAAATCACTTGACTTCCAAAAGGAAAAGGAAACTGTTTTCTTTTTTTTGTTTTATTTAATTAGTGTAGTGTTCATTCATCCATAGCTGCTTATCTACCTCAGACAAGAGCTTAAGACTGTTTCAAAATTATCACTGTGCCTGAAGTTAACCCTGATGTATTTTTGACATAAAAATAGTTACATGAGAAGTCCATATTGATTGAGTGTGTGCATTGTACCCGCCTTTTTACTCTCACATTCCTGCCCCATTCTTACTTCACCCTCCTCTTCCTCCTCCTCCTCCTCCTCCCAGAGGTGCAGCGGTGATAAATGTGCTTGAGAAACTGAAACTGTGAGCTCTTCATCAGGAGGGACGCTTGCCAGGCTAATAACTCATCTGCAGAGAAACACTGAGATACTTACACCCCCCCCCCCAATGAGACAATATTTGATGGTCTTCCTGTATTTTCCAGGTAAATCTCCACTCTGGGCTACAGACCTAATGCCTTACACCACGCTAATGTATGGCAATGGACCCGGGCACAAAATCACTAATGGCAAGCGACCTGATATCAGTGATGTCAACACCAGTAAGACACATTCATTATTTCTTTTTTCTTATTTCTTTTTTCTTACATGAAATCACACAGACTTCAAAACAATTCTCTGGTGAGTTTCAACACTCCATAAAGAGTTGGCAGTTGTCTTCATCTTGAGAGGAAATGAACAAAAAAATCCACTTACCAATTCAAGACAATTGGAATGACCTTTAGATTTGACCCTATTATATTTAGACCTCTTTCCTGTAATATAGGATAACCTTTCTCTGTCTTTCACTGACATTTATTCTGATTTAATTGGAATTGTTGTCTTTATAAACCAAGAAAGAAAATGACAATTCAGGGTAAATATAATTATAGATTAACAACAAAGTAAATGAACAAAAATCTATTAAAAGGAAGAAAAGTGTGTATCTAAGGAAGAAATGCTGTAAATAATATTGAACTGTTCCCCTCTTTTTGTTCTTTCTCCACATGGGGGATTAAAGTTTCATCTGTGACAAATATTAATCAGAACTCATCTAGAATTGTGACTTTAATATACATGTATTAATTTGATTATAGAAACTTTAAAGTCAATTAAAATATTGGATGTAGTGGAATTTAAAGTGGATACACTTATTTTAAGTTGCTTTTGACAAAAGATAAATTAATGTCAAGTAATTTTTTTGTTTTATTCCAGAAACTAAGGACTACATCCAACTGTCTGCGGTGCCAACAGAGTCGGCCACCCACAGTGGAGAGGATGTGGCAGTGCTTGCTCGTGGACCCATGGCCCACCTCTTCCAGGGTGTCCAGGAGCAGAACTACATCGCCCATGCCATGGCCTATGCTGCCTGTGTGGGTGCAGATCTGAGACACTGCCAGGGGAAAACTAAAACATCTGTGGATCACACCGGCTTCACTGAAAATGCCAACGTGGCAGGGAGACCTTGTGGCTCAGTAGCTCTCCTCAGTAGTCTTCTCAGTGTACTGCTGGCACTTACGATACTGATGTGACATCCCTTTTCTTTAGTAAACCCTACTGATATCACTCCACCTTCGCCACATAATGGGGCTCAGAGATCAGTGTCATAGAGTAGCAGACAGGGAGAGAATGAGTTTATTAGAAGTCATAAAAGGAGATATGGAGTTTTCTGTATCTCAGGTTGAAAAGAATAATTAAATCTAGCTACAAAATGTGTTGATGGAGAATTTACACCAACTTTGGCTGGATCATGACCTACGAAATGTAAAGTCACCTTGTTTTTACTGTGGCAATTTATTGAATCCCAGTGTTACACCAATAAAGTAGTTCAAGAATGAAGACTTGGTTTTTCCATGACTCTGAAACAAATACCAGCATAAGGAACTTATGTGTATTTTCAGAAATAAAGGATGTCAGAGCATATTTGTCTGATTAAATAGATTTTAATATCTGCTAAAACAACACAGAATGAGATTTTAGTTTATAAACACTAATTTCTAACCTGTGTTACAAGATTAGTGTAAAAATGACTCCTTATTCCTTTGATCCTCTTTTCCAATATCCGCTGTGCTAATTGAGGATTGTGGTTCGCAAGGCTTGATGACATTACTACAGCAGTCCATTAATACTGCAAAATATTTAAAGATCACCTATTTTTATCTTTTGGTGACAGATTGTGGTAATTATTTTGGACATCTTTTGGAATTTGAAGTTTATTAAACCTGATTCTGACTCTCCTTGTACTCATTTAGACTGGCCAGAGGCCATAATCTTTGTTTCACATAATGGGGTGGCTCTGATCTTTTACACACATTTAGACAAAACTCATTTACTGATCAGAAAGTAGAGCACACTTCAAGAGCTTGAAAAGAAGTTTTATGTCTTTGTCTGGTGTTGAGGTTGTATTCATGGAGTAGGAAGGAGGTGGTGATCAGTAACAGTCACTCTTTTCAACATACTTTCAATCTTATTAATCCTGTCATCTAACTCCCAAGAGAGTGTCTGTCTTGGACTCAGACCTGGTCAGGTTAAGCATCAAAAGTCACAATTGGTTAGATTCAGTTTAAAGTAAAGAGAATCACTTCAATGACTTCACTTCCCCCAGAATCTAACCCTGACTCTTGGAATCTAATCCTATCTCTACACAGTCTGTCCCTGTGTAGGTGGAAATTTGCAGGTTGTGCCAATCAATGCCTTTAATTACAAACGGGACAGTTTCCCTCAGACTTGCAGGTCATCAATGTGGTGCACAACCACCACAGGAGGGAGCTACAGAGAAGTGTCCAAGAGTTACAATCATGGATATACTGAGGAGACTTTAACCAGTAATTTAGTGATTATGGCTGATATTTGGAAAAAAATCAAATGCTGTTTAGAAAGGGACTCATTTAATTTTGAGTAGCAGCATGTGCACTGGCATCTTGTTGTAAGTTTGTAAGTGCATTGTGATGAGAAGCGGTGTGCTGTGTTTCCGGTGCTTTGTGGTCTGCATCTGCTTCAGCTGTTATGTAGCCAGGTTTAAATTAAGCCTACCCAAGCGTCATATTTCATGGGTCCTTTGTGGGAGAAACTTCAACTAAAACAAACGCTGAGAGTCATTCTTGATCTGGTGAATCACCATCCAGTCTGTACTCACTTCCACTTTGCTACCAGGTATACTGGGTAATGGCAGTACCACACTGAGGGTAACTGCAGGTGGATAGGGAATGACAGTATAATTTACAGAAAAACATTTTTAAAAATAAGACCTCACTGACATCATGACAGGATAGGAACAGGTTCCCCCTGAAGCAGAATTGTGTTCTCTCATGTACTCTCCTTTTCTGTTTTCCAGAGGGCCTCTGCTCCAAGGCTGTGGTTGATTTGACCATTTTCTTTTTTCTTCTCACTTATCTCTGCTCTTAAAATATTTCTTCAGTTCTGCTTCACACTATATTGGTCCCTAAAGAAATCAGGTAAATCAAACTCCTTGTCCACAGTGACCGCCAGACCTTTGACTTCCACTGGATGGTTTCTTATTATAGAGCTTTTTCCCAACATTGCAGGCAGAACATATGTTGGATTTATCTGAATGTACATTACATAAACTCTAAAGCATTCAAACACATTGTAACTGTTAAATCTCAAGTCTGTATAAGTGAATTTGCCTTAAACTACCTTCCCTTACTCACTATATTAGTCACACCCAGGAGAGTACAAAACCTCACCCCCCCAGGCCTGCAGATCCTTTTGTTTCCCTATAAAACATGTATGAATGAGTATGAATACAGAACAAAGAGAACTGATGTAAGTTACAATGTTGAGTTTCCTTGCCCATATCACTGACATGTCACTGCTGATGTCTATTAGACTATTTATATTGCATCATGTATATTTTTTGTGTCTCTCAGCTGCTGTTCACTGAAAATTTACTCTGCTAATAGTTTGGCTGAAACTCTTAACCCTCTGAAAAAAGTCAAACGTTAATGTCCCTTCGACACAAAAATGTGCTTGTGTGCATCAGGGGGTTTGTAAGGTCCACATATGCTCAGCGCAGGAAACTCAGACAGTCCAGGGAAAACAACAGCAAGCCAGACTTTTAATATTTAATGTATTGGTAACCTGTGTGCACACTTACATAGGTTTCAGTTACTTTCTTACCACTGTGGTCAAACAAATGCCTCCCATCTCACATTTCCCTCAAAGCATTGAAACCATTTCAGGGCAACTTTTATTTTGCAGCTTGACAATACGCCCTCATGACTGCCAGTGGTTTATGTTATATTGAATGAACACGACAGTGATGAACTCTCTGAGACTGTATTCCTGTTCTGTCAGTAGAAGACACCAACTGCATTACCCTACATAAGATTATTCTCTGTTTCAACCTCCTGTGACAGCTAGAAAATTGCTATAGGAACTTTATAACACACAATTTGTTTCTGAAAAACACTTAGTATAGTCGTATAGTATCTGTTGGACATTCCTGCGTGGTGCACTAAGGAAAGACATTAAACCTGCAGTTAAACTTGCAATTTGTGCATCTACCTAAAGCCATAGAACAATCTGTGATGTCTGATCACAGCAAAGAGACTCATCCATCCATTATCTATACCCGCTTATTCCTTAACCAGGGTCACAGTAATCTGCTGGAGCCCAGCAAACAGACTCATTTTAACTGAAATTTTTACCACCATGTCCATATGGTTTGAAAATTCAATTGACAAGAACCGATTCCCTGAAGAAATTCTCTGATATTCAGAGCACATTTGGTTTCCTGCTCAAACAACTTTCGGTCTACATCTTGTGATTGAAAGTGGCTTCTTCTGATACACGATGAGGAGCACTTTCAGTGGATATTCCCCTTGCAAACCCCACCCATCCATCAGATCGCTCCTATGTGTTCAATTTGAATATTGAGAGCTGAGTTAAAGGAGGAGCAATCAGATAGATTATGGATTAAGATTTCAAGACCATCTGTATTTTTAAGATAAAACTGGGAGAAAGATTTAGCTAAAACTGGTATAACTTTGTTGCACATTGCTAAATATGTTCAGAAATGAGTATGTGAAGCAGTTATTTATCCATCCATCCATCCATCTTCTATACCCGCTTTTTTCCTGAAAGCCAGGGTCACGGGGATCTGCTGGAGCCTATTCCAGCTCTCTCTCAGGTGAAAGGCAGGGGTACATGCTGGACAGGTCACCAGTCCATCACAGGGCCACATATAGACACACAAAGACAAACAACCTCACACACTCACACTCACTGCAGTTATTTATAATTAATAATTTCAATTACTATTTTTTTTCAGGGTAAATAATACAAATTAAGCCTTATTTCCTCTTTAAGTGTATTGGTCATACTGATGTACAACTAAGGCTCTTATGGTCATTTTTGGACATACCTTGGCCCTGAGAATATCTCTGTTGTTCTTATTGTAGCCAATATTTTAATGCAATACACAACAAATATGCCATATCTATATCCCCGCGTCAGTAGTGAACTGCTGATTTTTTCTTAGATTTGTTATCAGTGATAGACGCATCGCCTCTTGTTCTCCCAGCACAGCCCATGCTGTTTCAGCTCTGCAGATGGGCCACAGGCTATCTTCACTCTTATGGCTCACACAGCTGACTGTGCTAAGACCGGCCTTTCGGTGGCACTATAGCACCAGAAAAGGTAAGACAGACAGGACTGCTGAGGCTGTAGAAGCTCTGGCTTTGCCTCAAAGTTTGATGTGCTGTGAAGTGAGGGTTGAATGCGCGCTGCAGAAGTGGCAGAAGATGACTTGCTTCTGCGCTTTAATCTGTGAAACCGTGTGAAAATGTCTGTGACTAAAGCCTGTGCTGGGCATGTGCTGCTCATATGCGCTCAATCAGCATCAGGTTATCTTGAGTCGAGTGTTTATTGTTAATAAAGTTGATCATTTTAATCAGCATGAATGTTCTCGTGCTGGTATTCAAAAAACATTCACGGCAGAACGACACCTGTGGCAGGTACGTCTATTTTTACTCTTTAGGTTCCATACTGCACGAAATCTCCAATAACGTCAAACATCTCAGTTTGTTTCCATGGATCTTATGCTGCAACGAGAAAGAGCGTCTGACACCCGCCATTCACCACCAAACTTCCACCAGGTGTATTTACATTTCAGGGAACAATTCGATGAATTGTTGTGACTGACTAGACACTGGCCATTTCTCCTCGCACAACACTGGACGCAGTTTGCTGATATCGAGGGTTTGCTGTGTCTTTTCTTTCCTTTAAATAGCGCACACATTTCACCTCACTGCGCTCAGGATGAATTTCTATTGTACTGTGTAGGCGATTGTGTGCTGATAACTGTGGTGAGCGCGGTTCATGGTGTCTAAAAATGGAGCCAAACGCACACTGAGCACCCATTCAGAGGCCTTTACGTGTCCCCGGTTTGGGCATGGATTGAAAATGCCTCTAAGAACACCGGGTAGATCTGGCAATAGATAAAAGATAATAGGCGCAGTGGAGGAGTGGCCGCGTGGGTCAGCAGCTCTGCAGGTCTATGTTTAGTGTCCTGGTGGGCGTTAATAGAGACGCAGGGAAAATGAAGATGCTTCGGTGGCAAACTACCTGAAGACAAGAGTGGTTAGCTTACAAATAGGCCATAACAATAGACCCGTCTGTTTGTTTTCACGCTCTGTTCGTAGGCTTTGCGCTATAATGAGTGACACTTCGAAAATGCGTGAGCCGAGAATGTTAGATCCTATTTTTAAAAATGTTTCCTATATTGGTGGATTAGACATCGCTGTCCAATGTGGCCTGCGACCAGACAGCTACCCAGTACGGGTGTAAGAGATGGGGTTTTGGTGTCGTGAAACCGGGTGTAGTTGTGTTATACCTGCTCCAGGCTGTCATCTGCTCTCTTCCCCCCTTTTGACCTGTAGAAACATGCAATAGGCCATGTTTCCCATTTGTCATTAGGGTATGTCAGTTGATGATGTGAAATGCAGTCCTTTATTGACAACTTGCTGCTCTTGTGCTTGTGCCACTAACTCCGCCCTTCTCCTCATGTCTGCAGGCATGTAAGGTGACACCAACCAATCATATTTCATTCCGCTTTTATCCAGCAGAGATAAACAGTACAAGGAGGCGGAAACTCATGTGGACTGTATATAAGATGTTTAGCGTGGGATTTTTGTATCGTGTCATCCTCCAATGGTCCACTGTCTGACCGTGCCACAGTAAGAGCGCACACAGAGCGCAGGGACACCGGAGATCCGCGCTGGTGGTGCGGCGTGAACTTGAGCAGTAGTGAACAGGAGGAAAAGCCCTGCCGCTGCAGCCGCCAGTCCGGGGAGAAACCTATGCTGCCTCTGCCGACGACAGAGCGCTGTCCGTACGCTGCGGTGCTGAACCGCATGGCACGACCCTTCAACCTGTGAGCTGAGACTCTTTCAAGAGACTTAAAAAAGGACTAAACCTGCTTAAAAACAATAAAGGTGCGCAAAAATTTGATATATATATATATGTATATGTATATATATATATATATATATATATATATGGATCTGAAGCGAAACAGAAAACACGGAACAGAAGTGATAGCCGGACTCTCCCCCGCCCTCGGCGTCACTTCGGCGGTCTGAGCACAGCAACGCGCCGCCGCTTCGTTTCGCACCGGAACCCAGCGGAGCCTCTGTAGATGAGAAGAGTGACGGGGGCGTTCGATCAGTGAGGTACGCTTTGCGTCTCTTACACGAGGAAATTAGGGAAAGAAATTTGATAGATTGCTCTCGTAAAAGGCTCTTCATGCAGCTGCGAAAATGGGCTGTATCAGCTCCAAAGCGCCAGTTGGTAAGACTTGTTTAAATTTGCTCTCAAAAAGCACGCCGGAGGAAGCCTGTTTTTTCTTTTTTCTTTTTTCGTATTTGTTTTGCTGCAGCCTTTCACGGGTGTAGAGTGGATTTGGGTGCTTGTAGTGCACAGCATGCTGTGCCACAGATGATACATATGATAGCGCTGCTGAGTCATACGCATATGAATAAGGAACTTACATGCCCTATATGTAGATAAGTGGAATTGTTTAAATCCCCATGTATTGGAGATTAAATGACGTTTGTGTGTGTGTGTGTGTGTACGTGCGTGCGCAATGCTGCGTTTCAGTGAGCTGTTGGAGAAACGCTGAGGGGTTGGTATCTTCAGACTAAACATCGCGATACTACGAGAGTTGCAAGAAGCTTTTTGTTGAGCACGCCAGTCAGGCACAGAGAAGACAGGGGCTCTTGACACTATTTGAAGGATGTGTTATTAAACGGCTTTTATATCGGTGAGGAGAAGACTTATCCGGACACGATGGTTCTGACCGCGCTGACCCACTTTAGTTGCAAGGTAGGACATCCTTTTGCTCCTATTCTTACGCATGTGATCGTGCAAAATCCCGAGATACATGACTCCGTGTTTCTAAGAATTTCGGCATAGTCTCTTCTTGGTGTTAAAGTAAAATACATAAACGAGTTCTCGTTCACAGATGTCCGAATTTAAACGGACCTCATCAGAGCTTCTTGGCCCACACATGCAGAAATTGATCATTTGCTTGTTGCCAAGAGACAAGCTCCCTGTTGCTACCGCATCTATTTGCTCTCACGGTTGTTTACACCTTTGCTCTACGTGCATCTCATCCGCGCTGCTCGCGGCTAAATGTCGCCGAGAACTCTACGTGCTACCCCGATCACTGACGCGTGTCTCCCTCGAATAACCCCCCTTGTTATTTATTTGACTGGGTCTCCTCTGTAGCCTTCATAAATCAGACCTGCCCCACATCCATCCACCCACCCTTTGAGCTCTTTCCCATAAAGAGGCGATTTATTTTTCACCTGATGTAAATGTTATGTGCAATCTTCCAAACTGTGATTTGCTTATCATTTCAAAGCATATGGGTCCTCTCTCCGCCTGTAATTGGTTGTGTAATCCGTTGTCAGTTACTTGATTATGGCGCCTTGTCCCCGTCTCCTTGTCAGTGCGTGTGCGAAGAAGCCCACATGAAGCTGCCCTGCGTGCGCGTTTATCAAGTGTCGCATACAGTAGGTCAATAACAGCCACCTGTTTGACTCTCCTGATTAGCCTGTGTGTGTGTGTGTGTCAGTGTGTATGTGTGTGTGTGTGTGTGCGAGAGAGAGAGAGAGAGAGAGAGAGAGAGACAGAGACATCACACTGCTGCTGCTGGTCTTGACCTAATTGTGTTGAATCGCTCCTCAGTCTCTCTGAGAGCCCGAAAGACGTGAGTGAGAGAGTTTCACGGCCGAGGTCTCTGCAGTTTCCACGACAACGAGAACTACTGTGTGTGTGTGTGTGTGTGTGTGTGTGTGTGTGTGTGTGTGTGTGTGTGTGTGTGTGTGTGTGAGGGAGAGAGAGAGAGAGAGCGAAGTAAAATAAATCTAAAATATATAAAATAAAATTCGTGTTTGCTTTGAGGGGAGAGAAGACGCTTCCTGTAGCCGCATCTCCGTTTTAGAAAGCTCAGGGGAAGGAGATGAGGAGATGAATTAACATAGAAAGACTTGGAACAAATGAACACATTAGCCACAGACGCACAATGACCGCAGGCCCTCACAACACAAGTTTCACTCTGGTCCATTCAAAAGGCTTCAGAAAACGACCCATTCTAATACATGCGTTTACTTCCTTTACATTTCGACCTGTTGCCATAATCAGACTTTCCACTTAAACTGGGTAACTGCTGCTGATTCATGGAACAGATGGGAACTACGTGCAAAATATTTCTGTTGAAGTTTGCGCAGTTTTAAAATGCTGCGTCTCGAAATACGTGACCGTAAAGCCGCTTGGCTGAGAGGGCGAGGTTGTGGTGAAGTGTGCGAAATATGAGCATTTTCTGACAATTGGTTGCTGACGTGTTACCATCACATCCCCCCGGGGTTTGGGCGAACAGCGGGCTGCGCAGCCTATATGTCCCGGTTTCAAATGACTGCTCATTCTGGACACCAGGTTAATGCTACAAACACATGTGCACCTCTCACTCCTCTAAACAATACTTTCATTGACCAAGGTGGCCTAGATTCAACGATACACTACACCCCGGGCATGTGATCGTATCACACCCAACTAAACTCCGCATATTGAATTCTGCTGGTGGGCAACTTGAGCTCAGCGCGCTAAACGGCAGGTCTTTTGACCTGGGGTGAGTGATTGGTCTCGATATTGGACTCGGTACCTTATTTGAGATGCTGACGACTAATCGAGCGAGCTGTTCTTTTCACAGACAGTAACTAGAAACGGTTCCCTGCAGTGGAGGGCTGGAAAGAAGAGCCAGGCCACTGCCATTTAGCGGCCCACCTCTTATCTCGTTTTGCAAACCTGATTTGAAAAGTGACGAGCACACCCAAGACTGCACATGTGTGTGAGGCGGACGGAGCTGTCCAGGTGCTGAAGTATCGGCTCTGTTATTGCGAGGCCCCACCCACCGCGGGTTCACAAACACCTCTGTTGCATTATGGCCCACGGGGCTTTTAAAGTCACTACATAGGCAGCTGTTAGAAACGTTAAACTCTTCTAGTCAACCAGACAGTCGTGCATCTGTGAGACATTAAAGTGACGTTTGAAGCCAGGAGGCTGCTTAGTGACATTTGCGCTGCGTGCAGCGCTGTTGGACCGGCAGCTTGTCTCTGCTTGGCGTTGGTGACGTGACCTCTTCACGTCTCAGAAATGTATCGTAAACAACAGGGAGGTACGAAAAAGATCTCATGTTATCACAGGCATGTCCCTTATTCTGCGCTTTTCATGTACACTGCTACGCATCGTTTGGCAAAGCAGAATCAACTTCATGAAATATCAAGCAGGCTTGGGCTGCAGCCAGAGCCGTACCTGCATGACATGGCATGGCTTTAAAGTGCATGGAAATAGACCTCCACGCCTTCCTCCAGTATTATCTCACTACAAATAGTCTGTACACTGCAGAGTGAGCTGCAATAAAGGTATGCTATGAATGCTGAGTCCAACATTTAGACTTGTTCCATGCATTATAAAAAGAAAGGGTGCTCCAGAATCAAATATTGTATGGTACAAGCCTAAGGACCCTTTTTGTGACTCTGGCACCTGAAATGATAGGCTACTCTAACTACGTCCTGATGATGCTTTTAAAGATTTATTTAACTGGCACCCTATTGGAATGTGAGTGCTTTTTTTAAAACCCCATTTTAAACCAACCTGATTTTACTTTGATTCTTTAAGCTTCGCAGCTATTTTAAAATATTCAATTTTAAAATATGTGTAGGCTGGGTATGCAGGAAGAAATTTGGAAATGGGCTGCTATGTTTATATCGGGGGTATTCTTAAGTGGTACGTATGTGTTTTCTTTGGAGTGATACTGTAGTGAGATACACCAACATTACATTCCCTTACATGGTCAGTGGCTGCTCCAAGGTCCCCTTGGAGGCATGAGTTGGCATGGGTGATTGCAACTTTGATCAACAGGATTAGCATAACCCTTAAAACTCATAGATGAGAATTTGTGCTCCATCTTTGTGCTTATTAGAAATACACAGGCCTATTATGTTCCATTGTCACATTAAAGTGGAGGTGTCATATTATCTACATTTATTTGGCTTCTTATTTAGGAGCAAGAATGTGGTGCAGGGCTACTATGAGTTTTACAGCTGTTCATTTGTTCTAACCTTCACGTGGCTCTCTCCTGACAGTGGCAGTTGATGGTTCATTGCGCGTGGACTGGAGCATGACAAGCTCCCTGTCTGACTTAGCGCTTTTGGGGAGCACGCAGACCTCCTTGGCGCGCAGACTGATTCTGACAGCACCTTTGGGCGCACTGGACTTCAGCGAGGTGCCCCCCCTTTTTTTTTTTTAAACCTGAGTGTAGTCTGGTTATGTGATACAGCTCCACTGACATATTGTGCACTGGAGCCCACATTATTACTATTATTAAACTAGCCTGTAGGCTGATATTTTTTATTGCTCTATAATGGACTCAAATTAAGCATTACATTAAATGGAGATATGCAGATGCCATTTAAGAGAACAGGGGCATTCATATAAAACTGACTTTCCTTTAATTAACCTGGACATAGGGCAAAGAAATTCACTAGATTACATCATTTTGTGCAGTCGGGAAATGGTGATTTGAAACATGAAAGCCCCATTTCTGCTAATAAAAGGGTTAATGAAGAGTAAGGGTTTCTAGCACATTCTCACCTATTTCAGGGTGCATTAAGTAAAATGTTCCCAAAGGGCAACAGCTCCAATAACACACTTTGTGTATATAAGCAGCAGAATACCTTTAGTAAAGAAACGCTAGTGTCATGACCCTTTAATGCACAAGGGTTAATAAAAGGGCAGTACAGAACAAACTGAAGTCACTTTGTCATGTACTGTATGAGGATGGGTTGAAAGGAGCTGACTGTGCTGTATAATACACTGAGAATGGCATTAAAAAAATCAAACTCTGTGACGCATCTGTATCCATAGGTTCTTTGTCTATATACTTAATGTGGTGTCAGAAGTGAGTCAGCTTGTAAGCAAAAAGATGGCTGCTAAGTGGAAGTTCTTCGACAACAAATCAACTCCAGCCGTGCCCCAGTCAAGCAGAGAGGACAATGTGGAAAATCTTCTTAGAAAGGCCCAAAACAGTATAGGAGATCCATACATTGCCCTGCTTAAATTTAGAAACACTCCACCAGGTGGAGTTGGTCTTTCACCTGCAAAACTGTGTGTGGGGGGAATGCTAAGAACATAAATGCCAACACCAAAAAAACTACTGGAGCCAGGCTGGTATCATCAAAGCTGAAGCCGCACAAACATAAATTTTCTTTGATCGAGGATCCAGGGCTCTGTTTGAGTTAATGGAGAAAGAACTGGCAAGGATGAAGCAGGCAGCAAGTGGAAACCAGCTACTGTAATAAAAGACATTATATAACCAGATCATATATTGCACAGACTTTAAACCAGCAAGTCTACAGGAGAAATAAGTGACATCAATGGAAAGCAGGTGGGACATCATTCCCTAACAAATTGAGTGAAATCATTCAGGATCTACTACATCATGTGGAAACAGGAACTGAACACAGAGGAAGGTTGGAGGAAGCTCTATTCTGCTTGTCTTTTTCTTATCAAGAGATGTTGATAAACTGGTGATTAAAGCAGCGACTTACAACTGACCACTGACCAACATACACTATGACTGAAAAGAAAACACACAAAAGGACTGTTAATATGCTGTGGCTATTGTGACACACCTGTGACACAGGCTAAAAGTTGAAGGTTTAGCTAGTGTGGACAGTGTTTCAGTGATTATTATTATTTATTTTATTTTTATTTATAAGGGATTAATTGCTCTAGATCACAGCAGCCATATTGTCCTGTGAGTACCTGTCAGATCTTGGAAGCTAAGCAGGGCTGGGCCTGGTTGGATGGGAGACCACTTTGGAAGATCAGAAGCTGCTGATCAGAGACTCAACTGCTGAAGTTGCACAAGTCAGTGCGGTGTAAGCCTGAGTAAATGAGGAGGGTTGCATCAGGAAGGGAATCTGGTGTAAGACTTGTGCCAAATTAATCATGCAGATCGATTGATCCGCTGTAGCACCCCCTAATAGGAGCAGCCAACTCTATATCACAGTGATCTTTGCTATGTTGAGAGTCATTTTGATGGTACCATATGTAATTATGCAATGTAAATAGAATTTTATGGTGTGCTTCAAAACTTCATTAAACAGGCGATGCCATGTATGTGTATGCTACCAGTGTGGGATGCTTTGAGCCAGCACTGATGTATCATATACAGAAAATAAATTACTAATCAAGGCTGTCTGATGCATCTGTGTACTTCCACATGGTGTCAGAACATACTTATATATTCAAAGTTTTACAAAAATATTTGCTCAATCCTTCCCTGTTAAATAGTTCCAAGTCTGGTGGCAGCATGGTGGCTGAATGGTTAGCACTGTTGTCCCACAGCAAGAATGGCCTGAGTTTGCGACCCTTCAGGGACCTTTCTGTGTGCTTTGCATGTTCTCCCCATGCTTTGGTAGGTTTTGGGTACTCTGGTTTCCTTCCACAGTCCAAAAACATGCATGTTAGGTTAATTGCTGACTCTAAATTGCCCGTAGGAGTGAATATGATTGTGTCAGGTTCTTTGTCTTTGTGTGGCACTGCAATACACTAGTGAAATGTCCAGGGTGTACCCCTGCCTTTTACCCAAACAGAGCTGGGATAGGCTCCAGCAGATCCCTGTGACCCTAGTTAGGAGTAAGTGGGTACAGAAAATGGATGACTGGACTATCCAAGTCTTCATAGATAAATAGATATATAGATACCGGATTGTCCAGCAGCTCTTATATTTAATTTACACAGAAATGTCACTATATACAATATCAGCAGTTAATGTTAAAAAGTCTAATGGCTGTGGGGACAAAGGATCTCCTCAACCTCTCAGTTCTGCAGTGCAATGAGATGAGCCTCCCACTGCAGCTGCTACTCTGTTTAGTCTCGATATTGTGGAGTGGGTGTTTATTATTGTGCATTATAGCAAGCAGCTTCCTCCATATCTGTTGCTCCATCACAGTTCTTAAAGGGTCCAGTTCCCTGCCTAGCACAGAAGTGACCTTTTTCACCAGTTTGTACAATCGCTTACAGTTTCTGTACATAATGCCACTCCCCCAACAGACAACAGCACAGAACAGTGCAACTGCCATGACAGTGTGGTAGAACATGCACAACATGTCACTGCAGACATTGTAGGAACCGAGCCGTCTCAAGAAAAAGAGGTGGCTCTGTCCTTTCCTGTACACTGCATCCACATTGGCAGACCACTCCAGTTTTTCATCCAGTACCACCCCCAGGTTCTTGAAGGTCTGTACAGTCTCTATCTATTGTCAATGCAGACTGACTGGCATGGTGCTTTGGATCTCCTAAAATCAACCACCAACTCCTTAGTCTTGGTGGTGTTCAGGAGAAAATAGTTCTTTTTGCTCCAATCAGTGAAGGTCTCCACTAGGTCCATGTACTCCCCCTCCTGTCCACCAAGCACACATGCCATAACAGCCATATCATCAGAATACTTCTGTATGTGGCAGAACTCTGAGTTATACCTAAAGTCTGATGTGTAGACTGTGAACAGAAAAGGAGCAAGAACAGTCCCCTGTGGAGCCCCAGTGCTGCATTCCAGTGTCCCAGAAACACATCTCCCCAGCCGGACATACTGTGGTCTGGATGTTTTGGGCACCAGTATTAGACAAGAAGTCTTCCACAGCACTGGGACTTTTTCTAACTGCAGGCTCATATTAAAGAACCTCTGAAGAGGGACAGCAAGTTGTCCTGCACTTCTTCAGAAGCCTTGGACACACTCTATCTGGTCCTGCTTCCTTCCCTGGCCAAAGTCTCCTGAGCTCAGCTCCAACCTCCTGTTAGAGACAGGAGAAGCTGTTCAGATTGGAACGAAGGAATGGTGGAGATACAGGGAGCAGCCGCAGAGGTGGAGATGGAGGTAGCAGTTATAGAGGATGATGTGTAGTAAGGAGCTGCAGAGGTGAAGGTGGAGGGAGCAGTCTCAGAGGTAGAGATTAAGGGAGCAGCCTGATAGGTGGAGGTGGAGGGATTAGCTTCAGAGGTGGAGGTAGAGGGTAGAGGGAGCATCTGCCACGGAGGAGATGGAGGGAGCAGCATAGAGGCAGAGGAGACAGCTGAATATGTTGAGGGGGCAACCGTAGAGGTAATAATGGTGGAGGGAGCAATTGTAGAGGTGGAGATACGGGTAGCAACAGCGGAGTTAGAGGTGGAGGGATCAGTGGTAGAGAATGAGGTGTGCTGAGGAGCTGCAGAGGTGCAGAGGTGGAGGGAGCAGCCATTCGGGTGGTGGTGGAGGAAGTAGCTGCAGAGATATAGATGGAAGTAGCCACATTGTCAAACGTGACGTAATACTGGTTGAAGGTATTGACCCTATCCACATCACCTTCCAAAGACTGAGTTCTTCAGTTTGTAGCGAGTGATGGTCCTTACCCCCCTCCACACCACTGTTCTATTATTGTTCTCCAGCTGTTTTTCCAATTTTTTCTCATACTCCACCTTAGTGTTTTCTTGAGCTCCCGTTGTGTACTCCTCAGCTTCTCCTTATCTCTGTCCTAGAATGCCCTCTTCTTCTGTTTCAGGAGGTCTTTAATGTCACTGGTGAGCCATGGTTTATTGTTAGGATAGCACCATACTGTACTAACTGAGAGTACTGTCTCTACAGAAATTAATGCAGTCAGTGATGATGTTGACTCTCATGTTCATGTCAGTGTCCATTTCCTGCTCTTCCAGCAGTACATCCCAGTTTGTGCACATAAAGCAGTCTCTCAATGAATCCCTTGCCTCTAGTGACCATTTCCTGAAAGACCTGGTGGTAACAGGAAGCTTCTGCACACAGGGCTGAAGATAGACCATGCTGTGATCAGGTCTAGCCAGTGGTGGAAGAGGTACAGCCCTGTAAGCTGTACCTAGCATAGCATAGAACAGATCTAATGTCCTTTCTCCAAGTTTTGGACAGTCCACATACTGTACAAAGTCAGTCAGGCAGGAGGACAGAGAGACATGATTGAAATCCCCTGTAATTGCAATGAATCTACAGCCTCGTGAGGAGACTGCGGTCTTTTGGGGTGAAGGGGGCATTCCTGAGGACCTTCTATGACTCTGTGGTGGTATCAGCCATCCTGTACGGTGTGGTCTGTTGGAGCAGCAGCATCATGGAGAGAGAGAGAAAGAAGCTGGACAAGGTCATCAGGAAGTCCAGCTCCGTCCTGGGCTGTCTTCTGGACTCAGTGAGGGAGGTGGGGGACAGAAGGGTCCTGGCTAAACTAACATCTATGCTGGACCATGAGTTTCACCCCCTGCAGGATGCCCTGTCTGCCCTGGAGAGCAGCTTCAGTGGCAGACTGATCAACCCTCGCTTTGTGAAGTAGAGATTCTGCAGGTCTTTCCTTCCTGCTGCTGTCAGACTCTTCAAGGAACATGACTAACACTGTACATTTGTCATCCATCTGCTGTGATCATGTACAATACTGTAGTATGAGGTAAATCACATCAGTGCAATATCCTGCAGTCACTTTACCACTTTATCCATCAATGTTCATATACTGTACATACCCATAGGCACTTAGTATTTTTTAATATTTTTTATTTATCTCACATCTTGGCTACGTCTGGCACTCTGCTGTGTACTGTAGCCTTATCTTATGTGAATGTATCAGGATGCTGGGTCTGTATGGGTTTCTGGTTGACAAATAGGATAACTGTCCACTCGAACAGCTGTGAAGTCAGGTATATCCACATGGGTCTGGTATGTTGTCATTCAACCAGGACTCAGAAAGACATCAAACTGCACTCCCTGTACAGTCGCTGGTTCCTCACAAGCGCCTCCATCTCGGCACACAGCGAGTTAACATTCCCCATGAGCACAGAGGACATAAAAGGCTTGTATCTCCAAATTTTATTGTTCACCTTAGCCTTTAGTTTAGCCCCGGCTCTACATCCTCTTGTAGAGTCCTCTTGGTCTCTTCAGCATAGTCCGAATTGAGTGTTTTTTGACAGGGCCAACAGTTCCTCCGTAGTGTACACTACTCTATTTGAGCCAGTGCACAAGTAAGACAGAACATATGAAAAACTACAAAAAACATGGAGCTAGTTGGACTTGCTGCCATTTATTTCAACACATTTTTTTTTTTTGTGTGTTCATCACTGAATTCATTCTCTGTTTTAATTTTCATTTTTGTTATCTAGTTGTTTTCTAATTATTTGTAGGCTTTCTTTATTTGTGTTTATAAACTCTGTACCTTGAGTTAAAACAGTGCCTGTGCTTTTCAAATTAAGGCTGTAGACCCAAAGTTGGTGAAATTCTCTAATTTGTTCAGAGATGATGACGATGGTAATGAAGATGATGAGTCCACCTTGCCTCTTTTATTCATCACTGCAGGCCATCTGGCGTGAATCTGATGTGTCAGAGTGAGCCAGCCAGGCGACGATTAGCTGTGCCTAAGTGATCCATTATGAAATCCAGCCTCTCACTCATCATGGGCAGGCGTGTGATTGAATTGTGAACTGTGAGAGACAGGTTGGCTGGATTGCTGATGATATCATGCCTCTTTTACAGAGTTAGGGCTCATTAAAGCCTTACATTTTAGGGAACTCCAAAAAGACACACACAAAAGACACAAAGCAATACAGTCACAAGAAAAGGCAAGTTAACACTTTAGAATTATCTCCATTTATGTGTGAAGAGGTTGTAAAGTATGGTCAGGTCAATACAACTATGAGCAAGGCACTGGAACTACCAATAGACATACACAAATTGTTGTACGTATCTTGTCCAAACTGAATGCAGTCCAATCAATAAAGACAAACAATGAAGAAAAACAAACATTTTGAGTTCCTTTTTCACAATAAGCATCTGCTGATATGATCCTTGCCTTGAAAAAAGGAGATTGCAGCAGTACTGTGATCATGGATTGTTTATATGCATAATGCTGGAAATTGTAAAATTAATCTCAGTTCACAGTTACAAATTCTGTCTGTAAATGGAGACAGTTTAGTCTACTACTCTGGGAGAGCTGTACACACAAGACACTATATGATTGTGCCTGAGTCAAAATTTATGAGAAATTAATGCAGAAAACCAAGTAATTCCAATGGATTCACATATTTATTCTCGCCAATATAACTTTTTTTGGCTTGAAGTACTTCTGTAAAGTGGTAGATTGGTCTCACACCAGTTGGTCATAAAACTCAGGCTGAATTCAAAAAGAATTTTGAATAAAATAATTTATTGCTTCATATTAACCTATGTCAGTAATTTTACCCTATAGATTGCAAGAAGAAAAGTAAAAGCAGGAAGACATGCAAATTCCATTATTTTGGCTGTTGGGTGTGTGGTGTGTGGAGTCATCAGTGGAGAGCAGAGGTGTACCAGAAGGAATTGTTCCATGACAACTGGTTGCCATAGAAATGTTCCCATTGAGGAAAAGCTGAGCAAGAGAAAAGAGAAAGAAAGAGAGTGAGGTACGCACAGTTGGGCAGAAACATGGCATGTTCAAGGAGGGGAAAGATGTTCAGGTTATTTTCCACCAGGCAAAGCAGAAATCACTCCAGTGTGTTCCTCTCAAACATTCTTGATTTTCCTTCTCATCTAATTTTTGTATATTGACTTTCTTGTGTTCCATGTGTGTTTTGGACTGAGAGCTGAAAGAAAAATCCAAGCAACAGGCAGAATGCCTCTGTGCCACTGTTTCCCAGTTGACATTAGATAAAAAAGAAAAGGTTATTTAACTTAGTGGCATAAATTAGATTTCTGCAGTGACGTAAACTTGGTTAGTCCAAAATTAGAGCAATAAATACAAATGTGTCTTAACTACTTAGAAAACCTGCTGTTGTGACAGCTGTAACATAACTGGCTTACAGTATAAATCATATCAAAGAAGTGAAATGATATAATTAAGCCCACAAGGCAATGTTGGGTTTGAACTGTATTTTACAATTAGATTTTATAATTTTGAGTAGATGTCGGCTGTGTCCGAATGTTTACCCTACTCCCTAAATAGGGCCCCATATAGTGAGTACCCAATTCTGTAGTGGGGTCCGAATGGCTAGTAACTGAAAAGTACCCTTAACATTTCCCACAAGTCATTGTAAAAAGTAGTGCGCAATGATGGTCACTAGACGGGCAGAATAGACCGTCATGCATTGCGTGAAGGAAAAAATGGCGGAAACAGTCGAAAATGTGCATATATATATAATATAAACCGTTAAAAATTGAGTGCAATATGTGGTGTTCCACTATAATTGAGGGGTTAGGGACTAGGGTGGACATTGGGACAGAGCAGCACTCAGGTCAGTTTTACGCCATGCACACTGACGTTGTATAGGGGGTGGACCTATGTAGTGTGACGTCACCCATAGCGTTACGCACCGCAATTCAGTCGTCATTTCCTACCGTTATGGATGTCGCCATGTTGCTTTTTTGAGCCAGACGTACCATATTTGGACAGCCAGTGAATAGAGAACGTTTCCATGGCGACCACTGAGCCAATCAGCAGCGAGCTCGTTGAACGTACAGGCCACCTGGAGAGAGCGGCTAAAGCTTAGACCGCTAGTCTGATCTGGACTTAGCCATAAGGCTTAGCCTGGTGGCCGTCGGCGATTTGTGTATGGGTAAAGTAACTTGGCAATCATTTCAACGTAGGGATGGGACCAGGCGACATGGATGAAAGGAGGCACCTGATTTGTCAGTTGTTTACCTTAATATCTTGTTTTTCGGAGCAAATCTCCACATAAAAAATTTTAGGAATATTAAGAACGTGTTCAAACAAAGACGACAGAGCCACAGTGATTACTGTGGTAACAATAATGACTTAGTAATTGACACAGGTTTTTGAATGGAAGTCAATGCACCAGCGAGCCAGTGACTATTTCCTACATGGCTTCAAACTCGGAAGCGGCCTCCTATGTCCACCCCTTCTACAGTCATTGGTCATGCACCACCAGCTTGTATGCTATTTACTGTCAGCTCGTAACAGGCAAAGTGTGATGTCTTTTTTGTTTTGTTTTGTTTGTTGGTAGCAGGACACATTAACGAATGATTTAAAAGCCAAAGGTGCACCTTAGTATCATCATGATAGCCTCTCCACTCTCTGTGTTCACCAGACCATCAAGATGTATGAGTATATTCCATGTATTAATAAGTGTGTCAAGCTTTAAATTTAAGGGTTATAATGGTAGAATTCAGCTTCACAGGCTCATATTTGAAATGATATATGTATTTAAATGTGCATGTTTGTGCAGTGTGCATGTTGTTTGGGTGTGATGGAAAAGGTGTGGTCCAATTGAAGCACCCTGCCTGTACTAAGTGCTGCTCATATCTTCCCTTCTATTCGCTCTGCTGTTCAGTAAGAGCAGTGGGAGAGCAGAGGTGGGAGGGGACAAATGGAGGAGCAGCAGGGTCATCAACAGGAGCTGTAGGTCAGTTTTTTTAAAAGCTCTGATAAAACCGATATACCACTTATTGCCTCCAAAATCCAGAAATGATGAGCTGTCTTATTGCTGTTATTGTGGACATATATCTGAAACAGCATAATAGTAATGAAATCAAGTTTAGAGGCAAAATGAGACAGGACGCTTTATCGCCCATGTACCCTACTGTTCGGGATGTTTTCATCCACCAAGGGTCATTTTTCACTCTTAAGTTGGCCATAACTTTCACTGTATTTCACCAAATGGAATGATTTTTGGTGACAAACCTTAAATTGACATAAATTTTGGAAATATGATTTAGAAATCTTCCATAGGTCAATAATACACTGTGGCCAAATTCACTACCCTTTCATTATGTTCAGGATGAAAACATCCACTAAAATAAACTGGTGTAAAAATATATCAGATAAATATTTTTTCAACTTTTTTTTGCATAAATCTGTTAATCAACTTCAGTTCTGATCAAAACTACTAAATCTTTAAAAAAAAAAATCCAGTATTTTAACCCTTTTAATGCCAATTTCATAAGTGATGTCATGGATTTTGTAAATAACCCCAAAAATTAGTTATTTTCAATATCAAAAGTGACTGTGGACTGGATAGAAACTAAGCTTTCTATGCACAGGCCTGTGTAAAGGGTTAATGGGGCCACTTGGTTGTCAACAGTAAAAATCACAAATTTTGCCTCTTCCCAACAGGGGAAACCACCAACCATCAAGAATGTATGATTATATAGTGTCATGGCTGTGCAGTCAAAAAATGTCTTTGTAATGGCAGTCAATCGGGCAAAAACATCCACAAACTGTAAATTAGTCAGAAGAAATTAAAACCTGATGCTGCACAAAAACTAACAATGCATCAAAATCAGTGTTGTTACTAATCTTGGACATATCCAAGACTGGATTTTTTCCATAATTGAGCAGCCCTACTCTGGATCCCCATTTGCTCTTGCAGGTCTCCTCAGACAGATTATTCTGTTGTTGTTTCTTTGTTGTTGGGCTGGTATTTTGTTGGTATTTGGTGGAATCAACATGGTAAGGTCAGAGTGACTCTAATGGGAACACTAACTTTATCATGGTGTGCAGTGTTTTCTTATTCCTTGCAAATTGAATGTGAGCTGTACTGAGTGGTGAAGAAAATAGGAAGATTTAACTTCAGAATGACTCAACAATCCAAAATACTTATCTTTTCTAATGGTTCAATCATTTCTACCATTTGTATCTGTAGGTCTACCTGTTGACATATTTGTTTACCTAAGGCAGCAGTTTGCTCAGTCAGCCAAGTGTGTTGACTGTGACCAAATATACAGCATCAGCTCAGTATGTGGCCTTTGCTGTTGACGTACCTGTTTCCTACGTGAGTGCAGGTACAGTAGGGGTAATAAAAGAGTTAGACAAAAGAACTTGTGAACACATGATACCCTCTCTGTGGTTTGACTTTACAGTGCAGATAGATTTGATGCAGCGTAAACTGGGAGGAACGGTCTTCCTTTTGTTTACCATCTGTGAACTCTGTGAAAGGGTATTACCTCTCTAACTGTCTGAACGCAGGACTTTATCGGTTTCCTTTCGGGATGTTTTCTTATTAATTGGTTAGTTGAAGTTGAAGTTATGTCAGTTGTATCTGTTGCCACTCAAAAGGTTCACCTGGGTACTGGCTGTGTACAGGTAATAAATAAATCTACAGTAACCTGTCAAGAATCTTAAAAGTTTTCTTTCTGTGCTTTCCCGTATGGAGCCATAGCTACTGCGAAATACAGAAGATTCAGCTCAGTTAGTTGAACAAGATATTCGTTTGCTCATTAGCCAACAGGCTAATTAAACCATCCACTGAAGTTAATATCTATTCACAAGTAACCACCATTATCAGTGTCTTGTTGTTTTAAAACTCTCTTTTGTACTTCAACATAAAATATTAAATCAGATATTGGTCATAATCCTACTAATCATTTTTCAGTACAGGTTCATGTGTGTGTCCTTGCATGCACATGTCAGTGATGGTGGCATTCAACTTGTAACTCACTAAAATATTGATTGTTGGGTGAAGAGAAATACTTTTAATTTCTAATGCCATAAATACACTGAAGTAGTTGAAGCACTTTGGACATAGGGGTCCCTTTTCTATCAAAAGACAACACTGGGCTTTTTTTCTGAGCTATAGCAGTTTGTTTTTTTTGTTACTTATGTTCCTGCTGAGCTAAGCTACATTTCTAGGTTTCCCTCACACAGTCATCTTTCTTGTCATTTCAGGTGAATATTGATGACACCATTGAAATGTTACCAAAATCAAGAAGAGCTCTCACAATTCAAGAGATTGCTGCGTTAGCACGATCCTCTCTGCATGGTGAGTGACACATCAAACAGTTCCTGAAAGCACTTGACATACTTACATGTGTTTATACATTCTCAAGATATATATTTATATATACACACATTTAAAATGTGCGATTATAACGAGGTTATGCTGCAGCATAGCCCTTAATATGTGTCATGTAGGCATTTCCCAGGTAGTGAAAGACCATGTGACAAAGCCTACAGCCATGGCGCAGGGCAGAGTAGCGCACCTGATAGAGTGGAAAGGGTGGTGTAAGCCTATGGACACTCCAGCAGCCCTTGAATCTGACTTCAACTCTTACTCCGACCTCACTGAGGGTGAACAGGAGGCTCGCTTTGCTGCCGGTAAGACTTCTGTTGTCTGCTTGTGCAACCTGATTATTACATAAGCACTAAAAAACACCCTGCTTTGGTGCACTCAGAGTTCAAGCTTAAAGAGGGTGTCTAAATGTGCACATTACCATACAACAGTTATAGTGAAGAGATAACTCATACACCTAGGGCAAAGGGCTCATAAAAATGTGCAAATTTATGATAAACAATCACACTAGGGGCCCTTATTAAATGGAAACACATCATTATAATGTAAAGATATTTAAAATTGACTTGATCACTATATAGATAGATAGATACTGTAGATAGATACTTTATTCATCCCCCATGGGGAAAATTCAGATTATATTTACTTTTAGACAGAAATTTCACTATATACAATGAACAGATAAAGGCACCCAGTCAATAACATATAACATAAATAACATATCAACAGTTAATGTTAAAAACTCTAATGGCTGTGGGGACAAAGGATCTCCTCAACCTCTCAGTTCTGCAGATGAGATGAGCCTCCCGCTGCAGCTGCTACTCTGTTTAGTCAGGATGTCATGTCCATTATAGCAAGCACTTTCCTCCATATCTGTTGCTCCACCATAGTTCTTAGAGGGTCCAGCCCCCTGCCTAGCACAGATCTTGCCTTTTTCACCAGTTTGTCCAGGCTCCTACAGTTCCTGTCCGTAATGCCACTCCCTCAACAGACAACAGCATAGAACAGTGTATGACATGCCATGACAGTGTGGTAGAACAGCCACAGCATGTCATGGCAGACATTGTAGGAACCGCACCACCGCACCATCTCAAGAAGAAGAGGCAACTCTGCTCTTTCCTGTACACTGCATCCACATTGGCAGACCACCCCCAGGTACTTGAAGGTCTGCACAGTCTCTTTCCATCAATGCAGACTGACTGGCATGGTGCTTTTGATCTCCTAAAATCAACCACCAGCTCCTTGATTTAATATACACAAATGTTAACTGTACTGTGCATCAGACACTGAGATTAGACACAAACACCAATGTTTTACTAAGTGTGTGGCTGGGAGGTGGACTTTCCTACATGGTGCTGATCATGTCTGCATTTTGGTGATCAGGAGAAGATAGTTCTTTTTGCTCCAGTCAGTGAAGGCCTCCACTAGGTCCATGTACTCCCCCTCCTGTCCACTGCTCACACATACCACAACAGCCATATCATCAGAATACTTCTGTATGTGGCAGGACTCTCAGTTATATCTAAAGTCTGATGTGTAGACCATGAACAGAAAAGGAACAAGAACAGTCCCCTGTGGAGCCCCAGTGCTGCATTTCAGTGTCCCAGAAACACATCTCGCCAGCCTGACATACTGCGGTCTGGATGTCAAATAGTCCATAATCCATTGTGTCAGGGAGTGGGCCACCCCCATACATAGAAGCTTGTCTCTCAGTATGGGAGGCCGTATAGTGTTGAAACCACCAGAGAAGTCGAAGAACATAATCCTTACATACGAATTAGGCACATCCAGATAGGCATATGCACAGCAGCGCATCTTCTACTCCTATGTGTTTCTGATAATCAAACTGAAGGGGATGAAGATCCTCCTCAACCTGCAGCCTCACGCAACGGACTAAGAGCCGCTTCAAGGTCTTCATGATATGGGATGTCAAAGCCACCGGTCTGTTTTGGGCACCGGTATTAGACCAGAAGTCATCCACAGCGCTGGGACTTTTTCCAACCAAAGGCTGATATTAAAGAGCCTCTGAAGAGGGATAGCAAGTTGTCCTGCACTTCTTCAGAAGCCTTGGACACACTCCATCTGGTCGTGCTGCCTTCCCTGACCAAAGTCTCCTGAGCTCATTTGTAACGGCAGGGTGGTGGAGGTAGAGGGAGCGGCCACAGAGGTGGAGATGGAGGTAGCAGTCATAGAGGATGAGGTGTAGTAAGGAGCTGTGGAGGTGGAGGGAACACCCTCATAGGTAGAGGTGGAGAGAGTAGGAGGGAGTAGCTCCAGAGGTGGAGGTAGAAGGAGCATCTGCCATGGTCGAGATGGAGGGAGGATCCACAGAGGTAATAATGCTGATGGGGGAAGCCGCAGAGGTAATAATGGTGGAGGGAGAAGCCACAGAGGCGGAGGTATGGAGAGCAGCAGCAGAGGTGCAGGTGAAGGGATCAGTCATAAAGAATGAGGTGTATTGAGGAGCTGTAGAGGTGTGGAGAGCAACAGCTGGGGTGGTGGTGGAGGAAGTAGCTGCAGAGATATAGATGGAAGTAGCCACCTTGTCAAACCTGACGTAATACTGGTTGAAGGTATTGGCTCTATCCACATCACCTTCCAAAGACTGAGTTCTTCAGTTTGTAGCGAGTGATGGTCTTTACCCCCCTCCACACCACTGTTCTATTATTGTTCTCCAGCTGTTTTTCCAATTTTTTCTCGTACTCCACCTTAGCTGGCCTTAGTGTTTTCTTGAGCTCCCATTGTATACTCCTCAGCTTCTCCTTATCCCTGTCCTGGAATGTTTCAGGAGGTCTTTAATGTCACTGGTGAGCCATGGTTTATTGTTAGGATAGCACCATACTGTACTAACTGAGAGTACTGTCTCTACAGAAATGAATGCAGTCAGTGATGATGCTGACTCTCATGTCCATGTCAGTGTCGATTTCCTGCTCTTCCAGCAGTACATCCCAGTTTGTGCACTCAAAGCAGTCTCTCAATGAATCCCTTGCCTCTAGTGACCATTTCCTGAAAGACCTGGTAGTAACAGGAAGCTTCTGCACACAGGGTCTGTATGCGGGCTGAAGATAGATCATACTGTCCACATACTGTACAATGTCAGTCAGGCAGAAGGACAGAGAGACGTGATTGAAGTCCCCTGTAATTGCAATGAATGCATCAGGATGCTGGGTCTGTATCCTAGCAACGGTATCATGGATGAAGTCACGCTGTTGCAGGCGCTGCCTTCAGTGGAATGTAAACAGCAATGGTGACTATATATGGACTCTCCCTTGGCACATAGTATGAGTGGAAACCAACTGAGGCCAATTCAGTGTCCGAACAGCAGAGGTGGGAACTAACAAAGTACAAATACTTTGTTACGGTACTTAAGTAGATTTTTCAGGTATCTGTACTTTACTGGAGTATGTATTTTATTTTCTGATGACTTTTTACTTTTACTCCCTACATTTAAACACAAATATCTGTACTTTGTACTCCTTATATTATCAAAATAAGCTTGTTACTTTTTCAACCTCCACGGGTGATGACACAACGTAAAAGTCGTAACTGACTAGAGAGGGATATCGAGTGAGTGTACAGGTTATAATGAAGAGAAAACATGCAGTGAGACATGGAGGAAGAAAGGGATCCAGAGAGTGTTGGCGAGTCCGATGACAATGTAGCAGATTCTGAAAAGCAAGACAATCCCCATCCATGGCCGTATTTAAAAGAACTGTTCGATGTTGTTGTCTCCAAGAATGATTCATGGTGAATCCATTTTGTTTTGTTCCCTGTACCAGCACTGTGCAGGTTGTTAATAAAAGTTTGCAGGTTGTTAACAAAAGTTTCCCTTTTTTTGTCGAACTTTTTTATTTTTGTGGAGTTATCAAAAGATGTTTTGTGTATCACTAATAGCAATAAAACATTTTTACTTTTTACTTTTTTACTTAAGTACATTTCAGACCCTATACTTTCTTACTTTTACTTGAGTAAAGAAGTTGAGTCAGTACTTCTACTTTTACCAGTCTTTTTTCACCCAAGTATCTGTACTTCTGCTTAAGTATAGAATGTGAGTACTTTTGCCATCTCTGCTGGACAGAAGACCCTCTCTTTCACAGTCACATTTTGGGGGTTAACCCATTTCTGGTTGAAAATAGGATAACTCCCCCACCTTTCGTCCTTCCGCTCATCCTTGAGTCTCTGTCCACTCATACAGCTGTGAAGCCAGGTATATCTACGCGTGAGTCTGGTATGTTGTCGTTCAACCAGGACTCAGAAAGACATATCAAACTGCACTCCCTGTGCAGCCGTTGGTTCCTCACAAGTGCTTGTGATGGAGATGGAGGTAGCAGTCTTAGAGGATGAGGTATAGTAAAGAGCTGTGGAGGTGGAGGGAACATCTTCAGAGGTGGAGATTAAGGGAGCAGCCTCATAGGTGGAGGTGCAGGAAGTAGCTGCACTGGTGGAGGTAGGGGGAGCATCTGCCACGCAGCCGCAGAGGTAGAGGAGGCAGCTGATTATGTGGATATTATTTATGCAACAATCATTAATAATAGTCAGGTACAATCAAGATGTTGCAAATATTTTCATTTGAGTCTCACTAACCTTTGGATTTAAATGTCCTTGGCAAAACAATAGAGCCCATGATCACTTTACTGGACTTGGGTGAAGCTCCACTTACCTACTTTGAATATAGGGATTTCATCACAGTGAAGACAGAACTGAGACAACCAAAGTGTTATTAATACCATTTCTAAGTGGGATGCCTAATACTGTAGCTTTACAGCCACATTCTTTGCCTTTCACTCTGTTCTTACAGCTCACCCACAGCTCCCTTCTCCCCTGTAAAGTATCTTTTACTGACTGACCTCATCTTTTGCTTTTCTTGTATTCACTCCTGCCATCTCTATTCATTACTCCTCTCTCCTTTTCACACTGCCCCCTCTTTTAATGTCCCCCCCTGCCCTTTGTCTCTTTATCTCCTTTTTCTCTTTCTTACCCTGCCCTTCTGCCTCTTCTCCCTTCATTCTCTCACTCGCTCCCTGCAATGCAGACTCTCAAGGTTAATTTGCACAGTAAGGTTTTGCTTCTGGCTAGTGCAACCGTGACTGAGCGATTTTCCTCTGCCTTTTCTGTTCTCCTTTTTCTGGCCTCTCTCATATCTTACTATTTACATGACTTCTCCTTTAATGGTTTTTATCTGTTATCACAGCAAAAGTAAGATCAAGTGATATAAGTGATGAAGTCTTGGTTGTAGTAGAAAATTAACAAGTGTGTGTGTGTATGTGTGTGAGAGAGAGTGTGTGTGTGTGTGTGTGTGTGTGTGTGAGAGAGAGAGAGAGAGAGAGAGAGAGAGAGAGAGAGGAAAAAGAAAAAGTGATTATGAACTTACAGCATATTGTCACCACACTGGGCCATAGGCAGTTAAAATGAATTCAGTTAAATTAAATTAGCATCACACATTCTCGTATGTTCATGAGGAATGTAAGCGAACAACCTTTTCAGGTTATTGTCAATAAAAACTGAGATTTCTATGCATGTTCTTGTATAGATGCCATTTCTATCTTTTAATAATACATAGTTTTTAACATGTATTTGACAATCAAAAGTATTGTTAAATGGTTTATTTTAAACTAGGTCAACTCCTATTTGTTGCTAGGAATGACTTTGAAGTCATACAGACAAAAAACAAGCCAAAAAAGAATGTCTATTTAGGCATAGACCATGTCTTTAGTCCTTCCTTTATTGTGTTGTATGTCTGACATAAGATGTGTATGTATGTAGATGAAAACTTTCTTTCTTCTTGAGTTGAAATCATTTAAAAACGGCTTTCAAAGGAGTGCTAAAAAGCAGACTTCAAAATTACAGAGGACTGAGAGTAAGCCAGTGTTTGTGAGGAGTTCAGGGCCCAGCTACAGTGAAGATGAATGAGAGCATCGATTCCTCTCTGTGGGACACAACGCATGAGCATTGACCAGAGAGAGAAGCAAGCTGATGAATCAGAAAGGCTGAAAACAAAATGAGAAATGAGGGACAAGGCTGAAAGATTGCACAGTGAAAGAAAAGGGAATGACTGTCAGGTGAGTCCATAGAGCGTTTTATTGAGAGAGCAATAGAAGAAAAGCAGGACACAAAGGGGAGACTGGATAAAGAGGGAGGAATACAAATCAGATGGACCTAGAAGAAAAGAATGAAGGCAGCAGTGTTTGTCTCTGATTGGTCAGGTCCTGTGGAGTTGATTGGTCACTTGAACTATGTGGCTTTGGTGGTTCTGGTGCATGCTGAGTCACCTCAGCTAAACACAAGACACTGAAGGCCATTATGAGTGTCTGTTTAACATTTGCATGTGTAAATGTGGTCATCTATCTATCTATCTATCTATCTATCTATCTATCTATCTATCTATCTCTCTCTCTCTCTCTCTCTCTCTCTCTCTCTCTCTCTCTCTCTCTCTCTCTCTCTCTCTCTCTATCTATCTATCTAATCTATCTATCTTTTCACAGTAAATGTGTTCCAGCCACTGGTGGGGATTTGATGTACAGCAAACTTGTTAAATTTTGTTCATAATACATTAACAAGGAAGGCAACAATGAATCTGGGAACTCTGTGTTTAATACTCTATAATCATAGTACCTAAAAACTGATGAAGTTAGTATTGTGAAAATATGCATCATGCAAAATGTATTCATATGACCCACTAGGCCACAGGTAATTCCATCCCACTCAATGATTTTTCCCTTACTGTAAAAACCTACTGTAAATACGGACGTTTATAGTATAAAAACCTGACTAAAAACTCATTATTGAATTATTTTGTCTGCACTTTCAAAGCATCTTTTTGGTGCTTCTTTCTGCTTACTGTCTCCTCTGCCCTGGTAGACATGCAACCTGCGTAACAACACTACCGTCCACTCAGTGACAGCCATCTTAAGTGCAGCAGCTGAATGACTGCTGAAGAACATGGACTGTAATGGGATTGCTGTCTCTGTCCAGTCTAATTCTACGCTGTGCACTTTGTTCCTTGCACAGGCCTGTCAGTCAAAAACATGACATGGAGACTCTACTGCCTGTTACCATGCCAACTATGCTTGTATACATGTGCAGCTCATGTGTCTATGTGTGTGTGTGTGTGTGTGTGTTCACAGGTGTGGCAGAGCAGTTTGCCATTGCGGAGGCTAAGCTGAGGGCCTGGTCCTCTGTGGACGGCGATGAGTCTAATGATGACTCATACGATGAAGACTTTCTGCCCGCCAACGGGCCCGCCACACAGAGCACAGGTGCACGCATTTAATACACACACAGACTCTACACCACAATGAAGCTAAATTACATTTATTCATATTGTCTCATTCTTTCTAATACTCAATCACACGGCCTCTTCCTCATCCACCACTCTGTTGCATTGTCCCAGTGCCATAGTTTTCATCTTCTCCCAACACTTTTTTTTTTGTTCCTTGATGCAATTTCATATCCCTCCTGCAAGTTTAATATGCTTGTGTACATGTGCACAAAAACGATCTTCACACAGGAAATCTATGCCACAGAGACTGTCTGTGTGAAGATCGTTTTTTAAGTGGGTTATAAATACACAGACCTTTCATCTTGATTGGACCGTCCCACCAATAACCTGTGCTGCAGCTAATAACATTCAGCTCAGTGTTGTTGCTGCATCTTCAAACATTCATCTATGGCTTCTTTTACAGCAAAGGCCAGAATAGATTTATCAACTCTACTTGAAACCTGATCTGAGTCAGTAATGCTGTAAATAATATTATTTCACAAAAAATCCTATTGTGGCTACATTTTCAAACTGTATATATTATATATGTATATTTATATCCTTTCCACTGCTGTCATTTTCATCCCCCCTTTAAAGCAGAAAACAATAGCTTTTAGTACTGTCAAAACATTTTTTTCTTCCTTATTGGTTGCTTTTTTAATTGAGTTGAACCCTGGCATTTTATTTTTCACTACTTTCTTCAGTAGCAGAAAAAAGTCCCACTTCATTTTTGAAATAAATGAGTTTGGCATACTGTTCTAAACACAGAGCAAAGGTATTCTTAATAATTATCCAGTGCAGTTATTGTAGTGTTGCATGTATAACAAAACACATACATTTTCTTGAATGTCCGTCCTTATACATCATCTGTAAGACAGATTTTAAGAAAAGTAAACCTGCTTTGTTTACAGCCAGTTAGCAGGCTTCATTTTGTCTGCCTTGTGCTGATGCATGTCCCTTGTGTTAATGCTGGCTCATATCAGTGGAAGTCCATTTACATTCTTGGCAGGCGTTATTAGTAAAATGAGATGAGCTTTCACAGGGCACCTATTAAAATAATTACAAATGTGCAGACATTTTAGCTTCATCTCATGATTCTTCTCAGTCTTCATCTTGCTTTTGGCCTTCATGCTCACAGTCTATATCATTCCCTCTAGATGTGCCATCATATCCTCCGTACTTGAAGGACCTGATCCACAGCCAGCTCTGCCAGCACCTGGGCCTGAGAGGGCCCTGTTCCGAGAATGGAGGAGGCGGAGAGGGTGGTGGCAGCAGCGAACCCTCGCCTACAGCAGGCTCCCCGGACACCCTGGGCTCAAGCCTTTGCAGCCTGGATGAGCACCACCCGTTGCTGCGTGACCTGGGCGGCCACCGCAGCACCCACTCCCACAGCAATGCAGCTGAGCTTGCTGCAAAGATCCTGACAGCGCTGCAGGGAGGAGAGGAGCTGCTGGCCCGACTTCAGAGGGCAGGGCACACTGGGCCTGGCGGGGGGGACTGCAGCTTCCATAGCCTGGGCAGGGGAGGCCGGGCCATTAGGCCCTGTGGAGGTCAGGACTCTCCTTGCTACTCCGTGTCTTACTCGGAGACATACTTGTCACCTGGAGAGGACGATGACACCCCCTGCAAGGACTATGAGAGCACCATGTGCCAGGTGGAGGCAGAGGGCAATGGGGTGGAGTACCCGCCCGACTATGACCCACGCAGGAGGGTTTCTGATGTGGCCTCCTCCGGAGTGGTGTCCTTAGATGAGGAGGATGAAGAGGAAGAGGAGGAAGACAGGGCAGTAGAGCCAAACATACAATGACTCACCTCAGCGTTTAATCCCTTCAAACTTCTTTGAGGGTTTCTTTTTTCACCAACTTCTTTTTGCCACGGCGTCAGAAAAGTTTGAACATCTGCACGTATTTTTTTTTTTCTCCCCTGAATGAAGTGTAAATCATTCGTCTTTGCCTTACTTGCAACATTTCAGCTCTTTGTCTCCAACTTGTAACTGCTTTGCCCCCCATGTACTGTATTAACTCCATTTTCTTTGAAGGCGTCCAAACAATCTTTTTTGTCAGTGTGAGAACAGTAATGTAAGGTTTCTGCTACAGCAGTCTGACGAGCTACTCGTGGGTATGATGCCCACAGTTTTTGACTCTGTCACTACCTGAGGAAATGACTCCAAAAGCGGACACCACCACAGGCAGACAGAATGACTGAGTCTAAAACTCTCACTTCTCTTTGCATGTGTGTTGCAAGTGCTGAAATCGATGGGCTGACCTGGTCTTGAGCACTGTTTGTAATCTCAGCTGTTCTGTATAACTCCTGCCCATCTCCACAGCATCTCCCATGGGAGGGCAGGTTGACACTGCATCCTGGGACCTGCCCTCACCACCCTGACTCCCCTTCTCCTCCCTCTTTGCAAGAGACAAAATAGCATCTTTTTGGGCATGGCTTGCTGAGTATGCCAAACTATATAATCCTGTCACTACCAATTATTAGCAAATGCTGGAATGTTGTCAAAGTGACAGTATGTATTTTAAAAACAAAGTTTAAAAAAGATTTGTCACAGATTATATGACAGAAATGATATGATTTTATTGTACTAGTTTTCTATCACTCAAACATGTTGTTCACATAATTTCAAACATCATTATGATGGACATATACCATAATGATCAACTATAGCTACTGGATATTTTATAGGTTCTGTGGATTCCTGCAGGGAAGACACAAGAACTTTAGTTGTCTTAAAAAAACACACAGCAGCAGTGACAACAACAAACACAAACAGAATGTTCCTGAAGTGACCCTTTGACAATAGGTGTTTGGCAGGAAGTAGTGCAGTTTGAAACAACAGAAAAGCATTTTTTTTTCTGTGAAGACCAGTTGCATTTGAGATTTTCTATATTTTTGTATGCATTGTCTTGCTTTGATCTCTTTGCCTATGCGGCGTGCCAGTGTATGTGGTCTTTTGCACGAAGCTAACGTGGCTATAGTTTTCTCTTTTTCTTTGTTATCACTGTGTGATATAGTCTACTGGGAAAAAAATAACAATACAAATGTGAACAAAAAAGTTTTATTTTTTATTTCAAAAGAGGATACTGTGATACAGTTTGTAATTGCCATTTGTCATGATCCTCACGAAGAGCTCTTGTTTTGCTTTATTTCTCTAAAAATTTCAAAATGCTCTTCTCTCTCTCTCTTCTCTCATACTGACTCCCGGAAAGCTTTGCCTTTTATTCCATACTTTCCCTTCTTTTCTACAATGTTTGCAAAGGGGCCTGTTTACTGTATGTCACACACACAGAAACTCCCATCTCCATATCGAGGTTCTCCCAGAGGGACTGTCATTCATACAACTCAGGAAATCCCATTGGACCAGAGCATCGGTGCATCCCGCCTTCACACTTACCACCACTTGTCTCATCCTCTGCATGTGAGTGTGCTTGTTTGTGTGAATTTTTGTGCGTTTAGGAGAGAGAAATCCTGGAGTGTGTAGTTATTTTCTACAAAAATTATTAAAGCACAGATTCAGTCTTCATGTCCCTCTTTTATGTTCGAGTGTTTAGAAAAGCCTCAGTGTACGAGTCTGTGTGTCTGCTGTTTGTGCAAATGTATCTGTGATTGTAAGATGTCAGCAAGCTTCTAATGCTTGCACTGTATATCCATTCCAAAATCCCTTCAATGCAGCGATTCCCTTTAAAACAGCTGAGCTCCTGTTGGATGATGGACTTTTACTGGTGCTGGGGAAAAAAAAAACATACAGTATATGAAAGGATAAATAATTTGAGACAAAAAAGGGATGGCATTGCTAAATCTACTCTACTCTTAACTTAACAAAACTACAAGAAAATGAAGAGTGCCAGTCAGGAGAGTTGGAAAAGACAGCAACAACTCAGGAGGAACCTTTGAAGCTGTGCCTTTCATTAGTTACCTGTGATCTCCCAAGTTGTATTATCATCATCCTCATCACATCCTCCATGTCACTCCACAACTTGGCTCCCTTCTCCGTCTTTCTTTTTATATGAACAAGAGCAGAGTAAAACACTCCTTATATCACTTAGACAGAGGCAGTAAATAACCTGTTGCATCTCATGTGTGCACTCTCCCTCTGCACCTGGAGGTTGCAGTGGGCTGATTTGCGTCATTGTCCTTTTGGTTGACATTAAAAGCTGGGTGATGCTGGCGAGGCGAGTTGTGCTTTTGTCCGAGAATGGTGACGTGGGCTCGGCATTGTTCGCCGTCCTGCCCCTCCTCTGTTTATGAGCTTGATCTGTCCACCACAGTGTGTTTGCTCTGTCTCGCTCTCCGCGTGTCCCACCGTCTCCCTGGGCACCTTGGTGTGATGCGTTTTTCATTCACCCTGCTGTTCTGCGCTCCCTCTTACATCCGCATGTGTGTTCTATTATTATACATCTGAGGACCATTTTCTGTTAGTTCATCCAGTCTAAACCCCATCCTTAATTGAATTCCTTTGTAGAAGTGGCGCTTTGCTTCTCTATCTATCCTTGTGAGAACATTTTGTCCTAATAAGACTAGAAACAGAAGATTTCCCGCTGACACGTACACACAGACAGCCTGATGAATGTTTCCATCCTTCTGTCTCTGTCTTGTCATTCCCGTCTCCCTACCTCCTCTCCTCTCCCCCACCCATCTTTGTCTCTATCCTTTCACTCTCTCCCCTTCCTCCATCTATCCCCACAGGGTGGCTCATTATATAACTAAGAAGACATTTGAATGCTACCTTTGCTGACAGGCAATTAGCCTGCGATTATAAAACGACCTGACGAACAGGAGATGCGTATCTCTCTCCTGTCTGTCTTTTTCTCCTTCATCTCCAACTTTCTCTCTCTGTGCCCCTCCCTTCCTCTCAACACCACAAGCGTTGGCATCTTTTGAGGTTAGCTGTCCCACAAAACTCCTTGCAGTTTGTGGAAAGCGGTTGGTGATGAAGCGTTTCTTGCTTGCCTCTCTGTTCTGAGGTCATTAATGTTTTGTAGCGCCAGAACAGAAAAACACATTGTCTTTGAATCAGACACGTGGTTTTTTAGAGTGAAACCGTTTCCCTCTTTATTATGTGCGTTTTAGTTTGTTGCTTCACGCAGATGCAGAGATTGGATACTTGCAGGAGAGAAGCGCTTCATAGCCTGTGAGTGTTTGTGTGATATAGTGGTAGGAGAATCCAGTGCTATAAAAAGACATCAAAAGATCTGTCAGACAGCGTCAAGGCAGGAGGGTGCATGAATATTCAGCTGGTGGTGGCGCCCCGGTCACCCTATCCGCTATTTACCATTTTTGAAACAAAGCTGAAAGGCCGGTGGACCACTCCCCCTGCGCCATCGGGCCCACAGCTGTGGCATAACTTGCTAACAGAACTGAGGAAAAGAGTGTGGAAAATGTAGGAATATATAGAGCGCAATCCTCACACAGAGGGACGGTCTGTTTAACCCGCATTAGCCTCTGCGGTCTTAATAAAACAGTCCACAGTCCTCAGGGGGAGGGTGCTGAGGGGTGTGCACAGTGAAACCGGCGCGCACACACACAAATGGAAGGAGACCCACGGTACAGGACAGTTCAGAGAGCAAAGCCATAAAACTCAGCCAGAGGCAAAAACACCATGAAACCAACAGGGTATGTGGAAAATAGATGACCCCAAATGAATGTACTGTCCCAGCCACAAGTGGGTTGCATATCATCATCATCATCATCATCATCATCAAACACACACTCAACCTTCTCCTCCCTCTGAAATCTCAATCTTTTTTCTTCGTTTCCTTTTTGTTTAAATATTTTTCTTCCTCTTTTGGCTGAATGTAATTATTTCAATATTGCTACTTTGGATTTGAAAAATGAATATTTGTTTGCTGCATCTTGAATGATTTTGAGTTAATAAAATATTGTTATTGTTCTTTGCAAAAAAAAACAACAACAACAACAACAAAAACAAACAAATCTGCTGTAATGTGATTTTTTGGGCTATATGATGTAGTTAATGACAGATGAGAGCAGAGTGAACAGATCTCCATAACCATTAATCATTAATCTGACTCTCTTTAGTATTTATGGTTCAATAATGAACTAATACATTCACCTTTTTAAACAGTGGACAGTCTCCATGCTACACACACCATGAAGCCTACTTCAATTAGCCCCCTTGCAATAACAATTGCATTGTCATTATTACGTTTTTACCAGGGCAGACGTCAGTGTAACCACACAGTCGAGCTGGTCTTAGAGATCAAACAATCATCAGTAAATATTTCATATTTCCATGACATCATAGGTCCCTAGGGAGCTAATCCATTTGGAAAGGAGGGTAATATCTGAGCAGGACATCATGTATTTCAAATTAAGACCCGTGTGTATGATCATCAGGGTTTTTAGACAGACATCTGGTTTAAAGAGCGCCTTCACAGGGCTATTGTGAAAATGTAAGAAAGGAGCTGAAACACCAATTAAATAAAAGCCAGAGCATGAGAAGTGGGAGAAGATGGGCAGGCATTCAAAATGTACACGTGGGCATAAGCAAAAGCAGCAGGGAGTTTACAGCCTAAAACAATTTCACACCATAGTTGATGATTGTTGGGTATCAAATGATGTGGGTTTTGATTTCCGGCTCAGACTTTTATTTTGGTTTCAGATTTCCTGTGTTACGCCTTTGTGTTAAAGGTAGATTTGTTTCTCGTTAGTTCATAGTTTTTTACCTGTGTCTAATTAATCTTTTGTTTCAAGTCTACATATACCACTCTGTGTCTTCTGTTCCTTGTCGAAGCATTAACGGTGTCGAGCCTGAGTTGCAGAGGAGAGTTCGTGTTACACCGTGAGGCGAAATGAAGTCCCGCCTGTCGAGTGGCGGTTTCCAGGGGAAAATAAAGAACTGCTTGTCCTGCGTTTGGGTCCTGCATGCCTCTCCTTAATCCCAACTTCATGACAGAATGCTTCGACCACAAAAGGATCCACCAGACAGAAGGGGTTCCTCCGAGCCCTCCAAGACCCCTCCGAACCTCCGTCGGATACATGCAGGCTCTTGAGTTGTCCTTCCAGCTGGAGGAGATCGTGAGGCAGCCTCCCCGCGACTCCTCCAAGGCAGCGGTGCTCTCTTTTTTTGGGGAAGGGGAAACGCTGGGTCCCGCACGTCTCCAGCAACATGCGGGACCCAGTGTTTCCCCTTCCCCAAGGCTATGCAGAGGTGCCTAGCACAGCGCCAGCTGCCGCTGCCCGCTCGCCAGTCACCCACACCGGTGTCCCCTCTTGTGTTGCCAGCCAGCCTGCACAGGTACCTGGCCAGCCTGTCTGAGTTCCTGGCTAGCACTTCGCCTGAACTCCTGGCCAGCCTGCTACCTGTTTCTCTGGCTGGCGTGCCTGTTTCCCTCAGCACTGCCCAGCTTTCAGCGCTGTCCCTGCTGCGGTTCCATCCCATCCTCCTGAGCCTCCTCCTGAGTGCTGCTCCCGCTGAGGCTCCACTCCAGGTGCCCGGACCTCAGTGCGCCGACGAAGCCATCCGGCATAGGCGCCCACGCTGAGGTCCAGTCCCAGGTTCCAGTCCCTTGGCGTTAGGGCAAAGGCGCCCACGCTGAGGTCCAGTCCCAGGTTCCAGTCCCTTGGCGTTAGGGCAAAGGCGCCCATGCCAATGTCCAGTCCTGGCTTCCTGGCCCTCTGCGGTTCGACGAAGGTGTCTGTGCCGAGGTCCATCTCCTGGTTCCAGAGCCTCGGCGGTGGAAGGAAGGCATCCACGCCAAGGTCCAGCTTCCAGTTCCAGTCCCTCGGCAGTGGGACGAAGGCATCCACATCGAGGTTCAGTCTCCTGTTCCAGTCACTCCGTGGTTTGATGAAAGCGTGGTCCAGTCCCAGTCTCCAGAGCCTCAGTGTTCTGGCAAAGGCGCCCGCGCTGATGTCCAGTCCTGGTCTCCAGAGCCTTGGCATCCCGACTCCTGGACCGGAGCTTCGTCCTGGTGGGTTGGCTGGGCTAGCTGACACCTCTGGACCCTGAGCGACGTCATGGTGGATCGGCTGGGCCAGCCGAATTCACTGCCTCCCCAGTGCCAAAACCACGGTGTGCTGACGACACTGTCCCCACCAAGGCCCTTCTCCCGACTCTTGGTGGGTCGGTAGGGTCAGCCGATGCCACCTCATCTATTCCGGAGTTTCTCTCCAGTGGGTCGGCCGGGCTGGTCGACGCCACCGCACTTCCCAGACCAAAGTTTCACCTTGGTGGGTCGGCCGGTCTGATCGACACCACCACCTCTCCTGGACCGGCGCCTTGTTCTGGTGAGTCGGTGGGGCTGGTCGACGCCACCCCAACTCCAGGCCCACATCCTCGGCCAAGTGGGTCCTCTGGGTCTCCAGACTCAGGACTTCGCCACAGTGGGTCGGCTGGCCCTACCAACGCCATGGCTACCTCGGACCATGAGTGTTGCCAGGGTGGGTCAGCTGGTCCCACCGACACTACCACATCTCCTGGCACTAAATTTGGTCCCAGTGAGTCGGCTGGACCTGCTGATGCCACTGTGCCCCTGGACTTTGTACTCTGTTCGGACAGGCTGGCTGACACCCCCACGCCTATGGACTTAGAACCTTAGAACCATGCCTCTCCTTCATCCCTCACACACCCAACATCATGACAGGTGTCATGAAATGACACTAATATAACTGAGACTACATTTTCCTGAGGGGTAAAATGACTTGCTGCAGCCATTTATCACATTCTTTAATAGAAAAACACAAACATATCAAAAAGGTATAAATATGATAGTCTTGAATGTCATCATTGATATGTGGCGATGCAGCCATGCTGTCGGTATGTAAATGTCATTACAATTACAGCTTTTAAAGAGGGAATGTAAAGGCCAACCTGCATACATTGGCTTTGCCAGAGTAAAAAACACATTTTGTGGTTTTGGCCTTAAATCTGTTCTCTAAGGAACCACTCTCCATTCAGATTGGAAGTTTAGACTGCATGTGTTATTCCATTAGCAGGTAAGCAGAATATAAATGGCCAATTTTTCTCTTGCATTATTGATAAAGTGTTCACCTTGTCTGCAGGGACCAGTCCTTAACGGATGGCCTGGCCAGTTCACTACTTTGCTATTTTTGACCACATGCAAGAAGCATGTCTACGTGCCCCCCTTCAGCCTTATCTCTACTCAGTATGTGTGTATGAGAATAAGTCAGGGGGGTCTTCAATTCTTATCAGTTTGTCCGTTACATTCTTGGCTCCAGTGGTTGGACAAAGTGCCATTTATGGTTAAAGGAAGAATGCTATAGAGTTCATCCTGACCCACAGTGCACCAGAGCTTTATAAAAACCCACAACAATGACCCCTGGACACTGCCTGGGAGGTTTAGTCTTTAATAACCTGCTTTGTAGACTGTATGTTTCATTATTTATTGTGAGGAGGCTTAGCAGAAATCACATTGAAGTTTGTTTACACCAATAGTGGGAATATATTTTCAAACTGTGTGAAAGGCTACTGCATATCATCCACTATGGCATCTCTGACATCTTCCAGCCGCAGATCCTCCTCATCTTACCGGTCTTCGTCACGTTACAGCACCTCCAGCTCCTATCGATCGGCGGGCTCGCTGGGTGGATCGTCCGACTCTCTGGACCCTCTGTTTGAACCATTTCTTGACTCTGCTGATCATTCCAGTCTATTTGGAGAAGAGGGCCCTGGGGGACCCAGCTGTTTGGACCCATTCAGCAGGCACAGCAGATCCTCCTGTGGACACACTGGTAAGAGAACTGAGCTGACTGTTCACTAAGCTCCATCCCTACCTGTTACCGCAGTGCCTGTTTACATGATAATGGGAACAAACCTTACATCAGAATTGTTGGCAACTTTTGATCCTAAGACAAATGTGGACAAAGGCATTTCTTTTAAATAGTGATCAGCCAGTCATGTCCTTCCAGATGAAATGACACAAATGCAAAGAGGAATATGGTTTTTATTAGGCATTTAGACAGTAAACTGTTAATGTTAAGATATCACTTTGACTTTACACTCATAATAGTATTTCAACATTACTCACGTAAGATAAGCAGATGACCCTTGTATAAAAATACATATTGAAATATCTTATTCTTAGAAACCCATGCTGTAATTAATATTTCATTAGCCTCTGAAATATACAGTATTTCCAATAATATTACATTAATTGCGTTATTTATATTGTTGCATGTAAGATGTAATGTTTAATGACCCAACTAAACTTCCTTTCACTGTATTGTAATGTTTCACTGTCTAATGTAATGTTCGCAATGTGTGCAGGGTCAAGCCATCAGAGCAGCACAGTTGGCGGTGTGCGTTGTCTGGGAGACAGCTACTACATGTCTGCCAACGTCAGCCAGTTTGAGCCACATGACATAGTGGTGATGGCCTACAACCACCATGTTGTCATTCATGCCCAGAAGGTAGTTGTGTGTGTGTGTGTGTGTGTGTGTTTTGGTGTATGTGTGTCATAAATTAGCAAAAGGGTTTTTTTTTTTTTTTTGGAGGGTCTGAGCAGGAACTAGCAGAGCATATGTGGTCATGATAAAAATGTGTTTTTGCACACAGACATGCTACAACTGTCACGTCCATGTGAGGATGAATCAGATCTAAATGAAGATACTCGTGTAAACAGTTTTCAAGACAGACATTTTGAAGTTTGGATTGATCATCAGTAATTCACAGCAGAACTCAATCTTTAACTACGACCATGTAAAATAAAATATCTTTTTTGGAAAAAACTCAATATTTGGACTGGCAAGTGAACCATCCTCACGCATATCTGTCATTATTATAACTCTACTGAGTTATAGTGACCTACATGTGACCTATATGATACTGAATGTCAATTCAAAAGCAACTGCTACAGTGTGATGGCAAAATGACAATCTGATTGATTTTTTTACTAGATTGACTGAAAATAATTTGTCAGCAGTGCTGACCTCTTCACCTCTTTCACTGGTTCTCATTGTCTTTTTTGCCATCACAACTTTGTTGGCCCTCTTGCTCTTCTGAATTTGTCCATCCTGTTCTCAAGTGCTGGAGGATCTTTCTTTTGGTGATCTGCAGATAAATCCTTCTTTCCATGGCAGTCATCTTTTTTAAATTCTAAATTTCTAAGTCTCTGTCCTTTAGGTACTGGATGATGGAAGCATCAGTGACACATTCACCCATAAGTCCTTGTTCCCAGAGGACATGGACCCCTTGTCAGTCAGTGGGACCCTTAATCCTGATGGTACACTGGTGGTGAGCGTCTGCCGGGCTACAACTCTGAGTGGTCTAGAGCCTACCTACCGGAGTGAAGCTCACCTTTGATTTGTGGCCTCATAGGGCCTCTCACTACATCTCAGCTAACAACATTATTACTTTATTAAAGTGTTGTCAGTGAGGTGCATTCACCTAAGCCAATAATTGCATTAGAGTTTTAATAAAGTGAGTAAATGAGTTTTTTTTTATCCACTAAGTCTGTCTATCTAATACAGAGTAGAATATTTCAACAACTACTGTCCAGATTTCCATGACATTTGAGAATAACATTAATGACTAATTAAATACTTTTTATATCAACTATTTTGATGATTGCCTGACCTTTTGTCCAGCACCGTGGCCAGTTTTTTCTTTAGCAACATACTGTGTTATTTGCTGTAAATATTTCCCAGGGGTCCTTCAGTTTTTACTGCCAGACTCAAACCTCTTTATTCTGGCTTGGGCCCTCCAAGTGGCATGGCCATTTCCACTTGCATACTAAAAACATCTGAACCTGTTCGAGAGAAGCCATAAAAACAGGTTTATCTAATGTATTTTCTGTTGTGCTGTTCGGTAAAGTTTTTGCTGCTTTATCCATGAAGTCTTGTTCTTGGATCAGATTCATAAGTCTACAATTGTTAGCTGTGACTGTCACTGCCACAGCTATCTCTTTTATTACACTACCACTGGAGGGTGCCAAAACCAGACATATTGAAATCTTACACAGTTGCTTTAATATTTGTTATAGCATATTACAGATAAACTAGCAGTAGACTTAACTAAACTTAGCAATACCTTTGTGTGGACTAGACTACTTACTTTTTCATATTCATCTTGTAAATTCACAATACAGGCTAAAAGGTGCTATAGCAAGTTGCTTCCTTTATCTTTGTGTTAAGACAAATTTGTTTGGAGATTTGGTCTAGTAAAAAATATGTTTTTACAAAAGCTTTTGTTAATTTAAATTTTTTTAAATAACTTTTCTTCCTCTACCACTGATCACAGGGCACACGGGAGTCACAGAGTGGAAGAGACCTGCTCTTAGAAACTAAATCCAACCAGAGAACATTCATGAATATTTTAATCAAACTGTGTTTGTCGTGTTGTTTGTAATTCTCCCCACAATTCAACAGGGTGAATTTGTTTGACCTGGGACCTGTTCTATTTTAAGTTAGGAAAAGATAGCAGATTTGAGGTCACATTGTGCTACTGTCGGCAGCACTAGAGTCTGAATACAATCAAAAACCTTGTCCAGAAGCACTGATGATAATCAACATAATTGGAGTGATGTGGAGCTTTAAACAGGCCAACAGTGGTGGAGGAAGTACTGAAGCTCAGTACGTAAAAGTACAAATACCCAGCAAAATATATACTTTAGTGAAAGTAGAAGTGCTACATTAAAAGTAAGTACTTACTAACTTTCACATCTACTTTAAGTATTAAAAATAAAAGTACTCACACAGTGGGTTGTCTCTCAGTGTCTAAGCTGTGCCACTACTAGTAATACTTATAAGCAAAAACGTTTGTTTACTGGAAAGTATGTTGAACTTATTGTGCTTATCCTAATCTGACCATTTTCTAGGTTAATGAAAAAGCAAGAAAAGTTGCCCATTAACACTAATCTAACATCCTAGAAAGACAGGGGCCTTTACTACAGTGTTAAATGGTGCCCTGTGATCACCATCTCTACTGAAAGACGAGCCACTGACCACTAGACAGGCGGAAAGCAGATCATGACTGCTGGTTTAATTACCTCTACGTTAAATAAACAATGAAGGTACAGTCATGTTATTGTGACGCTACTGCTGTATGCCAACATGCATGTAGCTAGACAACAGGATAATATCACGTCAGGAAGCAAATTCCATGCAACACTCAGGGACATTACTTAGCATAGCAAGAGCCCTGTTTACCTCAACATGTGTCTTCAAATTTGAGGGCGTATTTTTGAAAGCCAACTCTTTTGTTTGAGGCAGACAGGAGATGCACTGAAATCTCATTCTTGGGGCCTCTAAACTTAAATAAGTCTTTTAAATAGGGCGAAGGGTAGCTCAGTTCAGAACACTCAGAAGATGACTCTGGATCTGGATCTTTGGAGCCAATGCGATGACAGTTAATCTTTTTTGTGATGATGTTCTTTCTTGTACGATGCCGCTCCTTTTCTTTGCAATGCCAGTGTTTTTCAGTTCCAACTTTCTGACACTGTTTTGGCATGGAGGGGGAGGGCTTCACGGGGAGGGACTATGAGACCATGATTGACTTATCATTTCCAAACTGCGGTCTGTCGAGTAAGCAAAGGAGAAACGGCCAACTTGCACTGACTCAGCCTGTTGCTCACCATGGACATAAATTTACGTACATTTAGTGTTACATTATTGAGTATATATAAAAAAAAAAAATTCCCGTCTCACCCCTATGGGTGGTGTGTCTTCCTCAATCTCGGGTCCTCTACCAGAGGCCTGGGAGTTTGAGGGTTCTTCACAGTATCTTAGTTGTTCCTAGCACTGTGCTCTTCTGGACTGAGAGCTCTGATGTTGTTCCTGGGATCTGTTGGAGCCACTCTCCCAGTTTGGGGGTTACAACCTCGAGGGTGCAGATTACTACGGGGACCACTGTTGCCTTCACCTTCCACAGTAGTGCAGTGGTGTCGGCCAGCCCGGCCGGTCCACCAGGGCGAGGCTCTGATCCAAGGTCACAGTGGTATCGACAAGTCCAGCCGAGCCACCGGGACGAAACACAAACTCCGGTGGTGTGGTGGTGTCGTCTAGCCCGGCTGACCCACCGAGGCGTAGCTCCGGTTCAGGAGGTGCAGTGGCATTGGCCAGCCCGGCCAACCCACTGGGGTGAAGCTCTGGTCTGGAAGGTGCGGTGAGCTCAGTCAGACCGACCTGGGCAAAGCTCAGAACCAGGAGTCATGGGAGGGACCTTGGTGTGGACACCTTTGCCAAGACGCTGGGGCTCTAGAGACTGGCGACTGGATCTTGGCATGGGCGGCTTTGCCGGAATGCCAGGGTTCATGGAGACCAGAACTAGACCTCGGCGTTGGGACCTTCGCGGTAACGCCAGGGCTCTGGAGACCAGGACTGGACCTCGGTGTGGGCTCCATCGCCGGAACACCAGGTCTTTGGAGGTATAGCCCTAAAATTCCATGAGCCATCTGAGTCCCCACAATCTAAGTGTGTAAATAGGTTTTGGACCCCACATATAAGTATGTAAACAGGTTTTGGTCTCCACATTGACGTGATAACAGGTTTTCACACAAACACAAACAAGCAGGTGCAACTCTTGTTTCTCTGGAGAAGGTCTCATGCGTGACCTGAAACTCACAGAGGGACAAAGATGCAGTCTACTTAAGGTATAAATTTGTTTAGCTCATTAAACTTTTGCAATTGGACTCCTGACCCATTGCAGTCCAGATGCTCTCCTCTCATTTACAGACAGCAGAACAAAAGAATGAAAGAGTGTTAACATACGTGTGCATGGGGATATTGAGTAGGAGGAACCAGAAAGAGAACAGGACAACACAGAGAGAAACAAACCCACAGACGTAAAGCTCAGACAGTGAAAGGAGTGAGAGGCAACAGTTCATTAATGAGCCAACTGTTGCAGTCAACAGTCCCAGTGATCCCCATGTCACACTGAGATCTCAGCTGTCATAATGCCAGACTGTACCACAGCCAAGACGCACGCAAAAAACCTGCATTTTCAAATGATAGGTAGCAGCAAACCAAAACAATCTGTAGCTTTAATTTTGTTCATGACATGCCTTGATAATAAAAACAGGAAAAACAAAGATGACGTGTGGAGCAAGTCATGGCTGGGCAAAAGACGACGTTATGGACTTCCAGATCTACAGAGTGAACTTGAGGTAATTTTGTTTCTAGTTGAAACATCCTGCCCCTTAATAAATAAACTTTAAGTAAACTTTACTTTGTACATTATCCACTCTGCTCATCATGTCACCATATGCTGCTACAAAGAGCTACAGTACAACTAATCGATAAATAAATAAATTGCCAACTTTTTAAATAATCAAATTTAATCGATAATGTTGATTAGTTGTTGCAGCCCTACAATATTTGTTTTTGTATTTCTGCCTACATAGTTACACATTTGGGGCCAGTCATGGATGGATAGAGAGTCGGATTCGTAACCAGTCTCAGGACTGGCAGGAATTGTCAGTGGGGGGAGTGAATAGCCAGCGCTCTCTCCACCCTCAATACCACGACTGAGGTGAGAGCCTTGAGCAAGGCATTGAACCCCCAACTGCTCCCCAGGCACCGCAGCATTGGCTGCAGGTGTGTGTTCACTGCTGTGTAACCCATCCTACTTTGGATGGGTTAAATGTAGAGCACAAATTCCGAGTATGGGTCACCAACTTGCTACTGCTACAAATCACTTCACATTCACAATCACATCTGTTGGTCAGATAATGTCTGCAACATGTACTATGTAAGGGGGTATAAGTAGAAGATAAAAAAAAACAACACTCCTGCGTTAAAGATACTTCTGAAGGGAAACGGCAGAAAGAAACAGCTGCAGAAGAACAGAAATACTCTAAGATACAAATTAGTTGAAAGCAAAGTTACACAAAACATTTTGTTTGTTAAAATCTCATTTATTCATCCCTCATATACAAAACAAATTTTCATTTTTCTGTGTGAAAAATAGCTCTGGATTTTGTTCAGGTCTATCTGGTTTGGCCCTCAGGATTTGCCGTTGTGGAGGCCTCAAGTATGTACAATATACAGTTTCTAAGAGCCCCAAGGAGTAGTTAAAAGATAACACTCAACAGCTGATGGAGGATCTGGTCTTATTAAAGCTCCCCAAACTGAAGGAGAAGATAGACAGGAGCTAAAACAAATTCAGCCTCAGTGCTTAAGGGGTTCTTTGAACGAGAGTGCTACCTGCAGTCTGGCATTACTAGAGGGCTGTTTAAGACCAGATGGGGAAGGTTTCCCAAAACCAAAATGAGAAGTTGGAGCCATAACATAACATAAAATGTGCAAACTGTGTCCTAAACATCATAATGCTGATTCTTATGAGTTTTCTGACAGCTTTTATTAGTCATCTGAGAAAGCTTCCCCCTCAAACTATCATTCAAACATCACTTTCTCACACAAACTTCTGTATGAGTGTCAATTCTCCTCATATACAGACATCTTTTTACACTTTTCAGATTTCTTTATAAAAATAAGGTTATCTTGCATTCATGTTATTAAACTTGGTTACAAAGTAAGATCAACAATCATTATTGCACAAATTGAATACATACAAGTAAATCATCCATAAAAAGAATGAAAAACAAAACATATAATGACTTTTGATTAAGATGGACTATATCTAAAAAATCTGAAGTGTTTGAAGAGGGGAAGACTAGGAGTAGGCAGAATAATGAAAATCCTCATCCTTGAAGGGTGAGGTTAGGGTGGTGGTGGTGCAACATACAACAGTTTGCCATGAAAATAACTGCTCACTGTGGTTACACATCATCCACCCTGCTTACATATTTTTGCGTGTGTGTAAAGTGCCTCGTCTACATGCATATGACTAGAAAACCAATAGTGTTAAGTGTTAACACATTGTTCCTGTTGATGAAGGAGTGATGTTGATGCAGGCACTTGTGGAATGAACATGTCACTAAAAGACCAAATGCTGGTCCCTTTAACATTCAACTTCCCTTGGCATCACAATTAACATTTGTTTTGTTTTCCTTTCAGGTAGTGTTTGTGAGCCTTAACCATGGTACTGTTATTTGCATTTTAAAAATAAATGTCTTAAGTAGTAGAATTGTTTCAAGACAGCATGAAAATCAACTTAAAAATAATCAACTTTAAAGTAATCAAAATAATCAATAATCAATAATAATAATGCTTTTATATTACAAGAATGATGTTAAATATATTAATCTGCAAGTATAACTTTGCTAACACATTCCCAGTACAAAATCTGGCAATCGATAAAGCTCACTGGATGAATGGAAGATGCCAATCAAAGTGAAATAATCAGACGTGATAAATATAAAATAAGATACATACAGCACAAGGTAACAAATATAAGATATCATTCACTTGTCCCACAGTCACTTTTGTCAAGCTTTTGTTTTTTGTACATTTTGATCATATGAAATTATTCTCACATGCAGAGCCATGCTGCTTTACTGAGTGTATTTTACTTTTAATGGCAAGTAGTAAGACAAGACACCGTCAAAAATAAAATGCCGACATTGCATTAGATGTTGAAAGCAACCATGACGGTGAGCAGGAGGGTGTAGTAAGGCACCCAAACAACAGTGCAAATGCTGTGGGAAGTAGCAGGTGATGTTACCTGGTCCATGAAGATTAAATAACACGTAAAAACCAAACAAGGAGTGTCTCGTATCAGGAGCCAAGATAAGAAAAAAACAGATGTAGAGGGATAAAGCAATGGAAAACAAATCAGTGTTTTTCTGTGGGTGGACAGACAGCATGCTGACAAGCCTCAAGCATTATGAATTATTAAATACTCAGGACCTGTATGTTAACGGTCATATCAGACTGCTTGCTGAATAAGAAACCATGACGCTATTAAAACATTAATGGCTGGAGTTCAACATTTAGTCAGTTAACCACATTGGCCCAGTAGCTGGAGTGCTAATGTAGGGAGGATTTGGTAAACTTTGCATGGATCCTAAATGGTCAAACTACATCTTTGAAGAAAACTGAATGGCTATGGATGGATTTTTACAGCAGTTAACCTGATTGGATCATGCTTCAGTCCACACAGACTATCACTTTGCTTGATTCTGCTCTCAAATTGCCATCTAGCGCTGCATATGGTGAGAACAGTGTCTACTCAGCCTTAGACCATTACATCATATAGCTTGTGTGTGTGGGGAGGGCTCTGTCTCTCTGGTAGTGATGGAGGTTAGCTAACATGGTGATCAAAAGTAGATTGATGAGAGGCCCTAGAGAAGCTGGTTAGGTAATGATGTCTTCATTCTTTCAGCCATCCACTTACTCCCTGCTCTTCCTCCCTCCCTCACTTCCTGCCCTCTCCATCCACCCGAGCCTTCTCTGGAATGGTTATTAAGGGCTATATTTAGATAAGCAGAAAACCTCGACCCTCTGAGTGCATTGCTGCAGAATGTTTCTGTGTTTCTATGTGTCTTCAAGATGCAAGGCTGATGCTACAGTCTGAAAGGAGTGTGCACATCATGAAAAGAGCTACAGGTGCATCTGCCACAGCCAACAGGCATGTCAGCTTGCATAGACTGTACACTAAACCTGACCATTAAGACCTGCAGTGAAGAAATGAGAAGACCAAAGAAAGGAGTTATGAAGGAAACAGGAACATACAGAAAACTAAAACATCTGTCCTCCAGTGCTTGTCAGTGGCACAAACTTTAAAGAAATGACAAATTCCAGTTAAAACCATATCACTTGATCAGAAATAAAATTATTCAAAGGGGAAAGTAGAGAATGTGCTTGATAGGCTACAAAAAAAAAAAAACATAAAACAGTTGTTACTACCTCTTCATGCACGCTCGCATTTCTCCTTTCATACATTCAAACTTATAGTACACACACATTATTCTTCCTCGTCATTGTTGCAATTCCCTACAGAAGTGGTTGTTTAAAACATAACTTTTGCAGGTCCAGACTTTGATCCCACCACTAAAGATACATGAGCTAAATAAAGACTGCTAACCAAAAATCCCCCTTTTAAAGTTTTCAAACCATTCCCAGTCATCCCATGGATTTGACCAACATGTGTCTTTATTTATTTATTTTTTATCCCAATCCACATTCCTGTGCTTTAGACTCCAGGGGCTTAATGGAGAGCAGGGCACAGGTTAAGCTGTGTTCCCCACACCTCGACCCCACAGTGTCTGGCTTGGTCAGTGCAAGACCCCAAGAGAAAGCACAGGGTGGCCAACAAAACAAAGTGATGGTGGAGGGGGAGAGAGAAGTGTAGAGGAGGAGTTACGAGGATGCTGATGTAGCAGAAGAACTCTTTCCAGAATTAAATACTGATCCTAAGCCCTGAGGTTTTTTGTATGTCTGTGGCTTTTGGTGTTTAAAGAACTCAACACCTTACTTCACCTCATCATTGCCCACCATTTGTTCTACTTCTTCCCCCTATACTTTCCTTCACTGGGACTTCTCGTCAGATTCAGAGGGGGTATGCTCACGGGGCAGCGACATGCTCCTGTGGCGGTCCCACAGCTTGTGGAGCTCGGTAGCCTCATTCTCACTGCTGCTGGTGCCACTGTCTCGGAAACTGGCCAGAGGAGGACGCACCTTCACACCTTTCACTGTCACAGAGCCCTCAATAGCCTTGCGAAGCTGGATAAAGACAAGTCAGTTAGAAACAAAACCACATAGAGTCCAGGCACTGCTGCAGATAATACCCCAGTGAAGCCCAGTCTGCTTTTATGCCTTAACCATGAACAATGTAAGCTTTTTACCTCCAAACCTAAACTGACTTGACTTCATTTTTGATGACAGTTCCTTGCCCCAACCTGTACTTGAGGCTTGCATTTGCACTTTTAAAAGGGCAATACTTCTTGATAATGTTTATGTCTATGGTTAAAACCAACTGACAGAGCAACATTTTTCACTAAGATTTTTTCATTAATGTAAAAAATGTATGCAATGCTGTATATAGTTTTGGCCCCAGTGGAAATAGGAAGCTGACTAGCTGTGCTCTGCAAGTTCATGTAAGTAATCGATAGTCTGATTCACAGGCACACAAGCCATTTTCTCTTTTGAACTGAAATCTTCTTTCTAAAATATAAAGGCGAGAAATATGTTCAGAGGGCAGCGTGCACTGTAAAGAGAGGTCAAAGTGACTGACTTTTGCTGCTGCTTGCTGAAACATTTCACAGAATAAGAGGAAAGAGAAAGGAGTGGGCGAAATGACTGCCCATTTATTAACCTCTGCAGCTCTTCTTGCCGCGTGAACACAGCAGAAATGAAAGGAGATCAGAAATGTCCACAGACACGGCCACACCTGTGGCTGCCACAGTGCATGCTGCAGTATGCTTTTTAGTATTGTTCATAAAAGACAATTTATTAGAAGAAATCAGAGTGGCTCAGAATGGCAGAGGCAATTACCTTAGGTATTGCCAAAGGAATAGATGTGGTCTGCCCAATAAAATATTACCAACTACACTGTTGGTAGTGAGGCACAGGAAGTAAGAGATGAATTTTGCCTTTTACACAAATATAAGGCTGTGCTGCTGTAGCCAGAATATAGCAAGCAAAAAGTCCATAGTGTGAACTCACAGATGATCTGCAGAGTACATCAGCAAAATGTGGTTTATGTCAACCCAGATTGAAAAAAAGTCCAAATATTTTCTTAACATGCTAGTGTATTTTCAATAATTAGAGTTTATATGGACTCCACAACAGTGATTATTCATACATTTAAAAGAATATAAAAACATTAACAGTTTAAAAACACTTTGTTGTGATTATCAACAGTGTCTGTTCTCTGCTATTATTAATATGAATTAATTTTCTGCTTGACCAGGCAAGTTTGATGAAGGATGAAGATAAAGGATTTACTGATAAGTAAACTGGTTGCATGATGCAGAGTGGAAAAAAATACTATAATACTAATCCTTCTATAATACGACTATAATCATACACACAACCATCCCTGTGTTTCTTTTTCCATATGAAGCAGAGAGGCTGTGATTTAACAGTGTCTCCGTGTGATAGACAGGCAGACCGCGAGAGGCTGGGCTTTATCTGCCTTGGTTGTTTTTTTTTTTGTCTGCTGGTGGAACGCAGAACAAAATCGCCTAAATGTCAGGGACAGGCAAGTAGCACTGCACTTAGCAACAATCCTCTCACCACTTCCTGGCCTATTCACATAGAGCAAGGGTTTTTCAGTTGTTTTTGAGGCAGCAGAAATGGAAAGAGAAGGAGGGGGACAAAGAACAAACGGAAAGACAATAGATAGAGACAGCAATACTAAGCAGCCTGTTGTCTGTCATAGTACATAATGGGTAGACGGAGGGGGAATCATTAATGTTCACTGAAATGTAGAGATGCACCGACTGCAATTTTCTTGGCCGATTCCAATTTCCAATTTTTCAGTAAGTGTGACCTGCCAATTCAGATTTTTTTTAAAGAACTGTAATGAAAGCATATCCAGAAATATTTTCTTCAATGAAAATTTTTATTTTATAATAAAAAAAAAATAATAATAAAGGATACAGAATCATGCAAAAAAATCGGCCAATTCCGATCACTGGCTGGTCAATCAGGGCATCTCTACTGAAATGTCTTTGAATGTGTGTGTGCTGCACAGCGACAGCACTACTTGATGATGTGACAGTGATATTTGAGTTGTGAAAGCAGTGATAATGCTGCTTGGGTAAATGATGACAGTCACATTTTTTTGCAAGAGGCTGGTTTTAGACGAAAATTGACAAAAAATAATTGTGTTTAATATCTATGGAACCATTAAACATATCCATCTATTATCTACTGCTTATTCCTGCTATCCAGGGTCATGAAAAAGCTCTCATACCTATATTCACACCTATGGGCAATTTTTGAATTTTATTTATTTTATTAGTTTATTTTTTATTTATTTTATTTATTAGTCAGTGTTAACCACCATGCCACCCATTAAACACCTTATTAAATTATTAAAGATGTACCATAATGATGTGAACTGGGTAAAGAATACACCTGAACATGGTAAAGAATACTCCAAATGTACACCAAGATGACTTGTAACAAGACTTGTACCTCTTTGAGGGAAACCACCCCAATGAGGCGTCCAATGCTGGTGACATAGGCGTGGTCGAGGCCCAGCAGAGAGAAGATGGTATGTGTCTGGAGAAGAAAAACAACAGTACAAATCAAAGATAACACTGTGCTAGGCTTCTACTTTAAAGAGAAAATGAGGCTCAGTTAGGGAAATGCTCCACTGACTTCAATTATCCAACACCGATAACTTAATTCACAGTGTTTTCGGTCAACTAGTGAAATGTTCAGCTAAATAGGATACTAGCCCCCCTGGGAAATGTGGCAGAGACATTCAGTTTGTTTCCCAACTTTTAAAAAGGAAAAAGAAACCTACAACAGCATGGCTGAATACCTGCTTACACTGAGAAATAAATGAAGCTGCTCACAGTATGTCCTAATCAAAGCCTCTGCTTTCTGCATCTGCGAGAAAACCTGAGTTTAACATGTAGATGTATGAGCATGATCTCTATCACAGCTATTTTGGAAGCAGTACTTTCAGTGTACACATGATGCGGATAGACTTTACTAACCATTTTTTAATCCTTCGATGTAGATAAGGCAGGAGTGTACTTTAAAACAAAGTAATTTTATGTAGAGACAACTTATTTAGAGACAGTTTAAATGTTTGAAAATACAGGTTTTGTATATCTATTTATACTTACTGCCCTATTTATACTGAATTTGCTGATGCAATGACTCAGTTTCTCCATAGGGGTCATTAAAGTATACTTTAATTTTATCTCCTCTAACAGATTTACTATAGAGGATTGTGGCTGTTTGTAGCTAAAGGTTAAAAACGTGAGCCGCAGATCAGAAAGGTTTTTTTGTTCTAGAATAGACACTTGGGACATCTGAATTGATTCCACTGTGCCAAACAAACAAAAAGCTGTGCCAAGCAAATTTTTTACGCTGGCAGCAGCAGTAATGCAATCCATCAGTGTCTTCCCCCACTGTCTGGGGACAGAGTCAGCTCACCTCCAATTCAAACCTTTCACATCTATTTCAACTGCAATTCATTAATTAAAGCTGATACTAATAGGATTTTAGAACCAACTGATCATCACAGCACTATAATTTGATACAGTCCATTGCAGACTCTAAACAAATAGGGACTGGGCCAGCAAACTTTAACTTCTGCATTTTACACTGAGCCAACAGTTCATATTTGGAAATCACTCTGACCACAAAGTGGAACCTTTGGTACAACAAAACCGGGATTACCGGAAATGTTTGTTTGACTTTGGAGCATTAATTGGTGAATACCAAAAGGTGGATTTTTTTGTGTTACTCATGATGTTGGAGGAACAGTTCAACATTTTGGGAGATATATTTATTCACTCACCTTCTCATTTAATGTTTAGAAAGGAATCAAATATGGGTATAAAAATGTTAACGTTTTCTGTTACCATTTAAAAGATACCCCAGCAATGCTGAGTTTTGATTTATTGGTTACTAATGAACCTACAGACAACAGGGCCACACACCACACAACAAGAGCTGTAAACAGCATGGGATAAATGTTAGTCAGATTCAGAGAGGCTGCACACAGATGCACGCACACACACACACGCCTGTATTCAGCAGCGCCAGTGGTGGCGGGTGGTATTTAATATGCTGAGGGAGATTGTGCGTGGTATTGGTTTTGGCAGTGTGCAGCAGAGGGAGGGAAGCGAGATGGATTGGTGCAGGATCCCTGTCTTAAATGTTTAAAGAGTATTCACACATAGCCCAGAGGACAAGAAGGAGATGGGGAGAGAGTGTGAAAGAGAGATAGAGAGAGGGAGAGAGAGAGAGAGAGAGAGTTACAGTAAGAGTAAGAGAGAGGGAGGGAGAGAGAGAGAGCACAGGTAGCATTATGAGCCACTGGCAAACCAGAAAGAGTCACTATGTGTGTGTTTGTGTGTAGGAAGTGAGTATTTCAACACAGAAATATGTTTGCATGTGTTGAAAACTTCCACGCTGTGCAATTATGCTGCAGTAAGAAAACTAAATCAACACAAGCTCTAAAGAACTAAAGCTCCTGTCTTTACGCTGCACTTTCTCTTTTTTTCACACAGTGGGGGAAAACTTGGCTTGAGTAGCCTATGCACCTGATCCTGTGGGTTGTTTGCATGCTTTTTCCAAGTCAGTACACACCACAGTAGCAACACGAGTATCTGGAGTATAGGAACAAGAAACTATCCAACAGCTGTTTTTCGGAGAATGAAGCTGACTTTGCACTGACAGATAAAACAAGTTTAGCTTGTCATTCTGTCTTACTTGGAAAATAAGCTGTCACTGTATAAAAACATATCTTTCCCCTTTCCAATGCCTAACTGTACTCTCTAAATCATATTTTAATAACAGAAGACTATTTTGTTTTAATGCACATCTGAGGGAAAAAAATCAAATGGTGTTCCCCAAGGCTCTATTTTTGGGCCTCTCCTGTTTAACATCTACATGCTACCATTAACCTCAGATGATGGAAAACAACTGTAAGTACATAATTACATAAGTACATAATTAAGCACACAACAAACAGATTCAAGCAAATAATATCATGGTTTGACTGTGGCGCTGTATAACCAGTTAGTGAATTAAGTCGATTGTGTTTGTAATTTTACCTTCAGAAGGGTCAACATTATTTTCCTCACCACCATTTAACATAATTCTCTCATAATTCTCTAAATTCAAAGATAATTAGTTCCTCTGATTTGGATAACTTGAAACGTAACACTAGGACACACACCTAATGGAAAGGATACACATGAAAGAGACAGAGGTTGAACAGCTGTATTTACAGACAGACCTTATGCAGTGAAGTGCGCTCCACCAGCTGGAATGGGGCTGGGTCGATCTTGCAGTTGTTGAAGTTGACCTGCTCATCAAGCTGCATCTCCTCCCACTCTGCAATCTGCAAAACACACACAAGAGAATGGAAATGAGCCTTTGCAGCATTTAAGGACTTTAAACAGCTAGTAGTATCAAATTAACAGAATCATTTCCAGCTACAGATATAGATGCAAATGACTGGACTTTAGTCTTTAGTAAAAAGTTGACTTCCAGGATTATAGCTTGGCTTTTCTGGCCACAGTGTGTCAGTATGCAGTAAGCTGTTAACAAATAATATCTTAATGTCTGCAGTCACTAATCAGGAGGGAAAAGCATCAAATGAAAGCACAATACCTCCCAACAAATCATCTCCTTTTGATAGACAATCAGTGGACTAGGCATGACAATGAATGGCCTCATAAATCATATGTGACCTACAACAATGCATGATGAGAAAGGTGAATGTTGAACAAGAAGGGGAGATGTAGTATGAAGTCATGACACAGCAGACATCAGTGGTTAACAGTGAGCGATTCTCAGAGAAAAAAAAGGGACACAGGGAGAAGGTGTGAGGAATGTGCAGCTGACAGAGACGAAATGAGAGGTGCTGTTGATGGATGAATTATGAATGATGTCATATCCAAAAATATAAGACTCCGGGGCAATCGGCTCATCTGGGGATATTGAGAAATCTGATGTCAAGTCTGTGTGACGTCATTAAGAACAAACTGAGGTTTGAGTTTGACAAATGTACAGCAGGTTTCGGATAGACGGATAACGCATGCCAAGAATTTTCTCATTGTCAACAAATCGATTAATAAGAATAAACACATCCTAATAAAAGGTATTGTGTGTATAGTCAAAGCATGATATATCTTTATCCTCTGTGCCATAAAGCTCCATTGTTGTATTAATCTACCTGAGACAGTCCCCAACAAATATTGTAATTACTCCTGTATAAGCAGTGTTTGCTAAAAACCACAGGCCGGTGTTTCATTTGTCATTTTCTTTTTCTTTTTTTTTTAAAAAAAGAACTATATATATGTTAGCTGCAATAAGAATAAATGAGCTTGGGGCTGAATCCCACAGACATACAAAGCAAGAAAGTTGAAAAGTACTGTACTGAAAGAAACACATTATTGGTTTTGATCTTTTTATGTGATCTGTTGACAGTACAAAGAATATAAAATAACACCAGCCTTATCCCTTAATACATCTATAAAACTGACTGTTTATAAGACCCCAAAGGATTTTGACAATACAGTATTGGCACTAGATTAATTATTTGCGGGCCGGGACATTTAGACTATCATGGCACATGAAAACTCTACAGCCATGAAATCTGTTTAAAGCAGGTTTATCCATGCTGCTTTTCTAATGGAAGGGCACATTTTGAAATATGTTTACATGACAAATTTCACTTCCTTGACAATTAATTAATTAAAAAAAAAAAAAAGCAACAGTCCAGTGATTTACTAGTGCGGTTTCATTAAGTTTGATGCAAGAGTAAATAATCTTATCTTGGAAATCTGGTGACAGAGGCTGCACTTAATTCTTTTTTGTTATAGCTAGTAGTTTATCTGTGACAGAATGTAATATTTAACTGTATTTAATGTTTTGAGATTTTGATATCTGATAGCCTGTAATCCTTTGAGGCTTTGTTTCCAGTGTGTGTGTACATACATATACCGGTTGTGTGACTGTCCATCTTACCTCTCTAATGGTCATGTCATCCTCCACATCTCCATCATCCTGCACAAGATAAATAGGAGAACAGTCAGTACAGAAAACAAAGATAAAAAACACACACAAACCAGAAACATGAAGAAAACCACATTGTACAAATACAGAAGCAGTAGATAGACATGATTACATGTAATGGTAAACAGTGGTATCCAGTTGGTTATTATCACAATAAATATTTATTTGTACTTTTCAACTGATCCTCTTCCAGTACATCTGTGTGCATACCATATGATAACATGACATACTGAAAAGACATAATCATGCATCATTTCACAAGTGTTATACTGTACTGCAGTGTTGAGACAGATGGACAGAAATGGAATGAGCGACTACAGTACATTTAATGAGTGCGGGGGATTTGATGTGTGAGCTGTCAGAGCAGATTATCATTATAACGATGGGCCTTTGGCGCCCTCAGGCTGGAATCAAACTAGCAACTCTGTGCTTTACAGAGGTGCGAAGGGAACAGCTAAATGTGTTTCTGCACGGTGTGTATGTGACTCTGTGTGTGTGGGGGTGATGAGCTATGAAATATGATTTCAAAGTGTTTAGTCATGTACTTGAGGACAGGTATTTACTTTCTCAGGGTTGAATGCTGGGTAACGTGCATGTTAGAGAGAGAGAGAGAGAGAGGAAGGCAGCTTGTGACCCTTAGCTCATTTATCCTCATCTCTATGGCCAACTTGTTGGTAACCCTAGCAACTGTTGCCAAAGGGGTAGAAAAGAGGTGCCCTGCTGTAGCATTATGCAAGCAAGTAGTCAGACATGCATGGAGTTGAGACAAAACACACACAGCTATAGCACTTTAATTCTGCTGTCTTACTGATCATTCTGCTTGTCACACAACACAAGGGCACTGCGAATGTCACCGAGGCATTCCAGGGGTAAAATGTAAACTAAAAAAAATGAGATCAAATAACTTTAGTGTGTGTGTATGTTTGTGTTTTCAGAAGGAGGTGAGTTTTGAGAGACAGAGAGAGGTGGGACTGTGCATGCAAAATAGGCGCTTTCAGAAAGATTAGCTGCTCTATTAAAAGAGCAAATCTCTGCTTCTGGATATATGAGGGAGACAGAAGTGTGTGTGTGTGCTTGAGAAAACTTTGTGAGTACATATGTGACTTGACAGTGAAATCAGAGGAAGCATTTGCATATTCAAATGAGATCTGAATGAGCATGAGTGTATGTATGTGGGTGCAGAGGCATATGAGGCTGTGGAGTGCTGACAATATGTGGTGAAGCTGTTTTGCTTGCTGTGCTGCTTTTATGACAAAAATTTCAAAAGGTCTATTGTTCTTTCCAAAATATGCATCTGCGTTAAAAGGTTAAATCTTCCAAATTACAAAATATTTTGTTGACTACCCCTGGTACTGTATCTAGAGATGTGGATGGTTTTGGTTTTATTTGGCCAGATGTTCTGCTGCATCAAATACAATGGAATTTAACAGGCTTTTAATCAACAAAGCAGAACTGTTTGTTTAGCATTCACATGTTCGGCTTTAACTCTGTCTGTAGTATTGCTGGACCAAATTATTTCAACCTTTCGAGTACAGTCATAACCACTTGCATTTTAGGGTTTTCGGTCATATTGCTTTTGACCATGTTTGCTGTATACTTGAGTTTGATTGATGTATCAACCAGCCAGTTTTATTTGATTATCATTAATATATCAGTAACAGCTGATAAAAAAGCACATGGATTTATCATGTGATCCACACACAATACTCATTCCTGTAAGGAAAACATCCTTAAATAAAACAGATGATCTCAATCACATACAGAATACTGGGAAATAATTCAAATTGATGATGCTCTCATGTTGTGCAGATCTTGCTGGATGCAGCCTGACCAGAAGTTTACACCAGCATCATTTTCATTAGGACCCCAATCTCCATCCTCTCAATCACTGTTTTAACTCTCTGGGGTCTTAGGGTGTTTTGGGGCCCTGGACAAGTTTTGACATGCACTGACATTTGTGCTTTTTTCAGTTGCTTTTAAACATATTCATGAATAGTCTGATAACACGCATGTTTATACATGTCATGATGTGAGTTTTTGGTTTCCTGTAATGGACTTTTATTTTGGTGTCTGAGTTCCTTTTTGGTCTCTATAAAGTCATACGTAGCCTTATGTTTTATTAGATTAGTTTCACCTATTTTCTATTAGCCTTGTGTCTTTGTGTACTTATACCCCGTTTTCCTTTGTACTTTGTTGGAGCATTAACATTACTGCCTAAGTTATGGTAGGAGAGAAGTTAGTTTTACACCAAGTGGTGGAGCTTGATTTGTTTGTTTGCTGAGTGACAAGTATTTTGGGATTAGCGAGTGCTGAGAGTTTTGATGCCAGAGTGCCCTGATGGTTTTTTGTTCCTGTTCCTGAGTCTGGTTGATCCAGAAGAAAATAAGATGTTTTGTGTCCTGCATTTGGGTTCTGCTCCACATCTTTCACCACACCACCCATCACAACAATACATGACTGTGTTTGTGAGAAAACAGCGTTTATGCATGGTTAGTGAAAAATAACAATTGTTAAGTCACTGAAATAAGACCATAAAACACATACAGAACATTGGTTCACAAGACGTTTGAGAACTGGATCTTGTAGCCTAGAGTGTTTGCTTCAAAATGATGTGAATATCATCTTGGTCACTCATTCACAGAAAACAATACACTGACTAGACTTTCTCTAAGGCCCTTTTTTTGTAGAAAGGGCATATGCATGAAGGCGTGCATGATCATGAATAATCATGTGATTTCAGTCAGGAATGTGGCTCAGAGGGAATTACTCGTCAGGAATTATATCCTGTGCTGGGTTCAGTCACTCATCAAATGCAAACATCCGTCATCTGAGTCGCATTTTTCCTCTGACGAGAAAGTGAACTCTTTGTCGCTGTCCGGAACCACTTGCGTAGCGTGTCATCATCTGAACACGCAGAAAAAGTAAGTAAATTCTATGATGAAGCTTGACGTTTTATGCCATTTCTTGGGGGCGTGTGCTCAGTATTGAGTAGAAGCACCCTTTTGAGCTAGTACAGCCATGAGTCTTCTTGGGAATGATGCAACAAGTGTCTCACACCTGGATTTGGGGATCCTCTGCCATTCTTCCTTGCAGATCCTCTCCAGTTCTGTCAGGTTGGATGGTGAACGTTGGTGGACAGCCATTTTCAGGTCTCTCCAGAGATGCTCAATTGGGTTTAGGTCAGGGCTCTGGCTGGGCCAGTCAAGAACGGTCACAGAGTTGTTCCAAAGCCACTCCTTTGTTATTTTAGCTGTGTGCTTAGGGTCATTGTCCTGTTGAAAGGTGAACCTTTGGCCCAGTCTGAAGTCCTGAGCACTCTGGAAGAGGTTTTCTTCCAGGATATCTCTGTACTTGGCCACATTCATCTTTCCTTCAATTGCAACCAGTCGTCCTGTCCCTGCAGCTGAAAAACACCCCCACAACATGATGCTCCCACCACCATGTTTCACTGTAGGGATTGTATTGGGCAGGTGATGAGCAGTGCCTGGTTTTCTCCCCACATACCGCTTAGAATTAACACCAAAGAGTTCAATCTTGGTCTCATCAGACCAGAGAATCTTATTTCTCATAGTCTGGGAGTCCTTCATGTGTTTTTTGGCAAACTCTATGCGGGCTTTCATGTGTCTTGCACTGAGGAGAGGCTTCCGTCGGGCCACTCTGCCATAAAGCCCCGACTGGTGGAGGGCTGCAGTGATAGTTGACTTTGTGGAACTTTCTCCCATCTCCCTACTGCATCTCTGGAGCTCAACCCCAGTGATCTTTGGGTTCTTCTTTACCTCTCTCACCAAGGCTCTTCTCCCACGATTGCTCAGTTTGGCTGGACAGCCAGGTCTAGGAAGAGTTCTGGTCGTCCCAAACTTTTTCCATTTGAGGATTATGGAGGCCACTGTGCTCTTAGGAACCTTGAGTGCTGCAGAAATTCTTTTGTAACCTTGGCCAGATCTGTGCCTTGCCACAAGTCTGTCTCTGAGCTCCTTGGGCAGTTCCTTCGACCTCATGATTCTCATTTGCTGTGACATGCACTGTGTGTCAGGATCCATGTTCTATGTACTTCCTGTGTTTTATTTTGAAAGGATCCTGACAGGAACTGGTTGTGGATGAATTCTGTTTCTTTATGTAGTCTAATTTGCTTGAGTGTTTTCACCTGTGCCTAGTTTTGCTCCCCGGCTTTATATACCTTGTTTTGTCCCTTGTCTTGTTGCCGGGTTGTCTGCCTTACCAGCTGCTTTACAAGCTGCCAGAGAAGCTGCCCTAGAACCTGCCATAGCAGCAGCCATAGAACCTGCAATAGGATCTGCAACGAACTGCTACGTATGATTTCATGTACTGCCGAGACAGTGTTTGAGTTCTCGTTAGTCTTGTTTGGTTTATGGACTGCCTTTTGTTTCTCGGAATTAAGTTAAGTATTTGTCTCTTTTGGTCTATGTCCTGATTCCTCCTCCTGTCTCCTCTTTATGTGTGTTCTGCCTCCGGTCATGTTTCTTGTCCCTGTGTTTCATGTTCCGACCCCCGTCTCTCTTGTTCTAATGTTTGTGTGATCTGGTGCGTCTCCCAAATGTGTGTGTGTGACCCAGATCCTCTCTAGTCTTGATTCCCTGCTCATGTCCATGTCCCCTGTGGTTTAGACCTTCATGCCCCGTTCCTTGTCTCTCATGTGCAAGTGTTTGTGTGATCTGGTGCGTCTCCCCAATTTGTGTGTGTGTGACCCAGATTCCCTCAAGCCTTGACTCCCTGCTCATGTCCTTGTGTCTTGTGGTCTAGACCCTTCATGCTCCCTTCCTAATCTTTCATGTTCTTGTGTCGGTGTGTGTTGATCTGGTGCGTCTCCCTTAATAAGTGTGTGTGTCCCGGATCCCTCCGACTGTGTCTCCTTGTGCCCTTGTCCTCTGTTCATGTTTTCATGTATACCTTGTGCCCTGGTTCCTGATGTCATGTTTATGTCTCATGTCCTTGTGCTTCCGACCTAGACCGTTTCCCTCCTAATTTGTAGTTTTGGTTCTTGTAAATAAAGCCTCGTATCAAGTACCAGTGTGGGTGCATCTGTTTGGTCCGAACTTTATCATAGTTACCCGAACCCTGACACTGTGAGCTGTAAGGTCTTATATAGACAGGTGTGTGCCTTTCCTAATCAAGTCCAATCAGTTTAATTAAACACAGCTGGACTCCAATGAAGGAGCAGAACCATCTCAAGGAGGATCAGAAGAAATGGACAGCATGCGAGTTAAATATGAGTGTCACTGCAAAGGGTCTGAATACTTATGACCATGTGATATTTCAGTTTTTCTTTTTTAATAAATTTGCAAAAATTTCTACATTTCTGTTTTTTTCTGTCAAGATGGGGTGCTGAGTGTACATTAATGAGAAATAAAATGAACTTTTTTGATTCTGGCAAATGGCTGCAATGACACAAAGAGTGAAAAATTTAAAGGGGTCTGAATACTTTCCGTACCCACTGTAACTATTTATTTCATGTCTGCTGTATTCAAATTTGATTACTGCCTTGTCTTTGCATCCGTTTAGATTGCAGAAAGTTTATCAGAAAATGTGACATAACATCACTTAATAAATAAAGTGAACAATAGTGCTTTTCACAACAGCTTTGGGAAAAGCTGTGAAATGGCGCATAGTAAATCTTGACGATCCATTGTGCTATGGTATTGTAAGTAGGTAGTGACTATACTTACTATTTGAGAAGTGCACCTGTTTTTCCCCCTGGGCTTTGTTTCTGTCTCTATCCAAAGTGGGTGTTACTAATCAGTAGAGTGTGAAAATCCAAAAATTTACTCAGAATTCAATTTAGGTAGGGAAGCTAAGTAAGAGGGCTCATTACATAAACACAATTGTTAAGGTAACAAGCATTGAAGATACATTCTACCACTACTAATACTGTAATGCAACTTCTCTTTTCTCTGTTGCATCATGTGCGCATATGTTCATGTAAGTACTACGTCAAGAAAGGAAGACGAATTCCTCAATCTGAAGAAACAAAAAGAAAACTAAAAGAAATAAACAGAGAAGTTAGGTGCCAAAAAATCGAGCCCACAAGCCATCATAAATAAAGCATGGAAGCATTACAAAAACGCAAGAGTGAGGGAAAAATAATGAGAAAAACAGCAAGGAGAGACTGAGAGGCTGGGTGGCATCATTTATCTGAAACAGACTACTGATGTCATTTACCCTGCATCAATATTTCACAGCCTAGATAGTGGGATGGGGGACTAGATGAGGTGGGGAAACGTGCACAGATGACAGAGACACTAAAGGAAAAGTGGTAAAGATGGACAAAGAGTGTGAAGTAGAGCTGCAGCAATTAAACTGGATCCAGAAATAAAGAATGAAAGAATTGAGAATAGAGCTGAAGGAACAGACAAAGTAATAACTTGACTTCTCTTTCTCTATAGAAGTGAAACAAACATTTTAAGAGAAAAAAACTGAAACATTTGTTTGCCTGTTTTCCTGCTCAGTCTCATATTGTGCCGGCAGACTGAGGGCAGCACTGTAATCGTCATTACTCTCTGCCACATGTTCTTATACAGTGTTGAATGTTAATAACTCCTGATGACAGGGGAGGCAGGCCCACAGGCTTCATGTACTGTACATGAACATACACCACGTGCTACAGGGGTTCATTACTAATTAGCTCACTGGAAGGCAATAATGACTAACATACTTCTAGACCCACTTAACACATCCAAAATTAACTGCGTTCTCAGCACTTACTATATGATATGCTCCTAATGGGTACACTTAACAAGCCACTGGACTTTATTAAATTACAACCAGCAGTGGTAGAACAGACCATTTGAAGCTTGACTTGTGTACAGCAGTCCCCATTAATATTCATTATTAGTGCACTATTAAAATCTATAGGGAGTGGATAACCTTAAATACTGTCACTGAAATACTTAATAGATTAAAAAAAAAATAATGTTAACCCTCTGGGTTCTAAGGTGTTTTGGGGACCTGGACAAGTTTTGACATGCCCTGACATGACATGACAAGACACTTTTTGTTAAGAAAGGGCATATGCAGGGAAGTGTGTCTGATCATGAATAATCAGGTGATTTACCTGAGAAGACAAAGACCCGCATAATGAGCCTTTCAGTCAGGAATGTGGCTAAGAGGGAATTAGTGCAAACCAATGCAGATCCAAATGTTCGTCATCTGAGTCGTGTTTTTCCTCTGAGGAAAGTAAACTATTCATCGCTGTCTGGAACATACGAAGTTTAATGTTTTATGCCATTTCTCGGGGGCGTGCACATAATTACCTGGCTCACCTCAGATTATTTCCATATGAACAGTGCGCTCAGTGAGGAGGGATCACATTAGCTATAATGAGGTGAGACGGGAAAACGTAACGCTCCTTATGTTCAGACAGATTAAATAAAAAGTGATGATTTGTTTTCAACTTGAATTGTTTAATTTAAAAGAAAACATTTCAAGCTTTCTAGCCATATATTTCTTATTTTTATGAGGCAAGTATTTGCTGAGATATTCTGTGAAGAGAGATGACAGAGAGAGAGAAGACAGAGAGCGCACACCATCTGCTTTCTTTATTTAACAAAAGCACAGCGTTTTGTTGTTATTATGAGGGTATACAATTAAAACTAGGCATCACACAACAACTCCAGAGGTTTACAATCACCAGATCTGAGCTCAGTGGAACGAACAATAGAGAAAAACGATTCATTGCTGGCCTGCTAATAGCAGCTGCCGCTGTTGGTTATCTTTTCAATATAGGAGCCTCTGCAGTAAATTCAGTCAACATAGGCGCTATCGAAAGACACATAGCCGAGTTACAAGAGGAAATCCCTCTTATCCAAGACCAAATGCAAAACCAGTGCAAAGACTTAGCAGCTTTAGATGAACCAGTATGGGGCACCGTCCTGGTACTTAACACTCAAACTGAGAACCTCTGTAAGACCACTGCTGCACAAGAAGAGCAAAAATCGGTCCTTCAAATAGACCAAGCCTATAATTTGCTACCGTCTCTACTAATGTCTGATATGTTGCAAGATATCAGGTCCTCAGTAGACAGTCTGGCTACGGGCAGGATCCCACTCTATCTTGTTCCTCTTGGCTTAGTGCAAAACCTTTTAACCACAGCCACTAAAGAGGTAATCACACCACTCCGGGCCTACTTTGCCTACATGCTAAGCTTCGCGGTTGCAATCTATGTTGACCCTGAAGCTAGGGAGTTGGCTTTTCCTCATCAACCATGGCAGCTAGCTTTGGCACAACGAAACACACATTAAGGTACACACCCCTCCTGTGGTGGCTTTCCATGACAGTGACCCCGAGCTTTATTTGGCTCAAAACCTGCGCATGTGCACATGCACCCATAATATCTGTCGGAATTGGGTGTTTTTTCCCATGTCTAATCTTAACAGGCCCAACAGTTCCTCCCTAGTGTACACTACTCTACTTGAAGAACATACTAAAAAAATACAAAAAAACCATGGACTTCCTGCCATTCAGATCAGCACATTTTTTGGAATAGATATAATCCTGCCTACCTTTCAGTGTTGCTGTTTCTTTTGCCCATTCTATGGATGAACAGATCACGGATCTAGACCTGTTACTCTGAGTGGGGGGACTGTAGCAAAAGAGAATCACCAAGCTTGATTTGCCCCCTCAAGCATTCCAAGAGGTGGAGTCAACATTCCAGAATACATCCCCTTACCATGAACATCAATGGACTGAGCAATGTCCAAGAAAACTGTCTTAAAACAAACATTCAAACAAGGACTATCTTATCAGTGAACTTTAGCTAACCCTAAATAGGACACTGTACTCAAGCTATAACCAATGAGCCAGCAACCACAGAGAGGAAATACATGGATGGGTCCTCTGACCAATGAACCTCAACAGACCTCAGAGCTAAGCCAGACATCTGCCATAATTCATTAATGGTTTTTTAACAAGATTCAACTTAAAGGACTGATGGAGCCACAACGACCCCTACTGGAGAAACTACCTCTAGGTAAACCAGTTAGATATATTATTTGTCTGTATTAATCAATGTATTTCAATATATTTCATATCAGACCATATTAATTATGAGTGTTTTCACCATTCAAGGCATATGTAGGTAAATAATCAACTGTGTCACCAGTTTGTTTGTGACTGTCATTGAATCAGTATTATGATGAAACCTCTGCAATGAATATTGCTTAATTCTAAATAACTATTGTTAACTTAGTCGTGTAATACGAAAGTGTCAGAGAAAATAGTCAAAGTGGCAATGAAGTAATCACGCCATTTAATAAGATCCTCCACAATTTTAAACAAAGGATTAAATTTTCCCTCTCTTCCGCCTTCCCTCAGTCAGTTTTATGGCTTTGAATTCCCCCGGCGAAACTGCATCAAAGTAGGCTATACTCGCCTCCCTCTGTTCTCTGAATCAGCTGGTGTCTCATTTACTGCCGCACGCAATAATTTTCCAAATTATCCTCGCTTAATAATTATAGTTGCTAGTTTATCTTACCAGAGCTGATGACAACTACAATGCCATTTTGCTGACTAACAATCAAAATCACTTCGAGGTAGAGATTAGTTCATTTGTTATTCATGTTATTATTTATTTTATTTTATTTAAAATTAAAGATGTTAAAGACTCTTCAGGGTTAACATCTTCAGCTCTTACCTCTGAAACACCTCACTCAACAAGTGTACTTCTCAGTGTACATCAACGTTTCCATAAGCTTCTTATCATTACTCATTACCTCCACGGTAAACTGCTCAGCAATCTGCAACAATTCTTCTTTTGTGCATCTCTACAATAATATTTCTTATGGAAATGTAAAGAAATCTTTGAATACTGAGGACATTTTTGCTAAATAAAGGATAGACTAATGCAAACAAAACAACACATGAGACTGCCACTATAAACTACAATGTTGAAACTACAAATCTCAAAAGTCTCTTTGCCATGGATCGTCGCGTTCGTGTTGCAAACAACAGCCCAATTACAGGATAGATAAAACTTTACCACACCTTCGTGAAATAGTGTGTTAGATATACTGTGTTAGATGAGTTCCAAAATTTACACCTACTACAAATCGGTAATTGATGAATAGGATTTATAACGTTCACTGCAGCCTCAATACTTTCTGAAATAAGAGACTAAATGAGAATAAAATGAGAACATTACATATGCTTAATTACTGTGATTCCAATTCAATAAGATACTGTAAGATGACGCTGGTGTTTTTGGAGCAAATTTTTACTTGACATACTATGAAATGGTGGTTTTGGCTGGATCAACAGCTGAAACAACCCCTGTTTTTGTTACAAGTTGTACAGGTCCACCAGTCTTCTGTGAATAGAGCTTTATTTACTGTCAGGAACCCCCTAACAGGACTCTTGGATTACCCTCTGCTGCGCTTATCATCTAACAAGTTAAATGAAAGATGTTTTGCATAATTCACAAGCTGTGATGACACAGTGATGAGAGGTTTCCTTCCTTTCAAATCTCACTTGAATGAAAACAGTGGTGTAGCTTTTATGATTTTTCAAACTTCAAACTTTTCTAACAACCAGAGTGCAACCCTCCTGTGTTCTTGCAGACATTGCCTCCAAAACAGACAGACCATGTAATAAGTACTTCTGCTGTAAATGTGTGAAACTAGTAGATTTTGTTTTGATTAATGTTTTTCATTTCTACAGTTGAAGAAATGTGTTTCGTCATTCACCTCAAACTGAAGTTCCTTCAGTCTATTACAGTGCCTGTTCTTTTGCTGCCACACAACTCTACACAAGTAATGTGGTATGAAATATATGCCCGAGGCTTCACATTTTACACCATTGAATGAAAAAAAAACAAAAAAAAAAAACACTACCAGCATTCCTCCTCTGTTACCAATTTTGTATTTTTGTTCCTCAAGGCAAGTCTTATGTCTGCTATGTAATTATGCAGCATGGACTCTTAAGGAATGAAAGTACCAGATTTTGGGACTATTTATTGATGACATGTCATAGGATGTGGTGCTGATGTTGAACGTCCTTTGAGAATCATTGAGCGAATGTGACGAGAACAGTACATGATTTGAGACCACAATGTTGTCAGTGTGTTCCATTACTTATCAATAACATTGAAACTTCAGTGTAATTCATCAGCTGTATGCCACACATAGGCCCTAAAGCGATAGATGAAGAATGATCTGACACCAGTCTGTGCTTGAGACTTCAATAATTGTCACAGACATGAAACAAATAGAGGCCTTTAATGGCCGCCAGTCTATATCGCTAATAGTACTGATAGCGTTACAGTGACACAACATTGACTAAGAATCTGAAGGAAGAACAGAGTGTATTATATATACATATAATATAATGTATTTTATTTATATTCAAGTGGTGCTGACCCAACAACTTAGCTTTGAAAGATAATTCATTGAGGGTTCCTCATCCCTGGTATGGTCAAAAGAATCAGCAGAAACCTGATTTGATGTTTGTTAATATGTGTTCAAACTGAATGGAAGCTGCAATGTATTAGTCTACAAAACAACTTAATCTATTTGTCAGAGTGCCCACCTACTTGGCCAAAATAGACATTATCAGTAAATTCCCCCAAGTTGGATGGGAATGGTCACAGTTAGACACAAACTGGCTGCAGGCAGTGCAACTTGGAGCAATAATGCATCAGCACGAGTTTGAAATGTCAACGTGACAGAAACATTTCCTCTTATCCTAAGGCTGTAAATCTTCATTTTACAAAATACAGAAAAAATAAGTTTGAGTTAAAAAAATTGTATTTGATGTTTTAACTCTCATACAATGCATGCTGGGAAGTCTGCCTTTTTGCCTAGTGTTTCTTTGCAAACTTGAGTCAATGCATGTGTAAGTTATTATATAGTGTGAAAGCAAACATTAAAGATTAAGTTAAACTGAAGTTAATTAAAACTTACTAAATCTTTTTGTTAGTGCACTTTCATGTCAAAAGATTAGTTTATTTCCTAAATCCATGTTTGGTGTTTGTATGTATGGTGCAATGGTCACAATATCCAAACATTTTTTCTGTTGCTTCTCTAAGATATAGACGATTAAGGCAGTGAATCAATGGAAATGTGTGGTGACATTTACCATGTGTGGCTTTAACAAGCAATGCAAAAGTTTCAAGTTGAAAGTGTATATTCTATTTGTCTTCAGCTCTCAAAACAAATGTTCAGAAGAAATGTAGATAAAATGCTCACACCAGAGAAATTCTTTATGCTTGGAGGTGGTTTCTAGTGAATGGAAAGACACATGAAGAGTAAAAAATGATACCATAATAATTATTATATAAATGAATGTAAGAAAGATTAGATTATGATTGAATCATCAATGCTGATAAATACATGTATTTTTTTATTTGATTTTATAGCGCTAAAGTGTTTGATTTTTGGAAATTGGTGTTGTCTGATCATTTGTCATGCAATGTAGGATGATCTTTGTGGTTTTGTGGAATCATTTTTCTCAATTCATAATCAGGCACTTGTTTTATTGATTGACATGCATCACTGCTGGAGTGTGTGGTATCACAGGTAATTAGACAGCAGGCTACATCCCAGTTCGTCATGATATTTTTCGATGCCTCCCTGGACTTCTCATGAATCATCATTTCATCTGAGCTGCTGCAGGAGTGTTGTTCAAATACCTGCCTGATCCTATTGAAGAGATATGAGGCTTCTATACTGATATTAAACACTGCATGCAAATGTACCCCCCCCCCCTTTCCTGCACCACAGTGTTTTCAATCAGTTACAACAATGCAATGGAACTTTAGATTATGACAGGAACAGGGTGGGACCTGCTCAGTTCCTGCTCTGTTAGGCGGACACTGATTGGATGCCTTGGGAGACAGTCGATGATGGACAGCATGCTCTGTTGAACAGCCTTGTCATAGTCCACAACTCAACCACATTTTAATTGTAAGATGACAGCAGGTGGGACAGAATCTCACTGAAAAAATGCTCCATAGGTATCGAGTTTTAAATATAATAAAGTGAAATAAGTCATTGAAAAAAGTTCTGCTATGGCATTAAAACAGACTTGTGAAATTTGGAAACAAAAGCTGTTAAAAATAGAAACACAAAGATTTAAATAGAGCAAACAGTGAAGCGCTGTCAGTCTAGTGTTAATAAATTAGACAACATATGAAAATAGAATTCATCTGAAAACCTCATTGTAAACGTCACTACTGTTAAAGTGTAATCTCAGACTTTTAAGTAAGCAGTGATCATTTTTTTTAGCCAATTATGAAAGAATATGATGCATCATTGGCATTTGCACTAAACAATAGTTATATAGCAGTGACCAAGTGTTTAAGTTCTATTGACCACTGAACCAAGCTGAACTGGAAGCACAGCCAAAAAAATGAGCAACTGAGAGTGAAAGGTTAGTGAGCGAGGTTAGAGGTTGGACAAGGACAAGGGTATTCAACACTTTGAGGCACAATGGCACGGATGGGCTTTGGCTGAGCCTGACCCAGATCACAGGCCATTGGCATTTGGGATTAGCCTTGAAATGGAATGACAATCGGTGATGATCGACTGATTTGCTGATGAACCTGTTGCCGGGCAGATTCCAGGCATTTTGATAGCCCCGATTGGTGACTCTTACCACAACAGATATCCGCACTCGTTTGGTTGGCCTCCTGAGCTCAGGAGATGGTGGGCTCTCCATGTTGTTGTTTTTCTTCCAGGTGACCAGAAACAAGCACACAGTGTTAAAGACCTCAGTGTCAGTTTGATCTAGCATAAACTTCCAGCCAATGTTGTGACCAAGCCTCCCTGCTGTTTTTGGGAAAAAATAAACTGAATTTTTTTGTTTTGTGAAACAAGCCATTAGCAGGGTGGTGCAGGAATAGAGTCGAGGCATTCAAGTCTTGCATGGTGCAAGTCTGAGACAAAGTGAAAGGTTTTATACTGACCGAGACACTGTGAGAGTGAGTTCTGAAGATGTGTCTGTTTGTGTGGGAGGTACTGTACTGTGGAGCGTGAAGGACTGTATGTGAGAGATAGCATAGGACTGTGTGGGTGTACAGAATGTGTGAACAGCAGGATGTGAGCCACTGTGTGTGTAACGGTGGTGCATTCATGGATGGATGTGACTTTCTTACCTCCAGGCCTTCTGTGTCTCGACTGGCACAGAAAAGGTTCTTTAAAGCAATGCCTGAATTATCATGTGGACCTGAAAAGAGAGACAGAAATTCAAACAGAGAAACTGTCAGAAGTCACGTCTCGCCACATATTAGATACATCTGTTATGTGCCTTCTGTTTGCAGACTAATGTTACACATCCCATCTAAAGAAACATTAGATCAGCAGCCGCATCATCTGCGAAACGTCTGTCTGAGCTGGGCCCTGATGAATCTAGAGAAGACCAAACTTTTGATTTTCCAGAGTAATAAAAATTGTTCTTTGCTGGGTTCCACTGACCTTGAAAGAACACAACTAAACACACATTCAGGACTACAGATGGATATGTATAAGCAATTTTATCTTGGCTGTAAATGTTGTCAGAGACAATCTTTCCAAAAGATTGTGTCATGATTCCCTTTTGGGACTTCCTGCCGGGGATCTTTATTTTGTATTGAATTCCTGTTTTCCCTGTACTGGTTCCCACTCAGCCTTTTGTCTCCCGCCATATATATACCTTCTCTTGTCTTTTGCGTTTGTGGGAGCATTACCAGATGCAAGTGGTGACTATTATTTTGTGTTTTTGCCTGAGCCCTGGTGATCCCAGGAAAATAAAGATTTTGTGTTGTCCTGCATTTGGGTTCTTCGCCTCTCCTTCACACCGCACCTCATAACAGAATGCTCCCACCAAAGACGGACCCAGCGGACATGACCAAAGAGGATGGGCTGATTTCCAGTCTCCTGGCTCTCCTGAGTGACATCATCCAGAATGCCCAGAAGTACAGCGAGTACAGTATTGCACTGGCTTGACACAGCGGTTCTCTCACCCTCCCGGTTACGTGACCAAGCAGAGGGCAGACCAGACGCCAAGCCCTTCATCTCAGTCTATGGCCAGCCATTCCCGAGTTTCCGGCCAGTCCTTCACCTGAGCTTCCAGCTAGTCCTTTGTCTCAGTCTCTGGCTAGCTTCTCACCTGAGTCTCCAGCAAGCCCTTCGCCTCAGCTTCTGGCCAGCCCTTCACCTCAGTCTCAGGAAAGCCCCTCGTCTCAGCCTCCAGCCAGCCTCTCACCTTAGTCTTTGACTGGCCTCTTGCCCAAGACACCAGCTTTTCTGTTGGGCCATGCTCTTTCCAGGTGGCCCCAGATCTCAACTCTCCTGAGGTGCCGCCCTTCTCACAAGCTGAATCCCAGCTTTCCTGAGGCGTCGCCCTCTGGAGCCAACTTGGATTCTGGTTCGCCATCCTCCAGAGTGGCCCCAGATCCCCACTCGCCTAAGGGGCTGTCCTCCAGAACAGCCCCAAGTCCCAACTCGCCTGAGAGGCCGTCCTCCTGAGCGGCCCCAGAACTTTATGTGCCTGAGGGGCTGACCTCCACAGCAACCCTAGACTCTCAACTGCTTGAGGTGTTGCCCTTTCGATCCATCCCACTTCCCGGGGCACTATAGGGGCAGACCTCCAGACTTTGAGCCCTGGTGATCCCGTGAAAATAAAGATTTTGTGTTGTCCTGCATTTGGGTCCTTCGCCTCTCCTTCACACCGCACCTCATAACAGATTGCACACTTACTGAATATTTTTATCATGGCACTAATGCTTACTCTTGCATGATCATGCCCCAAGAGCAAATCTTTATATTCAAATATGTGTAAGAAAAAAGATATGGATAGTCATGGCTTTAAGGGTCTTGATTTAAGACAGTTATCAGTGTCCTAAAATAGTTTTTCAACATCTAAGAGACAGAGAGAGAAAGAGAGACAAAGACAGAAAGTGAGAGAGAGACTAAGAGGTGCTATTAGTGTTCTGTGAGTTTAGTGAAAGAGAGGCCATTAGAAAGACTTTTTCCGGATCTATTAAATCTCCTTCTCTTTCTCTTTGATACTGCCTCGTCTGTCTTCTGTTTGGAAACTTGTATGTGTGTATAATTCAGGGTGTCTTTCTTACTGGTAGGGATCTCGGTGGGTCGCTCCACCACAGAGGTTCTCTTCAGAGCAGGTTTGAGGGGCTTTTGAGGAACTGGACGGGTAGGAGTCAAGGATGATTCTTCAGTAGAGATCTGAATGAACACATGCACACACAAAGATAAGAAACAGCACTCAAAACTCCAAAACCCCACTGCAGGTTAAGAGTTGACCCCAGTTTCTCCTTTTGCAGGCTCATTAGACAAATATATGGACTTCGGCAAAGAGATGAGATGTAGAAGAATCAAAGGTGGGAAAGAGCTGAAACTAAAAGAAAAAGCATGCAAAAAAGTAAAGTTGGCCTTGATGCAAAGTTATATGATCTGTGTGTATTTCAACACTGGTATTTCCATGGCCTAAAAAAATATTTTGACTTGGTTATGTTCATGACTTTCCACAGAGGGAGAGCATTCTGGTTTTTACAGATCAAATGTTTGTGTGAAACTAGTAAGAAATATATTCAGCTGTAGTTCTGTGAAGTTGCCCATTTGAAAATGCATTAATATTCCTGATACACTTGGGTGATTCCATCTTTAAATTTAATATTAGGGATCCAAATGGACACACTTTCCCTGATGTTTTCACTGTTTTAGTTAATACATTTTCAGTCTTTTGCAAAGTAATACACCAGTCAAAGGACACCAGTCAATGTATTTTTTAAAAAGCTCTAAAACAAAAGGCAATTAATCCAGCTCAAAATATATGCTGTTTTAAAAGTTTTTCTAGAACCACAATATAAAGAAAAAGATGAGAGAAATTAAAATGTTATTAGGTTTGTTATAAAAGATAATACATCTCATATAATATCACATATCATATCATATCATGGTGCTGAAATACATACAGGAACTGAACAACATGTGCTGATGAACGCAGCACTATAAGGAATAAAGAAAGTGGGAGGAAGGGGAGTAAGAAATAGAAATGAACAAAAAAGCCTCACACACTCACCTGCACACACAAACACACCATGCATGCCTGAGAGTGTTACACTCACTCACCACAAAGTGATAATAGGGAAATGAAGACAAAATTAAAAAAGAGATAAATCGACATTCAGATCACCAATTTAGACATCTACATGTACCATTTTGTTCCTTTGAAATACTCGGGCTCATCAACCTTTCACACACACAAACATACAGCATATTTCTGAATGAGTTTCTTCTTTTAAACCACCCAGTCACTAAATATTACCTGTGAGACATATCTTTATACGTAACAGTTAAATGAGTGAAGCATTTCTCTACAAGTCTAGTTTTTAAATATGCCGATTGACTTATTAATGTATCAAGAATAAATAAAATTCATAAGTTACAATTTTGATAACTGAAAAAATATGGAAATGATTTTTTAAGCACAAATGCTGAGTATTCTGCAGTACAAGCTCTCAACTTCATGCTATTTTTGTCTAGTGATAACTCAATCTCCTCTGAGACAGAATAATTCATTGATTAATTGATATAATTTGCATATTAATACATTTAAAACATCTATTACAGGATATGGTCCTAATTTTCTGTCCAGCTGGATTCATGTCTAACATCATCTGTTCAGTTTCCTGGTCACAACAGCACTTGGTAACCACTGTGTGACTGACCTGGAACCGGACCTCATGACTGGCCCGTTGGTTGCCATCCTCATTGTCAGTGTTTGACAATACCAACAGGCGTTTCTTCTCTGCAGCAGCTCGTTCCCTAATGTACTCTAACCGTCTGGGGCGGCCGAGCTGCTGGGAGAGGAGTGACTGTAGCTGGGCGCGCTCGATGGAGCCCAAAAGAATCATGGATTCTGCAAGAGAAAACACAGAAAGAGGGAAAGTTCATAAGAAATAAAAGGAGGTATGTGGGAGAAGGACTGGAGAAGATGATAATGATTGTAGAAGGAGCAAGAAAAAAAAACAGCGGAAGACAAGGAGCACGGGAGAAAAAACAGTAAAACTTGTTTTGGGGGGAACAGTAAGCATGCTGCACATGTTGCAGCACTGCAGAGAGTTTAGCTGGGTTACATAACTGGAGCCCCACATGCCCTGGATGCGTATTTGCACATGTGCGTATGTATGAGTGTGGCAATTTGCTTGCTTTAAGTAATTGCCTTTGTGAGAGTACATGCTGATTATGTATTTGGTTAAATGCCACAGCTAATTGATCCTGCACGGCTGCATAATTGAGACAGCATCAGAATACCAAATTTGCACTTGTGCGAGGTGGCAAGTGCAGCCCAATCAGCAAGCTGTGGCCAGGCAAGTTTGTCAATCAGTCAGTCAATCACTTTAATGAGCATGCCACCAAGGTCACTGGAATTTGTTTTTGGTACAGACTGGAAGGGATTTTCAGTCCCACAACATCAGCAACATCGAACAGACACATCAATATACCATCAGACATAGATTACCACATGCTGTATTCACACACAGTACTACAGTAAAAATTATTTTTGCCTTCTCATTGTTTTCACACAGTTTGTTGGGTACTTAGGTCAATGCGCTGTTTTTTTTTCCTCGTTAAAACTAGAATTTCTGCTTCACTAAGTAACGAGTTTGTTTATTTTATGTCTAAATGTGTGACAAATAAGGAATACCTCTCCCTCTGTAAGCGCTGGTGTTGGTGTCTTACCAGCTGACTCCACCAGTGCCAGAGTCTTAAGGTTGCCGGTCAGCAGGACGTTGTGCAGGTCTCTGTAGCAGCAGTTGAGTGTGATGTACCTGACGTCCCTCACCATGATGTCCTCCACACGAATATTATACTTCCTGAGATAAATAAAAAATCAGAGAAGAAATATATGATGAAGAGGAGGAGGATGAGAGGACTTTATTAAGTGGTTACAGAGATCAGGGACAGGTGATAAAAAAGGTAAAAAGAAGAAGAAAGATGTATCAATAGAGGAAGCATAACATTTCCTTGAACAGTCTAAACACGTACTCTGTTGTTTTTTTCAAATTGACATAAATTTAATGCTTTGAAAATATAGTTTTTAATGAACTGTCACTGGCACTACAGTAAAATGTCTCAAAAAGGTTTCTTTGCATAGATCTACAGTATTATCACTGTCCTTCAACCCTCTGACCACACATTCAGATGACTGGTCAAACATCCTACACTGTTGACACCGCACCAGGAGATTAGCGGCTGTAACAGCATGGCAATGTGTTCGATGAGGGGAAGAGGGTGACACTGCGAGCAGATCTTGGCTCAGCAGAGCAGTACGCCCCAGTACACCTGTCATAAACACAGAGCTTTCTCTTCCTGCCTGAGCTTGCCAAAATGTGACAGCAGCCGCTCAATAGTTTCCGCTGCCAGGTTATTGTGCCAGGAAACAGACTCCGGCCCAGCCTTCACTTCTTGTTGTGGTGACAACTCAATACATTGACCTGTCTGAATATACAAAGTTAATTTGATAATAATTCTTGCACAGCTCCACTGCAGTGTAACAGAACACAGTATTGGTCTAAGCTATCTATTAGGAAAAAGATGTGCACAGCATCAGGAAGCCGCACCAAAAGAAATCAATGTCAGAACAAACCCTACAGAAAAGTTCACCATATGTCTTTAAGTGTTGCTGTAAGAAACCATAAGAGAATGCCACTGACCTCCAAAAACTAAAGGCACATAACCCATAACTGTTGAAATGGCGTGGGCATATGGGGTTTCCAAAGCTATTCCCACCATTTGACAAGGACCTGATTTGAAATATTCAGTACCCTTTATCTTCCACTTCTATATGAAAAGCACATGCTATCTCCTGTATTGGCACATGATTTAGGTTGTAAGGCTCGAACTTGTCCAGTGTTTATTCCTAGGGATGCTTACCTGGGTATCTATCCATGAAGACTGTGTTGAGTTTATTTGTCCAAGTTTTGTAATACATCCTGCCAACCAAATTCAGTGGAGGCAAATAGAATCTTGTTTGCGGCTTTCACTGCATTTAAATATGTCATTGCTGGGACTAGCTTTCATTATTCACTGGAGCCACGCATGGCATAAGAAATGGACCCCTATACTGAATATTTCAGATTTAACTTTTCAGTGCTGGGATCAAAATAAACAAAATTCCATTTACTTCGACTGAAAGAGAGGAGTAAGAAATCTTCATGGCTATATATTAGCAGATAAATATTTTGGTTTAATTTCTGATGCCAAATACTCAATATGGCTGTAATACAGCTCTCCAAGATCACCTGTCATTTAAACAAGGCCAAAGCCTTTTTTATTGAATATTTTGCTGCTCAGTATTGAACTTTTTCAGCTGCTTTGCAGTCTGTTGAGTCATTGTGATTGTCATTGTTCATACCAATGTTCCTTGTTCTTTCTCCTCTTTATTCTATAAAAAAGTCAAAGTGGAAAATATATCACTTCCTGGGCATCTGAAAATAAAACTTTAAATCACTACTGTTTTCTATCAGTCAGCAATAGAAAGTAAAACAAATATACTGTATATAGTTTGGTACTAGTCATAAAAGGTTCAATTTTCCTGATGCATTTGCAGCATCTTAATAATGTAATGCATCCCTCTGAACTGGCCACAACTCCCGCCAAGATTAATTTCCCTCAGGAAATCAAAGGTAGCTGAAGCAATCTGATTGGTTTCCTCTTAAATGAACCTTCCTTCCCTGCAAAGACTGGGCAATACAGCTCACCAGGCATCTTCTTTTAAGCCTGGGCTTACAAATTTGAGCCAAGATAAACAGGCATATAGGGGCATAAATCTGGGCTTATATATCATCCATATTGTCCAGATTAGAGTGGAGAGGCTTGAGGCGTTGATATGTCTGTGTGAGGGAGGATAAGGACAAAGGGGGGAGGTGTTAAAGCCAATAAAAGGATGCTTGTAATGATTGAGAGAAAATATGGTCGTTTCCTGTGGCTTTGCTTCCTGTCAGAACAACAGAGACAACACTCGACTGTAGACAAGTCAAGAATTTGCCATTATGGTGGTCATAAAATGCTTGGAAACAGAGTTATAGAGAAACAAATGACCCAAACACACACATTCATAAAGCAGGGTTACATAATTGTTCCCACACTTTTTTTTTAAATGCCACTCGAAAGCTGAGGACAGATCCATCAAGAGAGAAAAAAAGGGAATAAAAAAGCAGAGAAGAGCTGCAATAGGTTTCATATGTGTTATTGGATATGATTAGAGAAAAGGACAGCAGCAGTGTGTACTGGAAGAAGACAGTGTGTGATCTGCTCATATCTGCAAAGGCTATGCAAAAATAACAGACCAGAAATCCATTTCTCTCCCTATTCATGTGGGGGTGTGAGCAAATGTACAAGCCATCATGTGTTTGTATGACACGGCAGGCATTACGCAAGTGTTCCTGTATGTTAGTGTGTGTCTGGGTGGTTGTGTGGGTGTGGGATGGATAATTTCCAGTTTGAGTGAAAAACACATTCAGCTTGGAGGTGGCCGCAGTACCTACAGCGTCTCATCCCCACTCCCTGCCCGCCAGCCCTCTACCTTTTGGCCGCCTCCTCCTTTGCTCTCATATGCTGCAGTAATAACTATACACACATATACACACACACAATGACATGTAAAGGTTTTGTGATGGGGAGTAGTGGAGAGAGAGAGAGAGAGAGAGAGAGAGAGAGAGAGAGAGAGAGAGAGAGAGATGGGGGCAAAAAGAGACAAAAAAGTGAATGAAGGATGTAGGGAAGTAGGAGCCTTCTGCACAGCCAACAAAGTTCATAATGTGTGTTACAGATGATTTAGATTTTTGTGGAGTGTTTGTGTGTGTGTGAACAGACTGTTTACACACTGACACACACACAAACGGATAGAGAACATTCTTGACAATTTCCTAATCATCATCATGCCTCATTTTGTAACATGTATCATTATGTCAAGATAATTTGATATTTGTCATGATTTTATTTTCACTTGCACACATTTAAACTCATGCACACACAACTTTTCTGACATCTTCACAATCATCTTTATGCTCAAGCAACTTTTAACATTTGGAAAAACATGTGTTTATCATTAAACATAAATGACACAGGATTCCCCATATGTTCCTGACAGATCCAAATTCAATTTATTTGAATGTCTCGAAGCTTAAATCATTAACATTTTATAGAGTTTATCAAACCTGCAGAAATAAAACACAGGAAAGCGAAAGGATAATTCTGTGGAAACACAGCAAAGTTGCTAAGACAAGCTCTGGTTACAGAGCTTACCGGCAGTTTAGGCAAATGAGACCTAAATGTTGAAAACAGTGACACAGGCTAATTGTTAAAAAAAATGTTCCAGGTGAATACTTAAGTCAACTTATGTCTGACTGCTGGTGTTTCATGTGTTCTCTGTTTAATCTAGATCCAAGCTGTAACCAGATTCATCCTTTAGAGTAGAGACTTTCACATGCTGCTAGAGATGCTATAAGGCTTTGGGAGTTTGTGCGGCCAGTATTGTGCATGTGTTCACAAAAATACACACATACCCAGACAGACAAGACAGGAGAGGGGGGTGCGCTGAGGTTATAAGGTCACAGTAGATAATAAGGAGAGACAAAGGAGAAGAGAGCAGCAGAGAGAAGAGTGAGAGAGGAATAGATAACGAAGAGATGGATAGTCTGGGTCAACTGAGGTGCTGATATAGAAAGTGAATGACTCAAGTAGCCGACAAAGGCAAAACTCTTCAGGTGTTGACCACAGAAAATGGTGAACAGATGGAGGATTAAATCCTCCCACTTTGTGAATGATGCAGTCGAACTATTATCTGCCCCTAATGATTTGCCATCATCCATAACAATAATCACTTCCAAATGATTAAATGAAAAGTACTTCTGTGTGGTTCCACAGAGCTCAGAGGACACCAAACAGCTGGTAAACCTATTCAGTATTGTGTGGTTGGTATAAATTATTAATGGCTGTGATGGCAATTAAAAGCCATGTAACACTGAACCACTGAGCCAGGCACCTCCACCCAGTTCATCTTTCTGAAAAGTAAATTCCACTCTGCAATTCCACATGTACCTGAAGGGAAGAAGATGTGCTACTTGAGCTTCAAACACCTAAATTAAAAGCAGCATTTAAAACCATTAAGACTCACTGTGGACCTGGCTCTCAATATTAATGCATAAGATTAGGACTGAAAACACACATACACTATCTAAGCTATTGTGCAACTAATGATACTTCAGATTAAACCTCTGTAAAACAAACTAACTTTCAATGACAGTCAATCAAAACAAATGAAGCTTCCATTTTACATTAGACCACCTTACACACGTCATGCATGAACATGCTAATAGTTACACATGTGCCCCATGGAAAGAATATTTCATGTTGAAATGGTAACATAATCGTCATAATTTTAGGTAAATAGTCAACATATTTTGGTTTGCTGTTTACCACTGCATGTACTTGCTGCTGAACAATTTAATACAATAATGTGGTGACTATGGTATGCTGCGTTTCACTACGATAATCTACTGTATACGTACTCGTGGTGTCCCCAGCCCAGCTCAGGGAGGTAGGGCAGCTTCTTGATCCTGATGATTGAGTCATAAAGGGAGGGCTGCAGAGACTGGGCCACCGCATTGGCCAGGATCACTGCTATCATCACTGGCAGGATGTGTGAGATCTGGCCAGTCAGCTCAAACACAATGACAGCAGTGGAAACCGTATGGGTGACTGCTCCTGACAAGGCCGCTGCACCTTTGGGTGGGACAGAGGACAGTGGGTTGAGCAAAAGACAGTGTAGAAAAACAATTGTTCAGATCAGTGCTTTCCAGGTGGGGTCGCAGGCACTCTACAGTGGCCATTGAGGGGGTTTCAAGGACATCATCTATCAAAATGATGGAGGTGAATATTAAGATTTAAAGTGGTATAAATAATATTTTTTATTAAGCACATGATAAGAGAGTACCATTGATCAATATGAACATCTCAACATCCTGAGTGGCTGCTGAGATTTCACAAAGCAGAAATAGTCTCAGGAATGGAGGATAGTGCTAAGAGTGACTACATTTTGTTCTCAAGTAAAAAAAAAACAAAACCTGATGGATAATTATATATATATATATATATATATTTATTTATTTATTTTTATTTTTTTACTTGAAAGGCTGCTATTGGTGAGCCACTCTTGTTCTAGTGTCAGCTATTGATTATTTGTATGTAGCTTCTGTTTGACCAGCATCCCAAAACAATAGCAACAAGAAGAGAAGAAGGCACAAACTGTGGGAGAGGTTATATCCAGTCTGCAAAGGGTAATACACAAATTTTATGTGACTGCCAACAAGAATCATTTGTACATAGCATTAGCTTAATAACAATAATAACTGGAATATGCCAGTAAGAATCGGTATGTGCCTGTGAGAAGTGGTATCTGACAGAGGAATCTGAGTGACCTACCATTTACAGAATAAGTACTATAAACTATTAAGACAGCAGTAGTATCCCAAACCAACAGTGACATATAACTCATATGTCACTACAACAGCTGCATACTTTCCCACTTTTTCATCCTGGGAGTTCTGTAAATTTCTGCTCTTCTTGATCACTGCTGTAGTGAAAATATAATAAAATAATACATATATCTGTCCCCAAAGTGCTGCTGTAATATGTGCCATACATTGCACTGTGGGTCACTGACAGATATAGGTCCAACATGAGTTAAAACCTTTGAGTTGCTAAAATGTATAAAAACATGATTAAAAACATGCTTAAAATAACTGCAGCATCCTTAATCATTTGTTGCATTTCAAATCAACACTGTTTCCACATGGTATACTGTCCATGTGGGTACAGCTGTGACATTATAGCAAAAATCACACTTCAACTTTGGAAATCCATTTACTCATACAAACTATTTATCCTGTTGGCAATTTTCCTTGTCCAGACCCAACACTCTCTCCTTCATATACTCTCAGGTCGACAAACCAAATTAACATACTTTTCCACACAATCATCACTCACATGCCCACAAGGCACAAATTGACTCATTTAGCTAATTCAATACAAAAGGGAACCTCAGTATTTCCGAATCAATAAAATGTTGTGAAAAGAGCAGCCTCATCACAGTAGACAGAGCAGCATGGCGTGAAGTGTGCCTTCACTGCTCAGCAGAGAAAATGGATGAGATCCATCCAAAGAATGAGATGGGAAAACAGTAAAGAATGAAAGCTTTAAAATAATTTGTAAAGGGAGAGCAGAGCAGAGAGAAACAGATGGTGGGTGAGAGTTTACAAAGGCAGGTTTCATTGCTCTTTCATGTAACTTAATTAAGCCTGTGTATGTCTGCTAGCCTCCTCAGATAAACGCTACTGCTCCCTCCGCCCATGCTAACATTTAGTCCTTAAAGCGAGCCTCGCTGAGAGATGAAAAAGGCTCATCAGAGTGTCAGGCCTGTAAAGGGCTGAGTCATCAGCTATAGTGCACCACAACAACATCAGCAGCCCAGGAAAACAGCTGCTGCCAACCCACAACAGTGGCATAATCAACACAACTGTCAACATGCAGAACAGAGGAGGGAAACAAAACACTGCATCTCATTGGATATGCAACTTCATGGAGGATGGAAATAACATAGTTATGAAAGAACAACTGGTCTTTGAAATAGTAATCTGAAATCTGACATATAAACTAATATTAGCTCATTGCAAATGATTACTTGGATATGTAAGTAAGAAGAATATGGAAATAACTGCAACTTCAGCTTTATTGCCCAAGTGTAAAATGACAAAAGGTGGAATGGATAACACTAATGGAGGATGCATTTCATTTAGGTGAGCGACTCTCTAGCATTGTGTATGTTTTACACACATAGCTTATGCAGAGACTGAATGAAGCCATTGTTATTAGTTCCACCTCTGATCTGATTTTCCTGCTTTGACAAGTCAGTGTCTGTTGTAAAAAGGATCTGTTAAATACAGAGAATGACAAGTTAAAGAAAATACCATTTTCTTTGCCTCCCATTATAATTAAAATATTTCCTTAATTTTTTTTATATTGTAACATCTCTTTATCTGTCCTTCTCCTGTCATTTTGCCCATTCATTTCACGTAATATTTTTCCACTTGGCTTGAGTAGGCTGTGCCTAAAAACTGACAAAAAAAACCTGGTTTAAGCTCCTCCTATAAAAGTATGACTTACAGTGAGTGTAGTAGTCAAAATTCATAGCTTTTATTGTTAAACTAAAAAAAAAACTACTGTCAAATCAGTCATGATGTCTCACTGTTATGTCTTGTCATATTATGTGATCACATGTTATGTGATCTAAAAATTACAAAGTGAAAAGGGTTAAAGTATTAGATAGGTGTCTTTAACATACCCACGACAGCATAGCCTCCTGGCACTATGGGGTAGATGGTGCCATCTGTGTGAATGCCATCTGGGAACCAGGCTGCCATGCTTTCTCCCACCAGACGACCAAACGCTGCCCCTAAAACACACACATACACAGAAACAAATATTTATAGTGAGCTTAATTAATGACACAACTGTTTTAATATGACAACTGTGTCATGTCAAGAAAAAAGACATAGGCCCTAAAAGTAGGTCCTAAAAATGCTTTCAGTTCCTAAAAATTCCTTCTAACCACTCAAAAAATATGGCTGGTAACTTAAAATATGCCGTTGCTAAAAAAAATACTTCTAGTCCCTAAAAATATAATTTCAGTTCCCTTTCGTGTTATTGATTACATAATTGTAGTCAAATGTGACATGATATTTTGTAGGTGTGCATATATTTTATAATAAAGATTCAGCAAATCACTTCTCAGTTATTGCTAACCTGAGCTAGCTCGGCAGAGAAAACAATTATTATTAAAGAAATTCAAAGTGGTAATGTGACTAAGCTTTTTGGCAGACCGAGTCTAATTAAATGAATCTGTTAATATGTTGATAAAGTACATTTATTAACTTTCTAGCTAAAGTTTGACAGTTTTTTTCATTTTTTAATGAACAGGCATGAGAATGGGATCGATCTTCCTAATAAAGCTCTGCAAGAAAATGAATTAATGCATTTCCAAATCTCAACTTTTCCTTTCATTTTTTTCTTTTAATTAACTATAATACTGTTGACTTCTTCTGTTCTAAGTTCTCTGTCACAGATGCATCTACTCACCCTGGTCTAATACACAAAAAAACAAAAAACAAACAAAAACAAACAAAAACACACACACACACACACAAACACACACACACACACACACACAGCTATTTTTCTTCTTACCAATGACAAATACTGGCATGAATGCACCGCAGGGCACTGGCATGGTTGTGGCCAAGGCAGACATCCAGAACTGAGAGAGGAGAAGAAAGAGATAAAGAAAGACAAGACATAAAAACAAAGAACAGGGTGGCATTTCAATTAGCTTCAGAGTACCATCCTGTGTGCCCCTAGATGATAGCCAAGTTGAATCGTCTGCTAGCAGCGAGCAGGCAGCCATGTGAGGCTTATTGCTGAGGTTAGATTGAGCTGTCACTTTCACTTTTCATTTGACAAAGACCCTGAAATGAACCCTGGGTAATGAGCAGTCTCCGCCGATTGGTTGACAATGTGCCGGGCAGACGGAAGAGACTGCTAATTAGGACAGACAAACAAAAAGGGAAATGTCACAACCGACAATGTGTGAGCATTATTGTCAGGCGTATGTCTGTGTAGTGTGTGCATCTAGGTTAAAGTGTTCAACAGACGAGACTATGATTGTTTCAGGAAAGTAAATAAGCTTGCACATAAGGCAGTCTTAAATTCTAATAATCAAAAACAAACACCTATATATACACGTGAGTCTATATGTCTCATTGAAATTCAAGTGAAGCTCTGCAGAGCCAATGCCACATTAAGCAGTTCTAGCAACTATATGGCAAATCATTATACCCTGGGCACTGGAGGTGAACATTGATTATACCAGTTTTTAATACATAATCAGTCTTACTGGTGTAAAGCTTTAACACACACAGTTCTGTTAATTTTACCTAGAACAATGAAATGTTTTTATTGCTTTTTTGTTTTTTTCGTAAAATGTGGTCATTTCAGTATTCATACTGACAGCAAATCTGTACCCTAGGATAACTGGGTTGCTATATTTCACTCACTTTTTTATTGTGGATTGACTGAAACACAAATATAAGAACAACAAATATAACATCTCTGGTTTAAGTCATTTTCATTTTCTGATCAGTGAAACTCCAAGTGCTCATATAATGTTATCATGATTACCAAAAGATGTGGCATAAACAAACACAGATGGATTTAAGAGTAATTTTGCTTTTGAGTTGCTGAGACAATCACAATATTATAAAATCATAGACAACCTTGCACTTATTTAAAACATGAAGAAAAAAACAGGAGTGCAATGATTCCCTGGAAAGTTTTGAGCTCCACCAGCCTGCAACCAGCTGAAGCCAATTTGTAGACTAATCAGCTGACAAACAATAGGTAAAAAAAAGTTTGAATAATTTTTAAGCACCAGTCTCATTTTGAGAAACATTCTCTGGTTCCAACTTCTCAGTGGAGAAGCAATGATATGTTGTTTTTTTGTTTTCCATGGTTGTAAATGGAAATGTAAATAATCTCTTGTTTAATTGAAAATAAAAATTATTCTTAGTTGCAGCCCTAAAAGACACAAGGGCCCTGGTGCATTATTGACAGCTAGCTGCAGCTAACGTCTGTCAACACTCTGGCTGTTTGGTGAATAAATATCAACTGTAAAAAACATCCAGAGGTCGAATTTGTGGAACTAACATGAGGGAGCTGCATGTTCAGTTGGAGTTTAATGGTTTTACTTGACATTTGTTGTACAGTAGATGTTTTCTTTCAAACCCTATCTGGGCCAGCACTACTAAAGCATGCACACACACACAAGGACCATGGTATTTATTCAGCTGTGGGACATTCAGTGTTTGCACGCATAAAATAATAAGTATGAATTAGAGAATTGTACAGGGTGTTACACAAATCTCATCAATGTAATAACCTTATAGTTTCAAATAGACTTTTTAATTACACTCATTGCTCCATCTCTTTTCCACTCCCTCTGCTCTGTCTATAGTTAGCTGTAATTAAGGCTTGCTGCCATGGTGAAGTAATGGATCCTCTTCTGTAACCTTACACTGCTCCCATTTTCACACCATGCAATGTGCGCGCGCACACACACACACACACACACACACACACTTGACGTAGGTGTTCACACACACCATAACACAGGCACAGTGCTGCAACACGTAGGTACACACACACAGTGCTGCTCAGAGCTGAACGCAGTGAGAGAGGCGCCAGAGACTCAGCCAGGTGAATACACAAAATAGGCCTCATGGGTAAATGAGACAGTCATGGGAATAATTCTTCCTCACCAGACAGTAAAACCTTAGTAAGAGCAACTTAAATGATGTAGGAACTCGTACCAGAGGATTAACTTTATTACAGAGACTGTGAACTCTGAGGAGAGCACTACATGTGCACCACGTTAGCTGTGGGACATATCATCACATAGTTTTATTTCAAAATAAATTCAGTACTTTTTATGACTTAAGACTTAAGTCACTTGTGCATGATTATTATATATTATTATATATTTCCTATATATTTTACTTCCTATAATCCCTCTGCACTTACTTCATTGCTGGTCTTACTTAATTTTCATTTTGGCATGTTACAGCTATTCATGTCCTGCAGATTGAACAGTAAGTGGAACTTAATCATTACATATTTATTTTTGATGCTGTGATTTTAATAGCCACATGCACGACTGAACAACTGCTTTCAAAGCCTTGTTTGATGCAAGAGCTTAACGGTGGTGCAATTTTGATCAAAAGTGATCAGATACATTAGCTACTGCAGCTTTATATGCAAGGCTTTCATAAGCACAAAGCGATGTAAAACCAATACTAAAAGGGCAAATTTAAATGTCTTTATTGTTTAATTCAAGCTGTTTTTGTGGTGTTGGAAAAATGTTGGTGAAAAGTAACATTTAGAGCCATCTGCTAATGGCAGCAGGGGTTGTAGCCAAAAGTGTGGCCTGTCCCGCCGGTGGCACAAACAATTACAGGATCCGACTCTAGTGGCGCTGTTCTGTGGCCTGAGTGGCACGGACCACTGGCATGGATCAGACAGGCCACACAGGCCACACTTTTGGCTACAACCCCCTCTCGCTAGTGGGCTGCACGTTTTATACATGTGAGTAATTTTGCAAACCCCACTGAAAACGTGATTCATTTTTTATGTCTGTTGGTAAAAAAAATACATATTTTGTACATAATTATAAATGTATTATAGAAAGGATGCTTTGTGAAATTTGTTAGATTGTTTAATTCTGTATTGTGTATTGTGCTCGGGGTGTTTGTGGCTTAGGAGGTAGAGCAGGTTGACCATGAACCAGAGAGTTGGTGGTTCAATCCTTGGCTTCCGTGGTCCACAGGTGGAAGTGTCCTTGGGCAGTGCTGTTTTTCTGAATCCCTTTGTGTGTTATTTTAACTCTTTTATGAGTTAAAGAAGAAACCCTGACAAAGTAGGGTAGTAAAAGTAAGGTACTCCTAAAAGGCTTCGTAGAGTTTACAAGACCTTAGAGCTGGAGAATGCAGCATGTTTAATACAACGGGGAAAAAGCAGGTGGATAGTTGTGTCTGTGTCTCCCTGTCTGATTCCTTGAGCACTTCTCAAATTGACATAGTTTCAAAGTCTAATTGAGACTTAATCGTTTGTGACGAGACACATTAGCATTTCTGGACATATTTCTCGACCCTTTAGTTACTCTATTACTATTTATGTCCCCCTATCGCTTTCTATATCCAATTCTTTGCAGCACCAATGACTCACTTTCCCCCAGAGGAATCATTAATTTTTCATCTAATCTAATCTAATGTAATCTACTAAGTGTACATCTCATTGAGGTAGTGCACACCCATCAAAATTTATGAGGATCTGTGACCTCCAACTGAAGGGGGGCTTCAATAAAACATCAGAAAAGCAGAAGCCTTAAGGCTGAAAAGACTTGACTGGATAGGTGGTATAAAACCTGGGAAGTGGCTTAAAACAAGGGGTGTGGACAAGTAAGGCTTCTATATAAAAACCTCATGCATTAAAATCCAATTAAAAAGTATTTAATGACCCACATAAATTTTAACAGTTGCTTAAACGGGAATTACTATATAAGTTATGGAGTTCCTTCAGGGCTAAACTATTGAGGAGGAAATATAAGTAAACATATTCATGTTCATGATCCCATTCCTAGACTTCATCTTCATCAGGTAAATCAGACAGTTTGTGATCAACCTCACCAGAAAAACAAAAGCAAGATTTCCCTACTTGAATTGAATAATTGTGCTCTCACAGTAATTAAAAAGTCTTAAGGAGATGTTAGGTGGGTAAAACATGATCCATGACCTTCTCATTACAAATTTGGGTCATTATTCCCTATTAGCCATGACCTGTATCTAAACATGATCATGAGGTGAAACTATTCAAATGAAGAAAGTAAAGCATTCACTCATTAGGAATGTACGAGACGAAGGAAACTTTCCCTTGGTTACATCTCTGATGGCCACAATATCTAAATCTGATATCACTCCAAAGGAAAAGAAAGAAGAAGCTAATTTATCCTCTGCAAAAGATTTGTATATAATTTGGCCAGCTGAAAAAATCCACCCTTCTTTATAATTTTTGCTGAGCTGTGCACTTGAGGGTGTAATTTAAAAGTAAAAACATGAGCCACATACTATCAAACAGATCATCAGCTCCTGCTGTAACACTTCTGGGCAGAAATAGAGCTGCAAGTGCAGTTCCGATGAATAACCAATGCATATGGCATAGTTATATTAATTTTGTATTTATCATAATCAATACTAATGGTAAATATTATTTTACCTACCTATCATATTTTATTGAAGAATGAAGAAACATTCTCATCTGTTTTAGTTAAAAAAAAAACTACCCTGCAATATTTAATACCAACATAACACATTCTGATTTGGATAGGAAATTGGAAATTGGACATCTGCTAAGCTAAAATTATAGCATCCATTGTATACAGCTTTTGAGATGGTGGCAGATTTTTCAATTAATTAATCATTTTTTTTATAATGAAGTCCTTGACACATTGGTGGACAAACAAGGGTTTCTCTCTCACAGCTGCAAAACGCAGCTGTGAGCAGCTTTTTCAGTATCTAAGCTATTATGCTGCACAGGGGGCTAAACCTGCAAGAACCTATTTGCCTCTTGGGATCTGATTTGTTCATTTGTTTATCATTGATTTTTTTATACCATTTCAACATTTCAGTTTTATACATATGTGTAAAATGCCAGTGGTGAAGGTGAACGAGAGGATAAAGAGTACTGGCCAACAACAAAACATAAACATAAGTAGAAGGTAGAGGTAGAAGGAAGAAGTGAAAGATACCCAGGTCAAGGGTGTCTCTTATGACGCAGTATCCAGGACATTCATACTATATTTAATTTGTCAGTCATCTGGGAGCCCTCTGTGTTCATGTGTGTATCATATTCAGAGCACAATCTATCACCTGGGGGCCTCAGGGGACCCTCAGGAGCTCTTTTTTCTATTCCCACTTCAATTACAGTCCCGCCAGCTCTCTGTCACTCTGATACACATACTGTACACACATGCACACACAGACACAGAACCATGCATATATTAATAAAGGAATCCCTCATTGAGAGCTGTTGATGTGCATAATTGCACACCACTAAAAATAGCATTAAACTGCAATGCATGACAAATTAGCTCTCAGGTCCTGGTACAAGACGCACCTTTAGTTTCAAAAGTTTAGCAGCTGGAATGAGAGCTTTCTCAAAGTTTCATCATGAAAAGCAGCAAAAAGGCAAGATGGCTGCCAAGTTGAATAAAAGAAACATTCATTACCAAGAAGGAAATGGAGAGTGCAATCTCCCTGCTGAAAATCACCAGGCTGAATCCAGGAAAACCAAAGGCTGTAATTAGACAGAGCCATTACAGCCTCACTTTGAATGCTGATGTATGTGTGTGTGTAATGGAGAGAGAGGACGTGAGTCAGTGCATGCCCACAGATAGATGCTGAGAGCAGCTTGATGAGTTTTATGCAGGTGGGTGACTGAAGTTAGAAAAGTGTGTATGTGGTTTTGTCCTTATACAGTTTGTGTCTCACCTGTATGTCACATACAGGAAATGCTGCATCTGTCTCTTGTAACCCAATACAGTACATACACAGAAGACTTGCATGTGCACACATACGTCACAGAGCCTCAAAGCCATCAAACAGCACAAAAGGTGGATGGCACACACACATACTGTATACACATATCCAGCACCAGCAGAATGGACAGCCGGGTTTCATCTGTGAAACTGCTTCTATAAAGTAACCTGAATGTAGTCATTTCTGATATGCAACAGACAGAAAGCTTAGGTGTTCTCTAATGTTCTCTGCTGTACTGTTCAGAAACCTGTTTCTGCCATAACTACTGTACAGACTGTCACACCATCAGTTTCTGTACTTAAATAACTTATAACTTAGTAATTATTGATTATTGCACTATTTAATCTAATCTAATTTACACAACTATTTTTGGCAAATAAAGAAGAAGCTGTAGTTCTTCATTTATTCATCTCAGTTTGTGTGGGTTTGACTTTAAAGGTCCTATGAGTATGATTTGAAATATCTGACTTTGGTGACTCCTAGTGGTCGAATCAAAAAAGATACTGTCAGATAGCAAAACACCACCAGTAAATAAACAAGAGGGATGGGGTGACATTAAAACAATGATACTGAATAGTAGCATAATAGCAAGGAGTCTAACAGTAAGTTGAAAAATTTAGTAAGGGACAGTAGAAAAATTATCAGTTTGGGTAGAAGTGTTAAAAAATACAATGCACTTTTTGAAAACGCATTATAAATATTTTCGTTAAACTCCTCCCTTGAATATATGAAAATTTGTAACACCCTCCGCTCAATATTTAAAATGATAAAATGAATTTAAACACATCATTTTACTAATATTAACCAGACGTGGACAAAGTCTTTAAGTTGGGGTATTGTCTTTTTTTCTTTGAACCAAGAACTGTCATTGTTCATGTATATGACATTGTTACTTAAATGTATTTCTGTTGCAGAAGAAAATGAAGGTGAGCACTACCATAGAAGAATCAATTATACCCTCTAATACCCTCACTCAGGTGAAAGTAAAACTGTTGTATTCTTGTGGTATGTTTTATAGTTTATAAACACAACATTTCATTTGTAAAAGGAAAAACATATTTGTTCTTTCAAAAGTACTTTTCTCAAATCTGCCTGCTACACATACACATACACACACACACAACCGCACAACCAGCACTTCTCTGTTTTGCAACCATTTGCACTTTTGGGCTCTCTTTACTTGCTGTATGAAGTACGCACACACACACACACACACACACACACACACACACACACACACACACACACACACACACACACACACACACACACACACACAGTGCAGCTCTTGTTGCAGTGTGGGACGATTTACAACCTTTGGTTTTTTTTTGCATTTGGAAGGACATTACATTTCAGCAGAATAGAGGAGCCCTAATAAATAAAGGTTACACAAAAATCCAATCTAATCACAGTATGCAGCACTGTCCTCCAGCAGCTCTTAAACAGAAAGCATAACAGCAGCAGGCTGCCTGGTAGAGCACAGTTCATCTGTGCTCTCAACCTTCTGTTTACCCCATTCTCATTAAGACCAATAGGACAATGGACAGACTATTTTTCCTCATAGGAGAAAAATTAATATATAGTCATATTTAGTAACAGCATGTTTCTGTTGCATTTCTACAAAGTAATAGACTTGATAATTGACTTTTTTGTTAGATGGACAACGGAACTGGGTACTGCAAATCAAACCTAGCTTTACTTTGGAACACAGATGTGAGTTTCAGTACTAACTGTAAATCACGTGATGGTGTTATAAACCTAACCATAAGACCTGTCTCTTCAGCCTGGACTTTTATTAGAATATTTTATGACCATTACTTATTCTGTTTGTCCATTGAATGTATGGTATCCAAGCTTCAACTAACTCACTCATATATTTTATTTCTCATTGTCTTCTCTTATGGATATTAGTCTTAAACAACTCGTTCTGTCTTACTATGAGCTTGTGAGTTATGTGTGAAATCACTTTGAATTGCATTAAACCTGTAGGAAACATGCTGTTCAGGCTATGTTGATGAGCTGAAACTGTCTCTAGTCAATTTAGTTTCATTGACTGAACACCTTTCATTTGACCTTTATTATCAAACAGGATACGTAGTGCCCAGTCATTTACAGTGGCTTAGGTGCTAACGTATTAAGATATGCTCTGTTCCTATATATTTGCTTGGAATCCATGGACTCATACAGTCAATACAGAATCAAAGTAGATCAAAACTTTTCATGGCCCTAACTTTGTAACACAGCGAAGGAAAGATAGGCCACTTTCCAGCATTTTTTTACATGGTCTCTCTTTGGTCTTGAGAAGAGCAGATTGGCTTGGTTCCAATACTTTCCCATTAGCACCCATTCAGTAATGAATATAAAAGTAAAAGGATCTAATTTGTAAGAGGTTCATGTTCAATTCACACTATCCTTGTGACCATCCTTTAGCTTTAATGTCGCAAAGAGCAGCAGAAATGAAGTGGACAAAAGTTTTACTGATAATGTATAAAATTCAAATGCAGGGAAAGTCATTTTGTGTATTTACTTAATTACTGTACATTTTTGTATGTATGTTATGTTTTGTATGTTTCTCTCTTACCTTCATAACAATGAAGAGCACCAGAGTGACAAAGACATTGACCTGCGGGTGTTTCCAGGCTTCTGAGTGTCCAATGTAGTCAAACTCCTCAGCGATGCCCTGTTTGGCCCATGTCCGGTTGTCCAGTAATGTCACCAGAGTCTCACTCTGGGTCAGCTACAGGTCACAGGAAGTCATATTGTCAAGATTCAGCAACTGAAAACTGATACTGCTTATTATTGAGCCAAAATATTGTGAATGACTGTAATAGTAGCAGTACTGTCTTAACCCAAATTTCAAATTCATATGCAAGAATGTGTGCTCAGCAAGTTGCTCAGAAATGTTAGTAGACCACTTACTCCTCTCTATCCAAGAAGCTTGAGGTAAAATTAGCTATTCACTTTTGTTTGGTGCTACTTATGCCTTAATTTGTTCTTAGCCAGACAGATTGTCTAGATCAGGATCAGAGAAAATACTGATATAACTTGATGTAGGATCTTCACTTTTCTTCTGAAAACATACATCAAAGGTTTGTTGTACATCTAACTCAAGATGGAGAGCACTCAAAAATATTCTACAGCGTGTCAGCATTGGTAGATGATGTGTTGCCATTGATGATTTAAGACAGCAGGGAGGGAGTGTACAATGACATATTCATGCTACTATGGTTCAGTTTTAAAGCCAGAATAGCTGCACACACTGGTGGTGATAATTTCACCCACTGCCAAAGAAATGATGACTGAGGAGAGTAAGAGCAAGATACACAATTTTGAGATGCAGAATTTTTAATTGCTGTAAGCTGTGAAAAGGCTTAAAGAGGAGTGGGTCAGTAGAGGCAGAATCAGGGCTTTAGAGGGCTGATTCACCTTCCAAGATGGAAGGAGAGTGGGTGTGTGTGTGCTGCATGTGTGTCAAGGGCCTGAGGATGCACACAATATTCCTTTTCTAATTCTGATAATTAGGCAGATGAAAAGATTGAAATTGAAGAGAAAACACACACACAGACTTATGAGTCATCCCTGAAGCAAAAGGACAGCATGTTTGTCAGACACTCATAACCACATTCGACCCTGCCTTGTGAGCATTAGAAAGCAATCACAGACTAACATGAATCTCAATCAGACTGCTATGAAACAATAGCATTTTATAAAGTGGTTCAATTAGACAGAAGCTCTGTGTACAGTGGCATAAAGACCACCATCAATGTAGTTCTACAAATAGACCACAATCAAAGCACTACTACATACAGAAATATAAAATAACGCTTAGAGATTTCAGCTTTGACATTTTGTCAGATAAGTTTATTAATTGTGTTAGAAATCATGGCACTTCTTAGCATCATCTTTCATTTCAGTTACAAAAAGTTCTCTAACAGCTAAAATCCTCAGTCTACCTTAGCTAAATGTATTGATACAGTTTATGTTTCAACAAACTGCACATTTCACTACTAAACTTGACTTTTGACACAGGGCCAGGGAATTAACACACAACAGATTGTCAAAGCGATGATACAGTACAGTATTTGTGGGGAACCTACCTTTCCAGCCATAAACTGTCCAAAGCCTGGGGGAAACGTAAGTGTGGAAATAAGTAAAGTGACCAATGCTGGATATAGCAGACGTCTAGGAGAGAACGAATAAAGAAAAGAGAAAGGGCAGAGAGAGGTAAAGAGAAGAAAAACAAAGCATTCATTAACATAAGGTTATTGGCAAAGACGTTTTTTGATCATTACACCCCAGTGTAAAATTGTGCAGGTACAGTTGACATCAGTACATTAAATCAACTATAGCATTGGTGTTAGCCCTGTTCAGAGTGTTTAAATGAGTGACTTAGCACTCCAGTCATTAAAGTTTTAATTATTAATGTCACTGCAACAAGGGTTCACAGTAATGGAAAAACACTGGTGTTAATGTCATGCTGTAGGTTCTCTACAGTATGTGTTGCGCAAAGATGTATCATTATATATTAATGTAATCTTAGTTTATATAGCATAGATTCACTTTTATTATGGACATTCTGTAAATATGCACTATCACAGCAATGCACAGTTAGGGACAGTAAAATAACAGGACATGGACACATTGTATAACTTTGCATGTGTAGGTATGTGCAAATAGACACTTAATAATGAATGGAGGCTGGTTGAATACTGATCCTTCAATCACCTTAGCGCTCCACTAATTCAAATTTCCAAAGCTAACAATGAATGAATGTGTTACATGGCAAAGTGTGCATGTGATGCAAACAATGCAAACAAAGATAATTAAAGACACCGATACAGAACAGAAGCAGATTTGTTGCAGCCACCAAAGTTTCCTCATCTGGGGAGGATTTTTTTAACTTTGAGCTTCAATTTGTTCTAACTCCAAACTGACTCCAATATTTTACAGAGGCATGAGCAGAAAGTAAAGAGTCTGGAGGAAAAGAACTGAAACTGAAGCTTCTACAAAGTTTTGAAATCATTCTGCCTTGGTTCTTGTTGCCAGTCAAATGCTTGGCCTCGATGTTGAGCAGTCTGTCACAACTTGTCAAAACAGTGAGGTCCTCACTTCTTGTTTTGTTAAAGCAAAAGTCCAAAAGGCAAAGCCAGCCAGTTTTAAATGATGTATTACAAAGAAAGCCGCACTATTGAGAACATGGAAAGAGAATATTTGATCAAAATAGTTGCCAATTATTTCACTACAAATAAAATTAGAATAATTCATTCAAAACCTTCAGAAAATGTTTTGGACAGACTCTGCACTATGTTTTTACAGCTTTAGACTCACTTTTTCATGAGAAATTTGTTGATGGCCTTCTGCTTCCTCATGAACTGGACAATAAGTCGGTTCAAGTAGACAAACAAAGCCCCACCAAAACCACTGGCGATGCTGCAGAAAAACACAGACACACAGGGATGACCAAAGTTTCTAAGAACATTTTCCATTTGGCTTAAAAGCATCCTGGGTGACTGGAAAGACTTGTGGACACCCCATGAGATTAAATTTATGGCATTCTGCTCTCTCAAACCGCCTCTACAGGATGCCTCTTCTGCATTTGGCCACATTAAAAACAACTTATCATTAGTATCCAATACACTTGAAACAGATAGAACTAAGAGGTGCAAATGTAATTCAGCTGAGTAATATCTGCACATACAAACCACATTTTGTTTGAGACATATATTAGAAGCAGAAAAAAAAATACTCACATACAAACGTGAGATTTAAGAAGCGTGGGCTAATGCAGTGTTACAAAAAAAGAAAGAGTCAAACATGTAGGAGGGATATGGTACACATACAGCAGAGCAACAAAGAAAAACAGAAAAACAAACACATTGAAACATAGAGATGAAAAATGAACAGAAATACCGCTAAGAAAGACACACCCCCATCTGCATTCAGTCAGAAAGGGTTGTGTGGGAGTCGGAGACGAGGCACAAAAAAGATTTACATAAGCATGTATTTAAAAGCTCAGTGGGAGTCCTCTTTATAGCAATAAGGGGGAAAGAAGAGAGGAACGGCAGGTAGAGAAAGAATAGACTCAGCAATGCAAGACAATCTAATGCTTATAAATTTATCTTTCTGCATTATTAATTCCATCAAATACCTCTGAATAAATAATGAACAGGATGATGAGAGAGTCTTTACCCCTGTGGTGCAGCTGAGAAAAACACTGCTGGTGTGCCTTTGTGTTCTTTGTAGTAGTATCCTGAAAGGACCAAGTGCTCTCTCTCTCTCTCTGGGACAGCCCAGGGTCAGTGTTTGGGGTTAGAGTACATTTGATTAGAACAAGAGTTTGTGTACTACTTGAGCCCCAGCATTGTTTGGTGCATGATCAGGTGAGAGTGTCTCATTCAGACTGATGCTGAGGCAATGAGGAACTACAGTACAATAAACCACTGGCAGTTATGTTCAGTGTAGATTAACTTGACCTTTTATTCCTGATTTATCAGTTCATAAAGTCCCCAAAATTAGATGTAGGATGGAATGGAGAAAAGAACTAAATATGAATTGATCCTACTTATATTAATATTAAATTATCTGTAGAGCCAAAGTCTAGTATGGGTTATTCCTCAGTGCCAAAGAGCTCCTACAGTTATAAAATAAGAGGACTCTTAATGTTTTCCCCATTCTGTATTCTCAGTGAAAATGACATTCTTAATGACATTGCTGTTAATTAACAAAGACACACAGGACTCCTCCTATAATTCAACTGTCCTATAGTTTTATAGGCCAAAGAAAAACTAACAATCATTGTTAGTGTTGGTCTCTGAGAATAATAAAAATACATAATTTTAGACTATCCTTAAAGGTGACTTGCGGAGATGTGAGCACTAGTGGAGTTGTGTCTCAATAAGCCATTTAATACTAAAAAAGGGAAAAATTAAACCACAACACAACACAACACAACACAACACAACACAACACAACACAACACAACACAACACAACACAACACAACCTTTAAATCTTTTTAAAGCCTGAAATACAATTCTTACAACCACAGTACAAAATATGAGATTATATTTAGGCTTTTGTGAAAATGCAAAACTAAGCAGTGATGTGAAAAAGGTTGTCACTGAATGTTTATCTGAATGTACTGACACATAAAGTACCTTCCCACTTAGTTGTGTACACATGTATTGGCATGTGTGTTTGTGATTCTGTGTGCAGGGGTCTGGTCATATTTAAGCCTCCTTATGTCCTAGTGATTCTAACCTTTAAAGCCTGCATGTGTATAAACGGTAAGTGGAATAGTGTGCAACCCTTCAAAGACGTGCCCTTGGCAGCATGCAGCACAGAACAAACTCTTTGTGGCCTAGGTGACTGAGATACTGACCGACTATCCCCACTTGACAACTACTGGCAGTGGAAGATAGAAACTACATGGATGCACCTGCACACTGTCTCCTCCTCCCCCACACACACAGATACATACACAGCAGCAGCATAAAACTGGGGCTAAGCACTTTCCTGCCTTCTCTGGAGACAGTGTTAAGTGTACTGTATGTGCGAGCCACTGATGCAGCAGTGGATGGTAACACCTAGGGATTTAAAAAAAAAAAATCTGACAGATGAACAAAAGATGAGAAAAGAAAAGGAAGAGAAGGATTTTCTTCTCTTGGGCAGGCAATGCAGAGTTACACACACTAGTGCATTCATAGGGGACAGAGAAGGTGAGCAGGAAAGAGGGGGAGAGCATTGCCCATCTTACTACCAGTGTCTTTCTAGGAGCCTGTGGTCTCATTCACAGCTGTGGAGAAGTGCTCAGGCTAAGGCAGGATAAAATAAGACATCCCTCAGCGCTTCAGCAACTGTTGCAAGCTGAATTATCCATGTTAAGCCACTCACACAGGCTACCCTCAAGTAACACCTTCACAAGCCACAGTGAGGGGAGGTCCTGAATAATACGGTAACTGCATTTATGCTGCAGTCACAGTAAATGGACTGTCAGAAAAAAACAGATGACTATTTATTTGATGTTTCTATGGACTTCTGTCACAAAACAAGCCTGTTTGCAATTTCTTTGGCCACTTTCTACCAACAGACCATTAATAAAGGCTTATATGTTATAAATAGATGGTAAAAAAATCAGTATGGATTAGTTTGGAGCCATATAGGGCCAGCTTTTGGGATGCTTGGCTGGTGTTTAATGTCCTCCTTCAGAATTATTTTAAATTTATATCCAGCTTGGAAACTAACAATATATTTGGCCAATTTTATGTCACATTCAAAACTTACCCAATGACAGCAAAGGCAGGAAGCTCCTGGAGGTCAAAGGGGAAGTCTAGACGGAAACGAGTTTTAAACAGGGCTGTGATGGTCTCTGCAAAAAAGAAAAAGTACAGTACAACAGAAGTTGGGAAAAGAAACAAACCACTGCCAAAACTATCATCTAACTCAAGTAACAAGGTCTGAGGTCTTCAGACTGAGGAAATCAGATGCAGAGCTGTAGAAGTGGTACAGCAGTTGAACTTCTCTTCCCAATGGAAGACAGTGTGGTAAACAGAAGGCCTGAGAAAAACTTGGACTAATGAGGCACTGGAAATCCTGAGGTTGCTACCTGATTGGCTGTGAGTCTGAAAATTTCTTCTGCAAATTGATAATCTGGTTTGTTTTCTTCTGTAGTAGAAACTGCAACAATCTACAGTAATTTACCAATTTCAGGTGTACTTTAAAATGTCATTTCCGACTAAAGCATTATTCAGATTTATTTTTTGTAGAGGAGCTGGAATGAATTTTTCACCCACCATGCAGTGGTAATTACCTACTGTTTTTCAGTGAACTTGCCGGTTCTACACTAATTTAAATCCTCACAGTGAAGTTTGTTTCTGCAGTAGGGCATACTTGTCCCCAAACTTTATATCAGCTCAGTGTGAAATGGAACTTTGAAAAATGTGAAAACAAATTTAGTGAAAAATGTTTTTTTATTGCTATTCTGTTGGATGGAAACATGCTAAAAGTTTTAGTTTATTTAGAAGTATGCTGAATTAGCTATTAGCAGGCCTGTTTGCAGTTTACAGTGATGCTCAATTAGAGAACATTTCACAAAGTTTAAATTCTCATCTAGGATCATGACTTATTTTTTTAACCACCACCTCCCTAATAATGTCAATTCATTTTAATGGCACAAATTTTATTAACATGTCTATGTTCTTTATGCTGTATATTTAGGGTAGTTTCACAAATAATAAACATACATTTGCATAAAGCATCCATGTTTGTGCCCATGTTGATTAGAGTATTAAAAATTTGAAGAGTCTTAATTTAAGGTACATTTAGAACAGATAAAAATGTGCGATTAAATTGCGATTAATCACGAGTTAACTCATGACAATCTTGTGATTAATCACGATTAAATATTTTAACCAATTGACAGCACTAATATAAATATTTAACTTCCATCTTGGTGGTTTAAAAGACTTTTATGAAGTTTTTGTATTGTTCTGTTTTTTTTTTATTATTACGAAGGCATATGAAATAGTACTTCATTCTGGTCATATACTGTATATATTGAGTATAACATCTACTTTACCTTCGTCTCTGTTCCAAACAGCCAGTACTCTGAAGATGAAGGCACTGAAGGTAGCAGCAAAGAAACCTCTCCAGTAGTTCCTCACCGCAAAGAAAGTGGATGTTACTTCAATACTGAACAACACTCCTGCAACACACACACCACAGGCAATTTCACATACAACTACCTCTGTTAGTGAGCATCTGCACTCAGACATGTCCTTGTTTGCTGGAGTCATTTTTTTTTTTTTTTTTGATACTAAAACTGCAGCCTTGAGCTTAATCTTTTTATTCTCATTAACTAGATAAAGAGAAAAATCTGCTTGCAGCAATCTAAATTATGTCACTTGTTTAAAATCAAATTGTGAGAACTGCACAAGCAATAACTAAGACTCTAATCTATCATGAGATGATACTGAGTCTACAGAAAAAAAATACTGCCTACACGAACAATTCCCTTCTGAAACATCACTGAATTTCTTGTTCAGGAACATAAAATTCTGTGTGTGTCATGTTGTATGATGTGTAGTTAATATTATTTATTGTATACACCTCTAGTTTATTGCAGTATGTGATACACTTCTGTTATTGTTTTTCAGAAACTCACCTCCTATGGGGGCAGCAAAACAGCAGCCCACCCCCACAGCACAGGCTGCTGCCAGCATCTCAATGTTCCTCGACTCATTCTGAAACACACATATACAACACATGTACATAAATGCTGACATTTCAGTCAGTCTTTGTTTCATTGAGGCAAGTAGGAGAACAATACATGGATAAGGAGTTGAAGTGAACATGCAGCAAGACAGGAAAGGAACAAATGGATAGGCTGAGCTGCATGACTGCAGGGCAGAGGATCACTGTGCATCGTTGGAAGTGGAGGGATTTTTTTTTTTGGCATGATCTTACTTACCTTCATTCCTATGAGACTGGATTCCTTCAAGCAGCATGGTAATTATTAAGAGAAACTCTGATTTGTTAGCTGTGCTGCTGCTTACAAATACACACCTCTTTCTCTGACACACATAAATATGTTCACAAAGTATTATGACAAATGCAACTTACACTGCACATCATGCTAATTCTGAACGATTTGCTATAGGGTGTATTATTTTATTATTTCTAGTGCAATAATGTTGAAATCAACTACATCCAAGAACTTTTTCAGATATTTCTGTGGTTATACTAGAATAGTTTATTGTGATGCTCACTTTTGTGTTAACAATCACATCTTCTTGCTACCTGAGATTTGTTTTTCCTTCAGCAAGCTTAATCAGTGGTCCTCCAGTGGACCTTTATAAACCCATGCTGGATTTCAAGTTTGCTTAAAATCTTAGCAAAACTCTGTCACAAAATGGTCATTTTAACCTGACAAATACTTCCACAGCAATAGGTTCACAAAATGTCATCCACAAGTTAAAAGACAAGTTGAACACAGAAAGCTGGCTGAAATGTGTGTAAAGTCATGCACAAGTACATTAGAGAGAACAAGAGTCATAAAAACATGGGATTTAATAACTCTTGAGGTTTGCAGCATTACAGGGGTCTGGTAGCAGATAAAATGGGCTAAAAACATGTCAGACTGGATCCTAAGTAGTTATAGTTTTTCCAGTGTCCAGATTGACAAGATTGAAATAGTGGGGGAAGAAGACATGGACTGTGGAGCATGCTGAGAATGCAACATGCAATTGAATTACCTTAATGCCTATAAGGCTGGGCTCCTTCAGGTAGCAAGGGAGCAAGAAACAAAGTTAAGGTACTAAGAAATGATCAATAACACTTTCTGCCAAAACCAATTATGTATGCATTATTGTAAGATTTAACAGTCACTTTCTTAACACGTATTTGAAGTTTGTGGAATTTTAGCAACAATTTTGCCGCCACTAACTGGCATTTGTCATCTCTTTAAATATATCTGATCCAATATCAGGCCTTTTCAAATGATGGCACGTGTGTAGAGAAAAAAAAACAGTACGGCACATTATCTAAAAGCATCCTCAAACGAAAAGCTGGCTTTTACAGCCCATGGGCTACATTAGCATACTGTGCTTCACAGTGAAGAGGACGAGATACTGCTGCAGAGGTCCATTTCACACAAGTGCACGCACACGCACTCTCTGCTTTAATATGCCTTAAAATGCAACACAACACTCTAGAGGGAAGCCAGAGCAGCAAAGAGTAACAAAGAGTTACAGCGGACACAATGAGGATGACAATAATTGTAGAAGTTGAAATAACACAGATAAAAAGTAAGATGGGAAGATGGAAAAGAGAGAGTTGAGGGTGAAGATTTTTTGGCCTTCCTCCAGCTCCTGGATTCCTCAAGTGAGGATGGGATGAGAGGATGGACAATAAGAAAAAGGAGAAAATGAAAAAGAATATGAATGTCATGATGTGGGGTTTTCTGTTCTGGTTTGGACTTTTATTTTGGTGTTTTAGTTTCCTGTTGTCTCCTATGTTGATCATAGGTAGCTTTAGGTACATCAAACAAAGGATAACTAAACACAGGTGAAAGTAATCTTACTAATGAACACAAAGCTACCCCTGATAAACACCGGAAAAAACAGGAAACCAATCAAAATAAAAGTCCAAAACCAGAACTCAAACTTTACTTCATGACAATGACTGATGCGCGCTTATGTTAGCACCCACGTGAGGGATTACCCTTTGTTAGACGCAGTGGGGAGAATTATGTTTAGCAGCGGAGTTATAGTTGCCTTGATAGCAATTAGGGTATTGTGTATATACCTGAGCCTGATGGATCCAAGAGAAATACAGACTTTGAGTATCCTGCATTTGGGTCCTGCTCTCATCCCTTCACCCATCACACCCGCACTTCTAAACAATGAATTTGCTTTTCTTTCCCCTGCATGATCTGCATCTTTTACCCTCCTCTTCCTTTCCCCTAACTGCATTGCTGCATCTCTCTCTGGGTAAAGTTAGTTTCGAAGATGACAAAGATCTAATTTGCTGACAAATAACAGAGTGGTTACACATTTATGAAACAGGTTATTACTGGCTGTTGACTTTACATGGGATGAAAAATACTGATCCTTAAAGACAAAGAAAAAATATTTACACATTTCACATCTGTGTGTGCTGAACAGATGGCAGAGGGACAAACAGAGAAACAAAAACTTAAAATGAAAAGCCTTTTGTCAGGTGTTGAATTGCCTGACTTCTTTCAAAACAGACATAGTGTGTAATAAATAATAAAACACATGTCAGACCGCAGCCTTACAAAGTCACATAAAGCTACCCTCAAATGATTTAATCTGCACTGAATAAAAGCAACTGCTATATTTCTGAAAGGTCCCTTTCTACTGTTATTTTTACTGATTTGTATCACAGGAGGTTTAAATAGACAGATGTCACCTTATGTCACTGCATTATTTATTTATTTATATAGCAATCAGTTTGGAAAATATGACAAAATTGGTTTCTCTGCGTGGGCAGCATGGTGGCTTAGTGGTTAGTATTGTTGCCTCACAGCAAGAAGAGTTTGCATGTTCTCCCTGTGCTTGCATTGGTTTTCTCCAGGTACTCTGGTTTCCTCCCACAGTCCAAAAACATGTATGTCAGGTTGATTGGTGACTCTAAATTGCCCATAGGAGTGAGTGTGAGTGTGTGAGGTTGTTTGTCTCTATGTGGCCCTGTGATGGACTGGTGACCTGTCCAGGGTGGACCCCTGCCTTTCACCCAAAGAGAGCTGGGATAGGCTCCAGCAGATCCCTGTGACCCTGGTTAAGGAATAAGCGGGTATAGATGATGGATGGATGGTTTCTCTGCTTTCCATAATGGCAGCATAAACAAATAAATGTTATTGCACAAATCCTTGTTAGTTTCCTGTTTTTATGATAAATAATGTATGTGTACTACACAGAGCTCCGTAACTTACTATTAGGTTTTGATGTTTAACTTTATCTTTTCTTTTTCAGCCTTGAGCAGTGACCGGAGGAATTTATTTCAATTCTGACAAAAGACTGACACACTTCATCAACAAGGGCAGCCTGTAGGTATACAGCCTGAGAGGTGAAACTCAGGGTGAAGTCGACAATGGAATGCTGCTCCTTCACCTTACTGTGCTGTATGATGACTGTCTATGTTTTCATCAAATCAAATCATCTTCCCCCAAAGATTACTGCCTTGTGCAGCTAAGTGTACAGTACTACACTATATTTGATGTGAATAAAGGTGAATGGGAGGTAATAGAAATATAATTTGAATTGGCTGAAATTGGAACCATAGCCTACAATATGTGGAGCATGGCGTGCAGCCAACATAACAAAAAAATGAAAAATAGATCATTTAATTTAAAGTTTTTCCAGTAAAACAGTTGAGCAGTTGGGCAAAATTAAGCAAGAGTTGGCAAAAACCTGAGAGGCAGGGCATTAGAATTAATACGCAAAGAATATTTACCTCATAAATCCCTCCAAACAGAGACATGAACTTGCTGAGGAGAGCAGCACACAAACTGGCCACGTGTACAAAAGGACCCTAACAAGAGGGGAAAAAAAGAGAGCTAAAATACTGGAGCAAACATCAAACCTTAAGTAACACTCTAGCCTCCTGTTTGTTGTGTGCCATGTAAGACAGTGCATAGAAATTCTCAGAAAACATATTAACGACAACAAAGTCTACTTTGGATATTAAAATTCAGATGATGAACTTCTAAGTGGAACTAACAGGATTAAAAGTGAGAGCATCAGAAAAGTGATGCTTAAGTTAAAGGAAGTGAGAGGTCGGAGCTGAACTCAAGCTGTGGATGCTGCTATAGCAGTGTGTAACCAAAACGGCCTGAGGCTGGTGTGTGTGAGTTCGAGAGGAGAAAATATATTTTCCTGAGAGTATGTCTTCAGGCTACACAGTCTTTTGGGGACTTCCATACTTACCTGTTTTTGCTAAAAGACTGAGAAATCTGCACTACATTACATAAACTAGTCCACAAGACATAAACAACATCTGCATAGCATGGTTGTGGACAACAAAATCTCTAGAAAAACAATCTACAACCTCCCATTGGGAATAAAAAAGTTTTCAAGGCAGTTCTGCACCTTTTTGTTCCCTATTTTTCTATTTCCTAGATTTCACAATCATTGTTTGAGATTGTGCTCATTTTGTGTCGAACATGTTCCACCAGTACAGTGTGTCTACCCATTCAGTAAGGTAGTTCCCTTCATAACTGCAGTATATGCACATAAAATGTGTGTGTTGTGTGTGTGTGTGTGTGTTACCTCCTTGCCCAGGGGCATGCCACTGCCCAGAGCACAGGTGAGGCCGATGACTTTGGCCACGAAAGTTTTGAAGGTGAGGTATTCTTTCAGCACTACGCCTCTCAGGATGGTCTTCATCTCTGGAATACCTGAACCTGTAGGCGAGTACAGCAGGTGCTTACAGCTGACTTTCAACTTAAAGAGAAACCAAGTACATCAAGCATCTGACCTTCCAGTGGGCAAACACAGACCTCACCAACAATACACATAGTATTATTGACATAAAGTTATAATGTATTATTAAAACAAACTCTAAAGCAGCATTTTAATGTTTGGGGAAATGTGGATATTTCACCAATTTACACAATTTTTACAGTTTCTCCTTCCCTTATGTGATACTAAGGAAGAGGAGGCCTCTGGGGTAGATGCTGAACATTTAGGGACCTATAGACTAAAGAGGCGCAGAGGAGATTTACAGTGTGTCACAGTGGGGTTAGTGTAACAACCACCTTATACACACAGATGCTTACTATGTTTATTACAGTACATGCTGATAGTAAGTAAGTGCTTAATTGTTTTGATTTTGTAGATAGAGAAGATGAGGAAGAAACAGGTTTTCTGTCTGGACCAAAAATCTCTGTATAACAGGAAAATATAAGTAATTGGATTTTAAAACATTTTGTATTTTCTTTCACATTAATACTGCCTTTGATCATTTATAAAGGGTATTTATATGATTTTGCATTCAAATTCATGGAAATGGTGATGATTATGTCTACAGTAATATCAAACTGCATCTATAATTTCAATATAGATTAATCTAGAGATTTTTTTTTATCTTTTCAAAAACCCAAAACATTAAGCTTACAAAAGGGAAAAGCAGCAAATTCTGCAATCTTTTGTAAATGTTGTTCTATAAAAAACTTAATTATCAACTGTTGTTAATTCATTTTCATAATATAAATTACTTTATCTTATATAGTGATTATATTGCTCTTTTAGGCGTGCTTGTGTTGTATGTATGTTTGTGGGTATGTTCTGTTTTCTTTGTGTGTGTCATACCAACTGCCTGTGGGGCCAGGATCTGGGTGAAGCCAGCAGAGAAGGTGATGAGGACTACAGGGTAGGTGACCCAGGCCAGATACTGCAACAACACATTACTGTCCAGACCACCATACATCCACTTCTGTGCTGTGGACACACATACAAAACCAAGTCAGACATGTAAAACACTTGTTTTCAGCAACATAGATACATGCAACTCACACAGTAAGAAAGAGTGTTTGCCAATACTTTATAGATGTATGCAACTGCCACAAAAAACAGTTGTGCTTGTGTCTCCTCAGAACAGCTGGTTTGTCATGTTCTGTATCCAATTAAAAGAAATGTACACTGTAAGTGAAACTGACAAGACTAGGTTAGCTTCTCCTTGAGAACACACACACACACACACACACACACACAGAAATACATCTGTATTACAGCCAGTCTCATAAGGTTTCAGATCAGCTCTCACAACTTCCTTCAGTCGTTCTAACTCCACCTTCCTCTTCCTGGCATGTCGGGTTGACTTACTGCTAAATCCCTTCTTTTTCAGTTTCCTGCATCCACTTTACAGGTAGATGATTGATCCTACCTGCCATCATTTGATCCACTTTAAATCTTTTCTTCAGTCTTCAGTCTCTCCCTCTCTGCTTCCTTATTCCTTCCTTTCTCTCACTTGTTTCTCTAATTCTCTAGTTGTTCTTTCTGTCCTCTTTGCTTCCTATCTGTCATTCCTCCATCCCCTCAAAAACCTTTTCAGTCACTACATTATGAAAATCAGGTAAGCAATTTGTGATTTCTTCCTCCTAAAATGTGTGCACTGTCCATGCCTCTACCTGCAGGTACAACCCCAGTCACTTCATCCCTCCCTCGTTCCACGCCTCACCTTGTAGGCAGATGGCAATGCAGAAGTCCATCACCCAGCTGACCAGGGCCATGACGAGTCCTAGCAAGATGAGGAAGATCCAGTCCTCCCCAACCCGTGAGATCAGGAACTTCTGACAGCGAACTGTGCAGACTACAGGAATCACAGGGAGATAACATGTTAAGACTACAAAAACACAGAGTGGAACACCATACCCAGATACTGGCACTGAGGTCTGGAAAATGAGAAGCGTGTTCATCCTGGCAGTTAGTCTTTGCAACATTGGCCAATAACAGTAGCTGTGTTTCCATCCTAGAGCCTTTCAAACATGTCTGCACAAAAATCCTGAACAGCATTTTTGTTTTGCTCAATTTGTTTTAGGAAAACAGAAACATCTGAGTTAAGTTTTGTTGGGTTTATAAGCAATTACCAATTTCTTCAAATCTTTGCAAATTTATCAAAAATAAAATATGAACAAAATCACCTATACATAAGTATTCACAGCCTTTGCTCCATACTTTGTTGAAGCACCTTTGGCACCAATTACAGCCTCAAGTCTTTTTGAGTATGACGCTACAAGCTTATTTTTGGGCAGGTTCTCCCCTTTTTCCATACAATACAAGTCAAGATACCCTTGTGATAAATATAATATTTGTTGTGTTTGTGACCTGGAACTATAAATATTACTTGTTTATGCATTAAAAAATTGTTAGGACTCCCTTTTGGGACTTCATGCCAGGGACCTTTACTTTGTATGAAGTTCCAGTTTTCCTTGTCTTGGTCCCCGGCAGCATTTATGTTTATTAGCCTTAATTTTTTACACCTGTGTTCTATTAACCTGGTATCTTCTGTGTATTTATACCTCCGGTGTTTCCTTTGTTCTCTGTCGGACGATTAACCAAGTTATGTTGTGCCTCAGTCAGAGAAGTGTTTCTCCCCTGTGCCTGTGCCTGAGCCTGGCTGCTTCCCTCTGTGAGCTGTTACTGCCTGCTTCTCAGTGTACCTGCCTTCTACCTGCCGGCTGCCTTTCCACTCAGAACGTTGCTCCACGGATCACTGCCGCCAGCTGCCCCGGTGTAACCTGCCTCTTAGCTGGCGGAGATCCCTCAGTCCGGACGCCTGCCTTCCCTGGACTCCAGTCACCAGCCACCCAGCCTTTACCCATAAGCTCTATGGTTTCCTCTCAGTTCGAGACACTTCGAGTTCTTTCCTTAAAAACTTATTTAAATAAAGACTTGTCCTGAATTTTGGTCCTGTGCCTTCTCCTTCTCTACCACACCCACCACATAACAGAAATGCATTTCCTTTGCCGTTTATCACAACTTGCCTTGCGTCTACTTAAATTTGAATGTCATCACCATATTGTTGATATAATTAAAAATACATCCTTTGTTAATTTTTTATAAAAGCTGGGATGGAAAATCAGCTAGCTGCGATGCAGAAGTCAAATGTTGAAAAAATAATAAAACTTCAGAAAACAAATGTGTGTTACTTTTTTCATTGTCAACAATATCCAACAGAGGTTACAGCACTATGTTATGACAAAAGCAGTGAACTTTGTTGATAACTTGTGTTAAAATTATTTGACCTACAGAAGTATGGGACAGAAGCTAGAAACGTAACAGATTAGACTGATCTAATACCCTTGTGATATGTTAAATGCACATTACAGTCAGCAAATGCAAAGCAGAAAAAACACTGACACATAAACCAGTGAATTTAACACAAGATCTGCTATACTCACCTGCAAACAGGAAACTCTAAACTTGGCTAATATACTGTGTAGACCTTGGTGCAAGACATGCATAGGTACTAATTATGACCAACTGTTTTAACAAAATATTAGTTTGATAGTAAAACAAAATACTTCATAATGTTCCTCATTCACACCAGATATGTCTTCTCCTCATCAACCCTTTTCCCTCCACTTTTCAAGCACTATCCTAATTTCCTCTTTCTCCTCTGAATGGAAATGACATTTGGAAACAGTGGGGTACCCCTCACATTCATGACAGATGCTTGTTCATTGGTGTTTTGTTTTTAGCTTCCTGCCTCCACATCTCCTTTAATCGTTAGCGTGTAGAACCAATCTTTATTTACCACACTTTTAAATGTTCAGTAGCCTTTCTGTTTACACTGATATCAGCTGTTCTACAGGTGTGTACAGATCCATGTGTTTGTATTTCAGTATGGTGATCGTTGTCCAGAGATGCAAATCTTTCCTTGATTGAGTTTCTCTCCTTTTAAATAAATAATCAATTATACAAATGCTCAAGTGAATGGGGACACTAGAACTCTGTGGATGATGCTTCCTGAGCACACTTTCAAAAGCGTTATGTATGACATTTACTATTTTTAGACTACTCATGATCATCTCATCTGGCTTAACAGCATATTGTAAACCAGAGGTTAGGGCTCCATTTCACCAAACCTGTTCAATTTGAGCAAACTCTGGTGTATTGCCTGTCTGGTTCAGTTCATTCAGATAGGTGTGAAAGCTGTTCACTAAATGCTGTTATAAACCAAACAGTCGGGGTCCACACATTTAGTTCAGTTTTTTGACATTACGGGGGAATATAACATAAATTCAAAAAACTATATATTATTTACTAAATTTGGCATTCATGGGAACCAGAATGGAAGCTATACAGTATATGATATGATAATGCAAGTTCATTCATTAGCTATGACGAATGAGTAGCAGCACAAGTGCCGACTATATATTTTCAGATTCATCCAAAAGTAAAAAATGGACTTGAGTAGGTGTACACCTGTATTTTGCTCATGTATTTTTGTATTATTAAAAAGTGACTGAAATGTAATACAGGAGCCATCACCACTAGCTAGTCCATATAAGTTATATGTTCATGGTTCATGTGTAAAAGGTCTGGAGGACCACAATATAAAAGGATTAATGAAGTCAATTTCATTTATATAGCCCACTATCATTACTCACAAATTTAGCTAAAGGGGCTTTACAATCTGTTCAGAGGTTCAAAGAAGGAAAAATAGTGCATGTGTTCTTTTTATGTCCCTTGTTGCCCTCTGGGCAAATTAAACAGGTCGCAGGAGAGTATGTACTGTTTTTTTTTTTTCTGCATCACATTACACATGTACAGGAGTTAATGAGAATGTAGTGAACACATTCAAATACAAGCCATTGTCTTAGTGCTATTATTTGTTAGCAAATTAGGGATACTTTGAGTGATAACAGGTAATAAATATTATTATAAAAAACATGTTTGCATGAAGCATCAACCCAAAGATTAGGACTAGATTAGGTTTTTGTTCTCATCATTTAACAAATAAGTGAACCATCAAATTAAATGCATTTTCTAAGTTGAGGTGACACTGACACCCGTATTTGATTGACATATGATCGAAATGAGAATGAGACAGAAAGCAGGTAAGGGCAGGAGGTGGATGATAAATACTACAGGCAGGTTAAGATAAATGCAGATAAACACTTACACACCAGCACACAAAGTACATGCACAGATTCCCCAATCAACACCTTCAGGAGATAACACACACAGACACACACACACAGAGCAAAAGCTGACAAACACATATACACACACAGATTCATCTTTGCTTTCCACCACTCACCAGACCAGAATTGTATGACAATTCTGAGAAACAGGCTTCGTACATGTGTATATTTAGATTTATGTGTTTGAGCATGTTTGTGCTTGTGCGTCATCTCACCCACAGGCCGTCTGTGTTCTTGGACCCCTTCTGTCATCCAGACACTAGTCAATGTAAATGAGTGTTAGTGTGTGTGTTTGTGTTTGTGTCTGAAAGCATACATGTATGCGGATATGATGTTTTGGTGCTTCTAAACATGGAGTGTGTGTGTGTGCATGCATCTGGCAGCAAGTGCAATCTTGCCTTTGGAGATGTAATTTAGTTAGCTCTGTCTGTGCTGGTATTGCTTAATAGCTTTTTCTACAGTGCACTTACACGCATGCACTAACACAAACACTGCAGACTGGTTGCTGATGTTATTCTTCATGGCATGCAATAAACAGCATGCTAGTTTCCAATCACTCTCATTGCCTTCTGACTCACTCTCTCTGCACCATTCTCTCCCTTTTCATCCCTCCCCTTCATGATCTAATCACCCCTCTCTCCTCTTCCTTCTACTTTCTACTAATCACATTCAACCTCTGACTTCACCTCTCACCTCCTCTCCCTTCATACTGTAGGTCTTATCTGCTGCTCTGCACTCCTCATCCACACTTGTTTCCCTTTCCTCTCACACCTCTCTCTTCCTCTATATGTTCTTCTTATTCTTGCTTACCAGCCTGACCACTCTCCTCAGCAAGAGAAATAATGCCTACATACCTGCTGAGACTAATTTAGGTTGCCTTGGGTACGCATTGGTTTTCTTGGCTTGGCATTACAAAGCTGTGTGTGTGTGCGTGCACAAGTGTGCTTGTATTTATTTTGTTAGAACTACCTTTTGTTTTTGGACTCAAACTACTGATGTCTATTCTAGAAAAGTGAGTATTGCTCTTAAAGATCTATGAACTTGGGGTACTTGCAAAAAACATAAATAAAGGAGAGAAAGAGAAAAAGTCTAAATCAATTGAATAAATTGATTTCATTCTGAATTCTAGTCCCTACGGTGGTTAGGCTTCAGAATCAATGGCCTTAATATTCAACCTATTGTACCATAAAAAAGATTTTTAACTCAGTTTTCTTTCACTAAATCCAAACACATTTGGTATCTGGAAATGAATTCTCTTGTTAAATTTGTATAATTGTAACAGTTATATTATTTCATATTAGTGGTTTCTTCTAATATTTTCTATTATCATACAGAATAACATGGTTCACAGAAACACTGTGTTAACATGTCACAGTTGGAAAAGTGTGATAGTGAATTTACATTAAATGTGCAATGAATCAAACAGCCTCAATTTTCTCAGCTGTGAATAAAACTAAAAATCGTCTAATTTTTGATAAAAGAACATAATCAGAAAACCAACATATCACTCTAATTCTACAGTGATTATGCTGAAAGGAGGAGGCAGAGAGCAGGCATAGTGAAAATGCAGACATGCATACATCTTGGAGGAAAATCACTACTGGTGCAGATTCTCTGCTACAGCTTGCACATAAAATCTAATTATTTCAATTACCACATCATTTCTTATGCAAGGTGACTGCTATATAAGGCTCTAAAGGGTAAAAAAGCCTGCCACTAATGCCTTGATTTTTAACAGTTGTGCCAGTGAGTCCTCTCCAGATTGTCTATGGGGCATTTACATTCATTATATAGCTTGTACAAGGGGAAGATTTAATTAGAAATGGTTGGGCGTGTTTAAGACCACCAACTTAATTAGATTACAATTAATACAGAGGCAAATCGGACTATTCAGCTTTTCTGCATTTTAAACCACTACTTTGAAAGACACAGGGAGGGCCAAGATAAAGAATTAATAGCACTATATGCACAGAACAGAAGCTCACTAACTAACTGAACAAAACTGGAGTTTAAGTTGATAATGTGTAACAGATAATAACCCGCTCTGTTTTATAACATCTTCAATTCCCATAAATTGGTTTTCAGTTAGTCACTTCTAAAAAATAACCTTAATGTAGATCAAAGATTATATACAGTTGAAGACAAAACTATTTGCCCCACTATGAAAAAAATTCTCCCAAGTGCATTTTTAACACAGCAAGGGATTTTGAACATAGCACTTCTAAATATACTAGCTTTCTTTACAAAACCTAAATTAAGTGTGTCTGCACACAATAACAGAATAATTTTAGAAGAAATAACACAAAAATTCAAGAGTCAATATTATTAGTCCCCTTAAGAACTGACTGTTTTATTGAGCCACAGCACAAACCAATGTTGCGCAATCATGTGCTTTCACTTTGTAATGCTCACAGCTTGTAATCAATCAGTCAAGTTAAAACTGAGGCTTGTCCGACACTTTACACACAGTTTGAAACCACATTAAGGGTTTGAGCTGTCACTTGAGAAAACATCATGCCAAAAACAAAAGAAATCAGTTTAGACTTGAGAAAAAAAATTGTTGATGCTTATAAAACAGGAGAAGGACATACAAAGTTATCACAGTGTTTCTAAGTGTCAAGAAGAGGAGTGAGAAGTATCCTCAAGAAGTTCAAAGACAGCCACACAGTACAGAACAAGTCTGGCAGAGGTAGGAAGTGAAAGATTTTAAAGACTCTGGAAAGAAAACTAGTGAGAGATGTGTCTGAAGACGCTAGAACTACCAAAACACTACTTGATGACTTAGCCAAATCAGGAATAGTGTCAAAGAAGACAGGCACTACAGCAGCGAGGATAGAGGCCAAGAAAACCTCCACTTCTACAAAAGAGACATATTCAAGCCAGACTGAAGTATGCTAAGGACAATTTGGAGAAAGATTATGCATACTGGAAGCGTGTCCTTTGGTCTGATGAGACCAAACTAGAGCTCCTTGGCCATACAGCGGTTGCTTATGGGTAAGAACACCAGGGGAGCAAAATATCAACTACTGGTAGATAAAGCAGTCGCTCGAGACTGTAAGACCAAACAGACCAGCATGTGCACCGCCTGGATTGACTACAAGAAGCCTATGACTCAATGCCTCACACATGGATCCTAGAATGCCTGGAGCTAAACAACATCAATAGGACTCTAAGAACCTTCATAAGGAACGCAATGGGACTGTGGAAAACACCCCTAGTGGCCAACTTCAAGCTGATTGCACAAGTCTCCATCAAGTGCGGCATCTACCAAGGAAATGCTCTGTCCCCACTGCTGTTCTGCATAGGCCTGAACCCCTTCAGCCAGATCATGAGTAAGACTGGCTTCGGATATGGCTACGAAATGGAGCAACCAACAGTCACCTCCTGTACATGGATGATATCAAGCTGTACATCATGAGTGAGCAAGACATGAACTCACTGATCCACACCACCAGGATATACAGCAACGACATTGGAATGTCATTTGGACTGGACAAGTGTGGTCGGATGATAACAAAGAGAGGGAAGGTTGTCAGGACTGAAGGAATTGAACTGCCAGAAGGCTGCATAGTGGATGTTGAGGAAAACTAGTATCATGTACCATGGAATCCCACAGGCAAATGGGAACCAAGAAGAAGCCGCAAGGAAAGCAGCCACAGACAAATACCTACAGAGAGTAAGGCAAGTCCTAAGAAGTCAGCTAAATGGGAAGAACAAGGTCCAAGCCATCAACATCTATGCCCTACCAGTCATCAGATACCCCGCTGGCATAATAAGTTGGCCAAAAGAGGACATAGAGGTCACCAATATCAAGACAAGGAAGATTCTCACAATGCATGGAGGGTTTCACCCAAATCCAGCATCCTGGGACTGTACACTAAGAGGAAGGAAGGAGGCCGAGGACTGGTGAGCATCAGAGCCACCATCTGAGATGAAACAGCAAAGATCCATGAGTACATCAGGAAGATGGCCACGAGTGATGGAATACAACAGAAGCCCGATACAGAAGAAGAGGAGCAAGAACCATCATGGCAGCACAAACCCCTGCACGGTTTGTACCATCAACAGGTAGAAGAAGTGGCTGATATCTTAGCTGGAAAAGGCTGGATTGAAAGACAGCACAGAGGCACTAATCATAGTAGCACAAGAACAGGCCCTGAGCACAAGATCAAGAGGCTGGGGTCTACCACACCAAGCAGAACCCCAGGGGCAGGCTGTGCAAAGATGCCCCTGAGACAATCCAGCACATAACAGCAGGTTGTAAGATGCTAGCAGGCAGGGCATATATGGAACCTCATAACCAAGTGGCCGGCATAGTGTACAGGAACATCTGTGCCGAGTATGGGCTGGAGGTCCCAAGGTCAAAATGGGACACGCCTCCAAAGGTGAGGGAGAATGACTGAGCTAAGATCCTGTGGGACTTCCAGATACAGACCGACAAACAGGTGATGGCTAACCAACCGGACATAGTAGTGGTGGACAAACAGCAGAAGAAAGCCGTAGTGGTAGATGTAGCGATCCCAAGTGACAGCAACATCAGAAAGAAGGAACATGAGAAGCTGGAGAAATACCAAGGCCTTAAAGAAGAGCTAGAAAAGATGTGGATGGTGAAGGCAACAGTGGTCCCTGTGGTAATCGGCACCCTCGGGGCTGTGACCCCCAAACTGGGAGAGTGGCTCCAACAGATCCCAGGAACAACATCAGAGATCTCAGTCCAGAAGAGCGCAGTGCTAGGAACAGCTAAGATACTGCGAAGAACCCTCAAACTCCCAGGCCTCTGGTAGAGGACCCGAGATTGAGGAAGACACACACACACCACCCATAGGGGTGAGAAGGGAAATTTTTTTTTTTTATACACACTTCACTCTTATTGAATATGCTAATTATTATAATTTAATTTAATTGATTTCATACTGGTCTGCCTTGGTGTTGTGACAGTACTGTGCTGGTGTCCAGCTGTAGATGAAAAGAAAAGGAAAAGAAGCAGAGGAGAGAATGGGGTTAAATAACATAAAAACAGTGCAAAGAACTAATAAGACATTAAACCAGAAAAAAACAAACCTTTGGAGCAATAAAACCAACAACATATTTGTAAATGTCTCCCGGATACTTAATACAGCCATCTCCATATCTTCACCTAACTGTAGCATCTCCTTCTTGCTCTCCCCTCAGTTCATCCATTTATTAATCCATCCCTCCCTCCACTCATTACTTCGTGTTGATGTGTTCTCTATGTTAATGAGATGTTAAAGGAGGTGATGTTTATGTAAATGTGCTGTAACAGCATCACCGCTGGTCCCAGGCGAGCAGGCAAAGTATCTCGTCTTGCACTCAATCACTGTGCTCGTCGAGTAACAACAGTTGTGACACGCATCCTATGGTTGCAGTACAACGTCCGCTTAATGAGGTGTAATGGTGTACACAGACACACACACACAAAGGCCAACAAAATAACTGAAGTTATGCAAAAGCAACCTCCGCATTCCCCTTTAATCGCTTCCAAAGAGTGCGTGACGTATGCTTAACATTTCTTAAGGGAATCACACTAAAACCCACATGCTCGACTGGGATGTTTTTCTGCATTTAAGTAGAGCAGGGTAAAGAAAAGAGATGTCATTAAATATTATCAAGTGGACTTGTTAAGAAGCAAAATAAATGTCTGTCTTTATTAACAGTAAGAACAACAAGGAACATTAAATCTGATGAACATCTAACTCGAAAGTCTGAAGATACATAACATTCCTTATTATTTCAATTATTGTCTTCATGGTTGGTGACTCACTGCTCTCTGCTGTGACATTTTTGGCTTTAGACTCATGAAGTTTATGTGGTCATTTCAGCTTATTCTGCTAAGTTTTGCCTGGTAATTTCTAATTATATTTGTGTTATCAGGTCTTTTGCAGATGTACACTGTAGGTCACAGATCATTGTGTTCAATATAAGAAATATCTTTCCCGACACCGTTCTAAGGTATCCAAAGGAAACACATCAGAAAGTTGCCGCTGCTTCTGTTCTGTGTATGTGCATCCTTGTCCTCCATACATGAACCACAGAGTATTTTCACCCAAGTCCTTTAGTCCTGTGGGTGCAAGTGTTGTTTAACCTTTGGAGAATCTAGCAAACAAACATGACATCAGCTATAGATGCCAGTCGCAGAGGTTTGCTTATTATTTATTCAGATACATACAGATGGGGAACAAATTAAAGGAACAACTTGCCCAAATTAGTGAAGAAACCTAATAAACATAAATGACTATGGCATCAACTTACCTGGTCAGCTGTGAGAAATTTTGGAGCAGAACTTTAAGGAATATTCACATTGTAAAAGCAACAAAACAGACTTAAACTGCACAACAAATCCTACTGGTGAGCCTGAAGTACTCCAAAATATGTCTTCAATGTGGCATTAATATAAGCATTATTTATTATTGTAATGTCATATTATCTGGACACAGCATTCAAAAGACTGTGAGCTGAGCAAGTCTGGGAATTTCACCAACTTGGAACAGGATCCAAAATAGAACCGCATTATAAATACATACACAACACACAACAGAACGTTGGCTACACAATTCTTATTTTGTTCCAATATTCATATATTACAAGATGTGAACACTAGATACCGTATAACATATCTGTGTAGAATTGTCTGGAGGAGCTTCACTACTGTATCACATCTTTTTACTTCATGCTGATCCCAGAACTCTTTCCTACAACTAAACAGAACTTTTGATCTTCAACTCAACACACACTCAAAGATCAATATTTTAGCCCTAAAATCACCTTTAATGAATGCATCGCGGTCCTTGGGTAACTGTTTATTTTCTCTCCTCCAAGAAGTGACTCAGTTTCAACCATACACTGACCTCCTGGTTTCTCACACTGTGACCCCAAACCCTGGTATCTTGGCAACCTCCTCTCCTGAAGCCACTGGTGAATGAATCAGTTCTTAGATAGCAAGTGAACGAATGGGGTGTACAGTGGCAGTGCTTTTTTATCACTTCAAATCTGTAATTAAAAAATAGCTTTTATTTAAGATGTGTGTCTCATTTCAGCAGTGTGTAAGATGCAAGAGTGTTTTAGGGTTGTTTATATTTAACAAAAAACTCACAATGTAAGATGTATTTAATTGGCATTTAAAATGACTGTGAAACTAAATGCCGAACTTATGACTGGATGCTTCTGTTTTACAATCTTCACTAAACAGTCAAGCACAGGTGGTGATGACGATGAACAAAATTACCTCTACATTAACATTGAGGTTAGGATGATGTGGTTGAAGAAGAAACAGCATTATTTCTCTAGTGGCAAAACAATATAGACAAAAACACACAGTCAAATAAGGCAGATGGTTGCACTGATCATGACAATAACAGTCCATCAGCATTAGTGTGGGTGACTAAGTGTCTGCATGTGGTTTAAATGTCTTGCGAAAAACATGTTTGTCTCTGTGTGTATTTTTCCCAATCACACTAGGGAGAGGTAAGTTGTTTCATTTCCTGGATGAAAGCCTTGTGAACCAAGAGCCAAGGGACCTGCTGCTAAGTATCTGCTCTGCTCTCTCTCTCTCTCATTCAATCTCCATTTATTTTATCCATCTAGTCCCCAAACCTTTGCTATCAAATCCCCTTATCTCTCCTTCTGTTATTCTCTTTCCCCTTCCTTTACTCCCTCTGCTCCCTGCTGCGTTGTGTCCCACCACCTTCTCCTTCTAAATCATCTTTCCATTTCTGCTCTGCATCCATTCATTTGTCTTACTTTCTCTCCAGTACACAAACCCATATTCCCCACTCCACTCCAACCACACATCTCTGCTGTTTGCCGAGTCAGCACTTCTGTTCTGCAATCCTCTGCAGACACATTTACACTCGGGCATAACCACTTTCAGGGCATTTCTATTGCAGCACCTTTGCCATGCTTTTGAAATGACAGCAACTCCAATATATGTGCTGAACATATAGGGTTGCTACCTGTGCCTTTTGTGACTACAATTATGGCATAGATATGAAACAAACACATCCTTTTTAGGAGAAACTGACTTAAAAGCTGCAAGAGAAAACCTATAATCGTATGTGTGTTTCACACACACACGCACGCACACACGCGCACGCACGCACGCACACGCGCACGCACACACACGCACACACACACACACACACACACACACACACACACACACACACACACACACACACACACACACACACACACACACAGCTAAACCAAGATGTTCACAGCTCTTTATTACCCTGCATTAGGGCTCGAGGCTAGCAGTAATAAGGTCAGGCTGGTTAGTTGTTTTTGGAATAATATGCACATAGATATTTTTCATGTTGGGTGTTTATTAATATGAAGCCTTAAGGTGAGCATGGATCAGGATGCTAAAACTTTGGGGGTTTTTTCTCCCTCAGACAGACACACAGACATGCGCACACACACTCATAGTTAAAACCTGTAGAAACAAACTGTGTGTTTTTGATGGCAGCATTAATACATCAAAAAGCAAAGGGGGAGGTTACTTTTCTCAAGAGCTTGATAAAAACACTTAATGACCACTTATTAAAGATTAATGATTGAATAGTAATGCGGCTGTAGCAGGGTGGAGTGTGAGGACAGGGGTTTTTGGTAGCTCAAGGGGAAGACTGGGAATGATTTGGATGGGTTTTTGTTTGCTTGTTTACCAGAAATAAAGTCCTGGGCTGGGGCTTCCAGAACATACGGGTACCCTGACCCTGGAGGACAAATAGACCACATAACATAATTAAAAATAGGCAATATGGGTGTGCATTCATGGTCATGGATATACAGTACACATATACAGCCTTTTCCCTATGAATGGGTTAGACTCTGATGCTGTTACTTCAGAAGCCATTCTTCTTGCTTTGGATAATATTATCATACTAGATTTTTTTTCTATTATACTTGATTTAACATAAATGTATCCTGTTTTCACACATCTTCTAGCTAGAATTCTGCTTAAATTTTCCATAAACTACTGTATAAATGGCCATGTCATATTTTAGGTAATGTAATATAAAAGTATAACTTATTAACATTTTAACTTTACATCATATTAGTCATTTACCCATGATTTGCTTTAACTACAGCACAAATGCCAGGGCCTTAGCTGTCAGTTGGTACGATCCTGTTTTCAAACACACATAGCGTAATTGGTTTTGTTGAAATATTAGCTTATCCTTGTTCCAGCCAAGTTTGCACCAATGTTAAAACTCTATTCAGTATTATATGTCCATCCTTCAAAATAAGACAAGCTGATTCAAACCACTCCAAATGACAAAATCCACTCTTATTTAGCAGCACATTGAAAACACAGACACTTTACAGGGGGAATATCCAAACACAATTTCATTGTTCTTTCTATTCAAACTAACTTTCATTCGACAAATACAGTAAATGCTCATATACACGTATTGAATTTGACAACCAGATAATATGATACATATAAACACTTCTTCTGCAATCACCAAAATAAATTAGCAAGCAAAAACAACTGCTTCTGGCTAGAAATGAGAAAACTGCTTTTGTTTACCTCTGAGTGAAACAGAAACCTGCTTTAAAAATTCTTTAAAAAGTGAACTTAGTTGGAAAATTTTCTGCTGTCCAAGAGTAAAAAGCTTGACAGATGTAGCAACTGTGACTATAAAAATAATAATGAAAACATATAAATACTGTAAAAGGTGGTAATAGAGTGTATGGCAGAAATAAGTCATAATGACTGTATATGACATCTGCTCAAAATTCAAATGGCCATGGGCTTTGTACTATTGATCAGTACATTAAATGTCATCAGCCAAACACAATGACATCCATCATATTAAGTGACAACATTTGGATATTCAATTTCTAAAATACAAGTCACATAAGGTCAAGTTGATAAAATTTTATATAAACACATTAAAAGCAAAATATCATAAAGATAACTGTATTTAATCCTATCCAGTTCTCCCACTGGAATCTGTCTTTTATAAATATGATGAAAAGTTTTCTGCTCTAATCAGAGTCTGGAGACAAACCTGCAAAGTATGTGTGTGTGAGAATTATGGATTGGCTCTGGGCTCACTGATCATTAGAGAGTAATAACTCAGAACATAGGGCTCAGAGGGATGAAAAGATGGCGATGCATGCACACACACTCACGCCCACACACTTCAAATTGGAGGAGGAGGTGATGGATTGCAGCGAGAGAGGGAAGTGAAGAAAGTTGAATGATAGAAAAGCATGGACAGAAAAACTAGGGGAAAACAAGGGGAAAAAATCAGAAGGAAGCAGTGGTGAAATAACAGTGGGAGGAGATTGGGAAAGAGCAGAAAAAAGACAGACAAAATGGAAAAGGAAATGAGAAAAGGAAAATGGAAAAAATAAAACAGACACATCAAGAGAGGAAAAGAGGTTAGAAGAAACTGAATCCATTATGAGAGGAAAAGGGACTTTACTTTAGATTGGAAGGAAGGAAAAAGGGGAGAAAAGAAGAAGGAAAACCTCAAAACAAAAGATTATGCAACAAGAAAAGCTGCAAAGCAACCAAGAAAGGAAGACATAGACTTCTCTTTGGCCTTTGAGGTTTAATAACCATCAATTTTACAGTGAATGGATCCAGTTATAAAAAACATGTGATATCATATTCCAAACACATAAAAATTAATGATGGCATTAATAAAACTTAGGCCTGCATGGTTACAACTGCAATAAAGACAACACAGCTTATTGATTTGTATATCTGCGCTCAAAAACTGCTGTACCTCTGTGGAGAAATTCATATCAAACTGCAGCTAATTATAAAAGAAATCAGATTTTAATGCTTCTCCTCACTGCTGTAGTGCTAAGTATAAAATTAGGAAAACTACAGCATGATCTCAATACTGGGACCACAGCAAATCCGCCATTATAAATGAGAGTCCGCTTCAGAGGGATTAATGAATTATGTTTCCACTTTAATAGCATGGTAGCACATTTTAATAGATTTGCATAGGAAGTACAGATTTTTTTTATAATAAATTAATTTTACTTCCTTTGACTTTCTTTTCAAGTTTGAAAGAAAAACTCAGACTTCGATCTCTTCCTCCTCTCAAGAACCTGACCCCATCCCCCCAAATCCCCAGTCCTCATACTCACTATTTTGCATTTTTCAAAATCCTCCAGCAGGCAGCCACAAACATTATTACTCATTAAAACTGCTCCTGGCAGACTTGGAAACTTGGTGAATTTTGCAACCGAGTGAGTGCCTCAGTGACAGAATGACTGCTGGCACTAACTGTGAGAACGGAGAACTGTGTCTAAGAGGTCACATAAAACTGTCATCATTGAAACTGAATAAAGTACCAGAATAATGTACTAATCCTTACATTGACTAAACTCAGTTTAAGAATGAAACATCACTAAATATATAATTATACTAAGACAGCCAGTAACTGCCTTGCATCTGTGCTGACAAGCAGTGAATTAGGGCTGCATGAGTAATTGTTTTTAAATGAAATCTGAATTTACACTCCTACTCAATCTCATTGTTACATGACAATACTGTCATCTTTGCCTTAGCGGGGAGATCCATTACATAAAACCAAGCACTTCGTTTATCTCTGTAAGCTGTCTAATCACCGGACTTCCTGTGTACAGTTTGTCATGTGGTGTGAGGCAGAGAGAGACAGATGTAAAAACAACTAATTTCAGTAGTTATTTATACCTTGCGAGCAACGAAAACGTAATTTCATTCATATGCGTACTTGTGACGTAAAAATGAATGACAATAAAGTTGAATCTGATCTGATCTTCTGTGCTCATTAAGACTGCAAATAACCAAATACTTAAGAGAGAAATATATTGATCAAGAACCATGGGAGAAATGTGTGATCTGAATCAGACCACCAAACCAAAATCATGATTAATAGTTTACCTGGAATCTTGCATTCTCACACTGAATACTAACACTATCCTACAGCCATCCAAAGCACCCCCCACACACTACACTGGCTTTTATCCCACTGATGGAATTGAATTTCCCTGTTGGCAGCATTCCCGCTTTGGCCAAACAATGGAATTACTTTAGGAACCCTTATTTCCACATCTGACATCTTAGAACAAGTGTATGAATATTAAATACAAAAACATCTTAATGTTCCTAGTCAGCTGTGCCATGGGTGCCATCCTGGCTCAACCTGCTGTCCCCCAGATGACAAAATCATTGTAAGCCAAAACAGTGGCTACTGACAGGTTTTCTCTGCTGACACACACACTGGACTAATGCCACAACCTCTATAGTAAATGGATGGACAGATACAAGCAGTCCAAGATCACAACATACATACACAATCTGCTGGAGTGGCACTGAATCAGATATTGATCAGTGGACCAAATCTCCTTGGTTACTTGATATATTAAAGTAAAAGTTGCCTCGCTGTCCCTTGCTCTCTCTCTCTCTCTCTCTCTCTCTCTCACACACACACACACACACACACACACACACACACACACACACACACAGTTACATTGTTTTGTGTGTGTGCGTGTGCCAGTTGTGTTACTTCCTGGACTTGGCTGGCAGCTGAATGTGAATGACGTCTGAACACCCCCACAGTGCGTCAGCGTGTTGCCCGACACACACATACACACACAGGTTGGACAACACTCATGTGGCTCACGTATATAAAATACCTGTCTGTATGTGTGTGTTTTAGGGAGTGAGCAGTTGGGTTAACGCTGTTTGTTCACTGCACGGACTGGTGATTTAGTAAATGCACTCTATCCTGAAATGAAGCATGTCAAAAACGTCTTAATCCCATCAAGCAGTCTCTAAGGCACGCAATTTTGCAGCTAGAATTTAGAAACTTGTTAAAAATATGAAAATATGCAAGTTGTATGGATGGAGGTTTTTGTGGTGCTAACACAATGTCAACAGGTGCATAAGTACATATTATGTGTGGGTAGATTAACTGTCTTCTGTTGAGCACGTGTAGCAACACGGGACTCTTCTGTCATGTTGTTTGCCAAGTCACAATTTTTATTAACATATCACCATACACAGCAGTATTTTGATTATTGATTAACCAATCATATCTAAAGCAAAATTATCAGATATTAACTGGTTCACACTGCTTGAATGTGAAAATATGCTGCTTTCCTCTGATTTCCATGTACAGTAAATAGAATATTTGTGACATCTGAAAACAAGCTATGTGATGATTTCACCTTGAGTTTCTTATATTTTTTTGACCACTTTGGGCCACCGCTTAAACACTTTACATGTTTACTCGTAACAGAATGGATCTTCATAAAGTATTTAGATTCCACTCCACACTACTGTGTTGTAAAATCTTTTGAAAAATATAAAACTGAGACGGCAAAATCAATCCACACTCAATAATCCACTAGTCAACTCAAAATATGTTTTTTTTTCCCCTAAAGGCCCTCATTTACAGATGTACTCTGGTGGACCCTAAATGCAGTACTGTGCAGAAGTCCCAGTGGAAGCAGTCCCACTGCGTTCCTGGGAACACTCAAAGCTTTAGAAATTGTTTTACACCCTTGCCCTGATCTATGACTCACCACAATTTTATCTTGAAGGTCTACAGAGAGTTCCTGGACTTCATGCTTGGTTTTTGTCCTGACAAAAAGTTTGAATTGTGGGACTTTAAAAACAAAGATGTGGGCTTTCTAAACTACAGTATGTCTAATCAACGCAATTTTCCATATGTGCTCTTACATCAAGGTCTAGATGCATAACAGTAAAAGTTAAAGCAAACAGCATGCACCTGACCAATGTCTGACGCCACAGCATAGCATCCAAATACTTTCTAAAAATGTTGTGCATTTATGTAGGCCTAATAACAAACAGACCATAGCATATTTTGAAATCGAACTGCATAAACAATATTAGAGTTCATTTAGAGTTGCATCTAAGTCCATTATTCACTTTCCAACTTTTCTATTTTGGATGTCACCAACTTCAAAAATATTTATGTCTTTATTCATTAATTTTTACAAGTTTCTTCAACAACTAATGGTTAATGTTGAATGATGTTGCTGGAAAGAGTTTGATATGAGAGAAATTTCCTGCTTCACACTGTAAACAATAAGAAAAAAGAGGCCTCAGTCTGTGAGCGACATCTTTCACATTACACAAGTTATCTGATCCATTGTTAATATAAAAATATTGATTTGTGGAGCTTCAATGGTTCCTAAAGTAGTCTGGCTTCTGCCTCATTGGGATTCTTAGTAAATCAATGAATGTGTAAACAAATTGGAAAGTATTACTATGTTCCTGTAATGAATAGTATAATTCACAAGTCTACCTTGGATCTTAATGAGAACCACCACAGTTTGATTTGTTTGTTTGGTTCAGTTTACGGAGAAGGGCAGTGTGTGTGAGACTATATGACTGTTGATGAAAAGGCAGTCAACAAGGAAAGAGTGAAATTTTCAGCCTTCCCCTGAAAAACTACACTTGACAACTGAAACGCACTGACTTTAAAAAGAAAGCTCAACAGCATCTGGAAAGTGTGAAAAAAATATATAATTTTTTCATGTTTGATCCTCCAAATCTCTTCATCTAATTCCTTCAATTTTCCTCAATTTGTTCTTCACTGATTAGTATTTATTATTTTTGTTTACCTGAGGGGTGGGAGGTATTTGGATATTTATTTGGTAGTGTGGTTAGTTATAATGTGCAATAAAGATAATACAAAATTTATATTCCAACTGTGTTGGTCTAATCCTTGTTTAACGGCTGTTGCAACATGTCAGAAGGAATTAGAAAGCTGGGAAACCAGAGTTTTGCACAAACACATGCATGTGCACACATCTGCAAGTGCACTATGTACACAATTTAACATGGCAACTCACAGAGCACACAAACACACACAAGTGTTGGCCAAGGTACGTGAACCAGCACCCACACAGGTCACTGAAGTGGCAACAGGGAAAGTGTCATTGGTTAATAAGTGTCGGTGTGTGTTTTTACGTGTGCGTGTATGCATGTGTGTGCGTCCCATGATAAATGTGCCCATTCCACACCACGACTTGCCATCTGCACCAAGCAGATGCTTTTCTGCTCTGCCATTCTAATCAAGTTTCTACACCACCAATGGGTGTGAGTGGGCGAATACAGACAGGAGGAAGCAGCAAGGACAAGATGAAAAGAGAAGGAAAGATGACAAGGAAACAAAAAGACGGAAAGGAAAGGAAAAAGATGAGAGCATGTGAGCAACTGTTGGTCGCTAGGCGCCTGCTGGTCACCATAGCAACATGTGGTGCCATGCTGAGCTCCTGCTGACATCACACCTGTTGAAGCGAAACACTGTGTGTGTGTCCTTTTGGGAAGCTGGGCGCTCATTACATCAGCAGTGACAGTGAATGACAGCCTTGAATATTCCCACGCACTTGTCTTCTGTAGTTATGAGGACATTCACGGACATAATGGATTCCCCATCCAATTACCCTGACTCTAACTATCATAGAACAAACATGAATGCCCACATGATCTCAAAAATTAAAACCGACCCACCCTTCATTTCATAGCAGCAGAGTGACATTTAGATGGAGAGATAAAAAATAGCTATTTCATTATTTGAATGCTTCAACATTATCTTGTTTTTTAGATGAACTGATGTTAAAAAAATGTTGATTCTGAGACAAAAAACAACATAACAAAATAAAACAAAACAAAACAAAAAAACCCCCACAAATTGACAGAAAGAAAGAAACAAAAAAAAGAGCCACTGGGTTGATGTAGATTTATTTTGGCAAGTCTCATCAGATCACATCTGTAGATAAATAAAGCTTAACTGGGATTTTAAAATTGGTGGATCACTATGAGTTACCTTCTACCTCAGCACAGTGCATTTGTGTGGAAGGGCAAGTTTCTCTTGTCAGATGAATATTTTATGTCCATTCCCATGGCTGAGCTGTTTTAACAGCATTCGTTATGCTGCATACATGCAAAAACACACCCACCCACACACACAGTAATGTAATCACACTGCTTTTGTAATGCTTAACTTTTAACCCCGTCTAGTGCAATGATTCAATTTGAAATGGTCAATCTCAAACTGGATGCAGAATCTTTATGTCATCAACCTTTAGAGCACAATAACATGCACAGGAAATTCAATTGTTTTACTTGTGATGATTAAATATAATGAAATTACTTTAGTGGCCACATAAGAATATTATATTAGGGTTACATGAACGTGAAATGGCAAAAAACAATAAATAGGAGAGAAAGAGGGAAATGTGCATTTGGGAAATGCACAAATATTTGTGTAAGATCATTTGATGCAGGATTGAACTGGCAGGCTGACTGAAGCTGAGAAGATCACACACCTGAGCACAAGCAGACATGTGCACACACAACCAGAAAGGAACAGAAGACTTCCAGGATCACAGACCCTCACTGAGGTCCCTGATACTACCCTCAGAAGCCGCCTGAACCTGCTGCTGTGAAGCTTAATGCCGCACCCTGCTGGTCAACACACACAACAACAGGCTTTCCCCGTAGACTCCACTGGATGGTTGAGCAGCCAACAGTCAGTGAAAACACCGTATGTTCGTTCTTGTACCACATGTTTTCCAGTTTCTGGTCTCCAAATGGAGGCATTTTTGGTATGAAAACCAATTCAGCTTTGCTGCAACTACTTGCCAATTTCCCTCATGAGGCCATGTTTTTACCTACTATGGTTATGAGCAGACATGTAATTTGATTGTAATCTTGATATATGAGTAGTGTTTTAATTAAAAGATTCCTATATACAGGAAACTCAAAACTGAGATAATTATCCAAAATTCCGGTAACACTAATTCAAGAGAAAACTGTGCATGGCATAGTCATAAAAGTACAAGTACAGAAGATTCATGCAACCTTCTACCCCAGTACAGTGAAATATTGTACTTATTACTCCACGACATTTATTTGGCAGTGGTAGCTACCAATTACAATTTTACACGTACAGAGTATCTGCAAACTTCTTTTGAGTTATCTGCCAAAGACCTTAAAGTGACTTCAGTACGCTTTCCAGAACAACTGAGTTAATGCAAGAGATGAGGTATGTTTTACATCAATTAAGATCAGTATATATATATATTTTTTATAAAATAAATATATTTGCTAATCATGTTACATACTCTATGCTAATGCATAACTCACAGGGACATTTTTTTGCAGAAACAAGTAGTTTTACTTTCAATTCTTCAGGTACATTTATCTGATAATCCCTATGTACTTTTACTTAAGTATACTGTCAAATGCAGTAGTTGTATGTTTAACATTCCAGAGCTAGTAATGTAATTTGAGTAAATGGTCTTGGTGCTTTGTACAGCATTTTTTTTCATCACTGAAGACTGAGCTGTAGGTTCCAGTTTTGGGTGTGTTACACTTCTAGGGTTTTTGATAAAGGTGCCTCCTGAAGTTTACTACTAAACACAGCTCTTTAGCTATTCAGATTGCGATATCAAATGGTCACTCACTCTGTTGGTGTCTTTAAACCACTTTGTTCTGGTTAGGTGAAAGGATGTTATGTTGGTGAGGTGAAGAATGATGAGAGGAAGACTCACGTGCAGGACACAGTTTATTTTTCCTGGATCCACCAGGCTTCAAACATTGGCAGGTTAACTAACACTCCACCACTTGGTGGGCAAGCAAACATGAAACTCAGCCACGTTAATCCTCCAGCAACGAACAAAAAAACAAAACCAAGGAGGTATATATACACTTGAAACGAAAGCTCAACAAAACACAGGTGAAACCAGTCCTTACTAACCAACACCTTGACTTATACAGTGACCAAACGGGAAATCAGAAACCAAAATAAAAGTCCAATACTGGACGTCACAAAAATCAAACCCTAACAAAGGAGCAGCACTGTAAATGCCAACACAAACAAATAGCTCTTTCAGCATTTAGAGCAGCAAGTTTTGTTTACTTTACATAATAGTGATTCAGTACAAGTTACTCTGCCTGATCTTGAGAAAATGTAAATTCCTTATAAAAAGATACAGTGGGTACGGAAAGTATTCAGACCCCTTTAAATTTTTCACTCTTTGTGTCATTGCAGCCCTTTGCCAAAATCAAAAAAGTTCATTTTATTTCTCATTAATGTACACTCAGCACCCCATCTTGACAGAAAAAAAACAGAAATATAGAAATTTTTGCAAATTTATTAAAAAAGAAAAACTGAAATATCACATGGTCATAAGTATTCAGACCCTTTGCAGTGACACTCATATTTAACTCACATGCTGTCCATTTCTTCTGATCCTCCTTGAGATGGTTCTGCTCCTTCATTGGAGTCCAGCTGTGTTTAATTAAACTGATTGGACTTGATTAGGAAAGGCACACACCTGTCTATATAAGACCTTACAGCTCACAGTGCATGTCAGAGCAAATGAGAATCATGAGGTCGAAGGAACTGCCCAAGGAGCTCAGAGACAGAATTGTGGCAAGGCACAGATCTGGCCAAGGTTACAAAAGAATTTCTGCAGCACTCAAGGTTCCTAAGAGCACAGTGGCCTCCATAATCCTCAAATGGAAAAGGTTTGGGACAACCAGAACTCTTCCTAGACCTGGCCGTCCAGCCAAACTGAGCAATCGTGGGAGAAGAGCCTTGGTGAGAGAGGTAAAGAAGAACCCAAAGACCACTGTGGCTGAGCTCCAGAGATGCAGTAGGGAGATGGGAGAAAGTTCCACAAAGTCAACTATCACTGCAGCCCTCCACCAGTCGGGGCTTTATGGCAGAGTGGCCCGACGGAAGCCTCTCCTCAGTGCAAGACACATGAAAGCCTGCATAGAGTTTGCCAAAAAACACATGAAGGACTCCCAGACTATGAGAAATAAGATTCTCTGGTCTGATGAGACCAAGATTGAACTTTTTGGCATTAATTCTAAGCGGTATGTGTGGAGAAAACCAGGCACTGCTCATCACCTGCCCAGTACAATCCCTACAGTGAAACATGGTGGTGGGAGCATCATGTTGTGGGGGTGTTTTTCAGCAGCAGGGACAGGACGACTGGTTGCAATTGAAGGAAAGATGAATGTGGCCAAGTACAGAGATATCCTGGAAGAAAACCTCTTCCAGAGTGCTCAGGACCACAGACTGGGCCAAAGGTTCACCTTTCAACAGGACAATGACCCTAAGCACACAGCTAAAATAACAAAGGAGTGGCTTCGGAACAACTCTGTGACCGTTCTTGACTGGCCCAGCCAGAGCCCTGACCTAAACCCAATTGAGCATCTCTGGAGAGACCTGAAAATGGCTGTCCACCAACGTTCACCATCCAACCTGACAGAACTGGAGAGGATCTGCAAGGAAGAATGGCAGAGGATCCCCAAATCCAGGTGTGAAAAACTTGTTGCATCATTCCCAAGAAGACTCATGGCTGTACTAGCTCAAAAGGGTGCTTCTACTCAATACTGAGCACAGGGTCTGAATACTTATGACCATGTGATATTTCAGTTTTTCTTTTTTAATAAATTTGCTTTAATTCCTGTTTTTTTCTGTCAAGATGGGGTGCTGAGTGTACATTAATGAGAAATAAAATGAACTTTTTTGATTTTGGCAAATGGCTGCAATGACACAAAGAGTGAAAAATTTAAAGGGGTCTGAATACTTTCCGTACCCACTGTATGTTCAGCTTTAACCCTGAACATATACCCTTGGAAAGGGCAAAGGTGCTCTGGCAGATGATCCAAGACCAGGCTCTGCCTCATAAGAGAATGACATATGTGGGGTACAGCTGAAGGGGCAGAACCATTCAAGCCTTAAATATCACCAGTTAAATGCTAAAAATGAATAATTAGTTTGAATAATTATAATTAGTTATGAAACTTGTATGTGTTCTGCTGGAGTTAGGAACCTTTTCGAGGTCCAGCCTCTGAACATCACTGCAGCACTTTGTTCAAGCTGCAGAAAAAAAAGGTGTGTAGAGCTGTTTGAGGTAAGATAGTTGCAGCCGGCTCAACTCATCTATAGAGTGGAGGCATGTGTGTTTTCACAGCATAAAAACTAGGAAATAACTGGAGGTGGACACATTGCAATGTGTTTCATTATGGAATATCACTATTAAAAAGCACTATAACTGTAAAACTGTATTTTAATGTTTTTGAACCTAGGGTTGAACCTACTTAACCTACTTTACGTTTTTCTATTTTTGTGTTCTTGTTGTGTAACACAAAGGTCCTACAAAAGGTCCTACAGTACACCAAAGTGCTGGCAGAGTCTTGTGACTAAAACTTTTCTGCTACGCTGCTGGTCATAATTACAGAAATGCTACCTGTTGCTCAAACTGCTCTGCTGACATTACATTTCGCTGTGAACAATGCCTGGACCTGCAGGAGGAATCTGCATATCGTAAACACACACAATGTTACGACACAGCTGAGATGGTGACTGTTCCTATGAGGCCAGAGAATGCACAATAGGCTGTAGATGCTACTGCTGGCTGCACCTGTCAGCATCAGCACCAGCAAATGAATAGGAAGGTGTGTGTTTGCTTCTATGTGTGTATGTATGTATAAAATATAAACAAAACTGTGTGAACAATGATAAAGAGAGATTGTGCAGTGATACTGTGTATTTATGTGTGTACGTGAGAGTCAGTGCACCTTCCCGTCTCCCACAGCAGCTGCAGTCATAACCCACAGCAGCAGTGAAGAATGTGCATGTGTATGTCAGTTTTATATTTACATATATTTTCAGCCAGTCACTGTGTGTGTTTATACTTGCCTTTTTCTCATGCAGTGCAACCCAGACCAAATCTCTTATGCTTTAAGCTACATGCTAGGGGGAACAAATCAGTCAATCACTGGCATTATGGTGCCCTGATCTATATAAGCAGGTAGGGGGTGATGGAGCTTATAGCCGACTCATCAGCTGTGAGCAAAACAACAGAAAGAGCTCATCGCTGTGGTGGGAGCAGGAGAGAGACAGACAGATACACATACACATACACACACACACACACACACGCACACGCACACGCACACACACACGCACCTCCACCTCCACCATTTAGGACAAAATCTGTAACTGATTAATGCTGGGTGCATTGATTATTTGTCAACAGCAGAGGGCACTCTGTTTACACACAAGCAGCTGCAATGGGGATAATATTGCCAGCTCAACAGCACTTCAGCAATGAAATATAAGTGAAAAAGCCACATTAGACAAATGTGAGCGACTTTAACTAAACTCATACGTTATGTCTTATTTATTAAAGAACAGGCTTGCAAATTTTCAGATATGTCCTGTAACAATAATAATGTGCCCATATATACAGCAAAACTGGCTTTTCTAGTTCTAATCATTCCTCGTGTTCATAATTTCAGTACTCACTAATGTAAATATACAAACTGCAAGTCTGTCCTTTATGAATACACAACTTGAGAATCAGTCAATGTGATCTTCCAGAAATCTTAAGACTTCTCAAATACAGTGCTTTAGTAAATAAGGATGCCCAGATCGATTGGGTACATTTTTGCTGATATTTTCAGTGTGTTTTTCCTGTCTCTGTTCAGTTCTGTGTATTTTCACTTTAGAGGTGGAGTCATGACAGATAAAGGGATTAAAATCACTGCAGCAGAACCAGCTATATCATTTTTTTTTTAATTTCAAACCTTCTTCACTGTGAAAACCTCCCATCTATATTACCAACAATCCAACTTAACTGTTATAAGTTGGGTTGAAGATTTGGGTGTGTTATGTTAGCACTAGCAGTAGCTAACATAGCCTCCAAACTGCTTGGCTCAGGCAGAGATGAAAAGGGTGTTACAGAGGTCTGGTAAGCTCACTTCTCTCCAACATTACACCCCTGTGTGTTTTTGGTTTTCAGACTTGTACCCTTCGGCCCCAACCAGTGCAACATCATCCAGTGACATCCCTTTATGACATTTATCAGACACAAAACAATTAGGAAAGAAAACTAAAGACTGTGACGACACTTTGGCTAATTAAACATGTCAGGATCAGACTTTAGGAAAAATGAAGCAGGATCACAGTTTGAATTAATGCATTGTGGACAGATTTTGAATGCCAGTGTGGTACTGATGGTGTGCAATGCGAATTGAGTGTGTGACGTACAGTAAAATGCTTTCCTCTCCCACATGGATCTGAATGACTCCCTTTGCTTGATGTTATACTGTAACTTCTTTTATCCTGTTATGTGTCCTACACACAGTTATACGTAAAATCAGTATTGTGCACGACAAACAGACACACAAAATTATTATCACTACCAACAGTACAAAGAGAAAACTGGGGGAATATGTGCATAAATGCTGGATTTTTGATGTGACGATTATTTGGCACTGCAGAATTTTTTTTTTTTTTTATTATTTTTTGGAAAGTGCCTTGAGATAATTGTATTGTGATTTGACACTATACAAATAAATTGAATTGAAATTGAATTGAATCCTTTCTTTTATATCCCATTGACCAACATGATTAATGCTCCCCCAAGCAAAAAGCAGAAAGACACAGAGTCTATTTTAGACTAGGCAGAAGGCATTCTTTCATCTTGGGCAATGATGCTGAAGATGGCTCTTGCTGCTTTATGGAGCATACAACGTGAGGATTTGTTTTAATAGGGCAGATATAATGTACTATTTAATCTTAACAGCTCAAACTGCAGCTGTCATATAAAATGACATGACCTTTCTGAACTGTTGTCACAGAAGACTGTTAACCCTCTGGGATCTCAGGGTGTTTTGGGGCCCTGGACAAGTTTTGACATGCCCTGACATTTGTGCTTTTTTCAGTTGCTTTTAATGGGGTTAATGCTCCTGTATTTGTGAGAATTTTTGTTAAGTTGAGAAACAGTTTATAAAATAATTAAACTATTCTTTCTTAGAGATATTTATCCAAGTCCACGACATGAACAGAAATCCAAGAATTTAATGAAGTCACAAAACTGCTTCCCAAATCCCCCATAACAATAAAATTCCATTAATAATATCATTCTCTTTCAGTGGAGCTGTCTGGTCAACTGTTTAAGACTATTTCTCTGGATCCCTTCTAATGGACTGAAAAACCCTGATCAGCGAACTAACTGGTAGTTGCTGCAGTAAAGTATTATCTTCAAAGACACTAAAATACAAGTGAAGGTTTCAGAGAAACACTGCTCCTGACCTTTCTAGTACAGCTGCGCTCTCTGTTCCAAGGCACACCTCATTATTGACTGCTTTGAAATGTCACAAATGTAGAATGGTGCATCAGATATGACGAGATGCAAATAGATAAATAGCTGCTGGATAAGAAGGAAATGGTTAAATCTAATCAGCCAAACATTGTTGGCTGATTCGATTTGATGCCAGTACAGAATGTGCTATGATTTAAACTGGTATTCCTTGAGAGTTGGTTAATGCAGCATCTTCTTTGAATTGGAGGCCAGTTTCAGTTGTGCCACAAAAAAGCATAGTTCTTCAACTCATTGTTTAATCGGTAATGCAGCGAAAATAAAAATCCTGAATCTCTTAAAACAAAAGCTATAAAAATGCAATATTGATGTGAAGCAAAATAGGCTCTGCCACATACTGTCTGCAGGGTTTGATTTGTTCTTCTCACTTTCCTCACAGGAACTACAGATGTGTTGAGCATCATGATGTGAGAGAGTATGAGACTCTGGATGGCAACTTCTTACAGCTTTTTGTGTCTGTATTGAGTCTGCTACACATTAAGCAATATAACATATAATATAAAATAGTATCTTTATGTTAAAACAGTGGAAACTCACTATATAATGTACAATTCCACAAAAACAACATCGTTCAGAACTGACTGATATTCAATATGTGGATTCCCATTTAAACCAAATCAACAGAATCTTATGAGTCACTGCCGATCAATACAGAATCATTTAGAACACATTTATATCATAGAACAAGTGTTACCTTATCAGCTGTATAATACTTTTTTATCACCATTGGTTCCAAATTGCAAGAGACAGATTGTAACTTTATGGGAATTTATAATGACATTTCATTTCCACAGAAACAGGATTTGCTTAATCCCCAGTCCTGACCCAGACCTACAAAACTTACTGCGACACCTGGCACAACGGCCCTTGTCGTATTCCAGCAGATCCAAGGCCCGGCTTCGTTCACTAACCGATCGCCTCTGCCCGCTCTCCCTCAGCCGAGCGGCCTCCTCTTTGGCGTACACCCCAAGCTCCTGGGTGTAACGTCCATACATCTGGAAAAAGAGAGACAGAATTCAATGTACACATGCAATTAGCGATGTGTTTTTAATTTTTCCAATGCAAGCTATTGGTTGTGTATACTCTGCATCAATCACTTGATGACGCTATGTGGGTTTAGCTGTGCTGATGAAGGAAATGGGGATAGTGAGAATAGTTTGGTAGGCAGAGTAGAAAAAACAGATCCAGTACAACGTTGCTGACCAGCAGTGTTTCATTCCAACAGATAATTACTTGGATGACCAATGTTTGACTATTCAAACTTCCACCCAGTCTAAAGGTCAGAGGCCAGCAAAGAAATCAATGTCGAAGAATACAGAAAAGTACCTTCAGGGGCTAAATTAAACAAAAACTTTTTTTTACTCTAAGGAAACACACACACAGAGTCAGCAAAGAATTGAATAACTTCTGAATGGCTCCAAAAGAACCAAACCTCAACCTCAACTATGACCCTGGCACACACACAAACCTACCCATCCCAAAACTACATAATGCACACAAATGTACACATACAAAAAATGTCTAGTCAGTAAAAGAAGAGAAAGTAAAGGAAAGTTTTGTTCACCACCAAGACACCAGCTCTTTCATAATGCCCCCGGATGATGGACAGAAACAGGGGCACTAATGACTTCCTTAGTAGGTCAATCAAGGTTATAAAGACTTATTTAAACAGAATAAGAATTGCTGATGGGCAGAAGTATTATTAATAACAACAATACAACATCACTACCTCGGACACATGTAGCATCAGGATCATTTTAGTACAGACTCAAATCCTGCATAAATTACAGAATGTGCCAGATCGTAGCCCTACAGGAAGAAACATTACTGTAGCTTCTCATCCAGTAAGTTCTGAAACAAAACATTTCTTTATCTGGAGATTTCAATCAAAAATTTCCATTAGAACATTTTTTAGCCATTTCATCACTGTAAAACTTATCCAAGTGTGACAATATTTTGATCACAGCATTCAAACCTCCATTGAACCATTATTCTTTGAAGTCCAGACCCTGCAGTGCACAGTTGAAATCCACAGTGGATGGAAAGAAAGGAGACACGAAAGAGAACATACTGTCACTTAATTCCTATGCACATAGGGCTAAACCATCCAGGTCTTTTACTTGTGACAGAGCCCAAAGAGTGTCAGGCAACATTTTGCCGTGCTGAATAGGACCAACAATGAAACATTAATAGTCACACTGACAGTAACAATATCTTCATATATTTCCATGTATTTTCAAATGATAAATTTGACCAATTCAATTTAACTAAAATATATGTGGATTTTTTTTAAATCTCTGAACTATGACAAAGACTAAATACAAAAACACTTCACAATAGGCTGCATAAGTCTAAACACTGGTCAGTCTTATATAAAAAATACTGGCGTGACCTTGGGAAAAAAAGCATACTCTCTGAATGTCATCAGAATGCCAGACAATGGCATTTCCCTTTCTACTTTATGACTGATATGGTGTTTACACAGCAAAGCAGTAGGTACATTGCTATTTCTGTTTTAATAATCAAATGTCCAGATTCACTAAATTTCCATGCAATAGTCACTGGAAGCCAACCTACATTTCTTGGAATATGGCCCCTATGGCCTGATGGAAAAGTGTTTAGATAACATAGACACAGACATGCGCACACTGATGCGCCTACACACACACACACACACAAACACACACTACACTGAACTATGAGTTATGAGAGATATGCACTTGTCAACCTCTAAACACTATTCACACAAACTGGGAACCTGCTGGCTTCATCACTGAGATTAATAACAGGGTCAACGGTCACAGCATTTGACTGACAGCAGTACAGGAATCTAAATATATATATATGAGTCAGTCAAAACAGAGGATCAGGGAGATTTACTGTACATAAAATAAAGGGCAGGTAGGATGATTTGAAGTCAAACTGTCTGATTACTATGAGTCAATGGAATTCCAGCAGTCTGTCAATAGTATCAGCACTAATGTAAATTGACTTTATTAAATTAATTAAGCATTGGCTAGACGTGACTCATCTACATGAACAGTTTCTCAGTGTCATTTGAAATGGTGAAATATTTATACTGAATAACTTCAAAAGTGCATCAGCTTTGTAAATACATCCATTTACAGTCTTGGTATACTATAAAATAGTTCTTGGATGGCATGATAGTCTGACCTGCCCTTTCCTATTACAAAATCCTACAATTTTTACAATTTCTGAACTAGATTACCTGGAAATCACATACACTCCCTGGGCAGGTGTGTGGAAGTGACAAAATACCCATCTCTCTTAAGCTTTTTTTTCTTTGTATGCAAGTATTGCATGTTTAAGACTTACCAAGTCCTTTACAGTTAGTAAGTGATGCTTTTCATGTTAACCTTAGAAACAAGTTGCTAGTTAGCTCAGCAGAGTGGGTCGCACAGATTTTCAGTTAGAAAATCTAGCAAGTAAGAACTGGGAAGCGAACATCAGTTTTACCCAAGACAGGCAAGTGACCCTCTACCTTTCATGCCTGACACCAAGCAATGAGTTTCAAATGTGTTGCCAAAACCCCACAATACCTGCATGTAACTTTAGTTCAACTTTTGCTCTGTCAGTGTGTGTGTGTACTTTAATTGCTGCATGTCAGTTGTGGTAAGAGGCAGCAATGCCCATTATTTGGCAGTACTGGATATTATATTGGTATTATCAATCAGGGGTTCTGTGACAATTCTGCCTAATCTCATTAGATAGGTTTCCTCCTCACATGATTTGCCAGGCAGGGATTATATCTTCATGCATCATTTGTTAAGTTTAGCTTCACTTTTAAACAATAGCTCAACTCTAGAAATGTGTATCTGCATGTGTATCTGTAAATGTAATGTGGACAGCTTCTGCTCTTAAAAATGTGGAACTACTTCCAATTCAAAACCACTTCTGAATACCAAATGCCACTTGAAAAAGGCCTTAATTGACTGAAAAGTCTCATACAACTCACCCATGTAAATGTACATATAGGAGTAGGAAAGGAATTCACACAAACAATGGAAAAAAAAAAAACAACAAAGGAAAAATTTGGGGAGAAACTATTTTATCCAAGATGCCATTCTGCATGGCATTCTCAGCCACATTCATTATTGTCAACCCTAAGTTTTCATTAGTATACAGTAGACAGACTTCAAACGCAACGGAAACTCAAAAGATCCAAAAAGAAGAGAGCAGAAATAGACGTTCTCAGATGCACCCCTTAAAACTTGCATCTGACCAGAGGAAAACAAACAGTTCCATTCAGAACAAAAGCATTGCTGGTTGATAGCCTATCATTATGTTGAGCATAGTCAGAAACAGGCACTTGGCTGAGCCTCCCTGACTTGGTTAATTGATCCCATATGAATGGTTTGTCCTAGACTCATTGTTTTGGCTCCTGGGGCAATGACAAGGGCATGGGCATAATTCAAGCAGTGATATGAAGGGCATCGGAAGAAGTCACTGGAAGAACCAGCAGAGACTATGAGGCAAGATCCTTTCAAAACAGTTTGTTATTGTGTCTATATATATAAATTTCCCTTCTCACCCCTATGGGTGGTGTGTGTGTCTTCCTGAATCTCGGGTCCTCTACCAGAGGCCTGGGAGTTTGAGGGTTCTTCGCAGTATCTTAGCTGTTCCTAGCACTGCGCTCTTCTGGACTGAGATCTCTGATGTTGTTCCTGGGATCTGTTGGAGCCACTCTCCCAGTTTGGGGGTCACAGCCTCGAGGGTGCCAATTACCACGGGGACCACTGTTGCCTTCACCTTCCACATCTTTTCTAGCTCTTCTTTAAGGCCTTGGTATTTCTCCAGCTTCTCATGTTCCTTCTTTCTGATGTTGCTGTCACTTGGGATCGCTACATCTACCACTACGGCTTTCTTCTGTTGTTTGTCCACCACTACTATGTCCGGTTGGTTAGCCATCACCTGTTTGTCGGTCTGTATCTGGAAGTCCCACAGGATCTTAGCTCGGTCATTCTCCACCACCTTTGGAGGCATGTCCCATTTTGACCTCGGGACCACCAGCCCATACTTGGCACAGATGTTCCTGTACACTATGCCATCCACTTGGTTATGTACGTTGCATGTATGTCCTGCCTGCTAGCATCTTACAACCTGCTGTTATGTGCTGGATTGTCTCAGGGGCTGCTTTGCACAGTCTGCATCTGGGGTCCTGGAGCTGTATATCACTGATGTGCAGTTACTGGCCCCACCAACCTGTAGTGTCTATTTGTTGTTTATTGTTGCTGTTCTTTTCTCTCTCCTCTATCCACTCAACCCCAACTGGTCGAAGGAAAAACTGAGCCTGATTCTGCTGGAGGTTTTTTCTTCCGTTAAAGGGAGTTTTTTCTCTCCACTGGTGCCAAGTGCTTGCTCATAAGGGATTTGTTGGGTTTTTTTTGTTTGTTTTTTTTTTTTTGTTTTGTTTTTGTAAAGTGCCTTGAGATGATCTGTATTGTGATTTGGCACTACACAAATAAAATTAAATTGAATTGAATTGAATTGGTGTGGTAGACCCCAGCCTCTATCAATCTTGTGCTCAGGGCCTGTTCTTGTGCTGCTACGATTAGTGCCTCTGTGCTGTCTTTCAGTCCAGCTTTTTCCAGCCACTGGTAGGACTTTTCGATATCAGCCACTTCTTCTATCTGTCGGTGGTACATACCGTGCAGTGGTTTGTCCTGCCGTGGTGGTTCTTGCTCCTCTTCCGTTGCATAGGGCTTCTGTTGCCTGAGATATTCACTAAGTGTTCCATTGCTCTGGGCCATCTTCCTGATGTACTCATGGATCTTTGCCGTTTCATCTCAGATGGTGGCTCTGATGCTCAACAGTCCTCGGCCTCCTTCCTTCCTCTTAGTGTACAGTCTCAGGATGCTGGATTTGGGTGAAACCCTCCATGCATTGTGAGAAGCTTCCTTGTCTTGATATTGGTGACCTCTATGTCCTCTTTTGGCCAACTTATTATGCCAGCGGGGTATCTGATGACCGGCAGGGTGTAGGTATTGATGGCTTGGACCTTGTTCTTCCCATTTAGCTGACTTCTTAGGACTTGCCTTACTCTGTAGGTATTTGGCTGTGGCGTCTTTCCTTGTGGCTTCTTCTTGGTTCCCACTTGCCTGTGGGATTCCAAGGTACTTGTAGCTTCCCTCAACATCCGCTATGCTGCCTTCTGGAAGTTCAACTCCTTCAGTCCTGACAACCTTCCCTCTCTTAGTTATCATTCGATCACACTTGTCCAGTCTGAATGTCATTCCAATGTCGTTGCTGTATGTCCTGGTGGTATGGATCAGTGAGTCGATGTCCTGCTCACTCCTGGCATACAGCTTGATGTCATCCATGTACAGGAGGTGGTTGATGGTAGCTCCATTTCGTAGTCGGTATCCGAAGCCAGTCTTAGTGATGATCTGGCTGAGGGGGTTCAGGCCTATGCAGAACAGCAGTGGGGACAGAGCATCTCCTTGGTAGATACCAGTAGTTGATGTTTTGCTCCCCTTGATGGAGACTTGTGCAGTCGGCTTGAGGTTGGCCACTAGGGTTGTTTTCCACAGTCCCATTGAGTTCCTTATGAAGGTTCTTAGAGTGTAAGGCATAGGCTTTCTTGTAGTCAATCCAGGCGGTGCACAGGTTGGTCTCGTTTATCTTACAGTCTCTAGTGACTGCTTCATCTACCAGTAGTTGATGTTTTGCTCCCCTGGTGTCCTTACCCATTCCTTTCTGGTGCCTGACAGGAGCTTTCATGTTGTGCAGAGGCACGTTATTGGGCGGTAGTTAGATGGGACTGCCCCCTTTTGGGGGTCCTTCAGGATCAGGAATGTCCTGCCTTCAGTTAGCCACTCAGGGTGAGTCCCATCCATTAGCAGCTGGGTAATTTGAGCTGCCAGGCACTCATGGAGCATATGTTTTTCCAGTATTGTTCAGTCTCAAGCCTTGGTGGGTCTGTTCTCATGTTACTACCCTGCCACTGAAAGTATACTTTGGATGGTTCGGTGGAGAATACCGTTTATTCTCCTTGCTTCTAAATCTCTTTAGGTGTGTGGCCAGGGCTGTGAGTCATTGCTTGGCCTTCTTACCACCTCTCTGCAGTTCTAATAGTTGGCTAACTTCTCTCTTTGTTGCCCTTATTTTTGCCTCCAACCTCCTTCTCCATGCAGGATACTACTCATTGGTGGTGTGTATTTTGTGGCCAAGCATCTCAAGGATCACTGTTGCCGTGGTGTATATCAGCTTTTTGGTCTCAGTGATGGTCACAATAGGGATTGTTTGTAATGCTGCATTCACATCTTCCAGTAGACTTTCTGAGGGTACGGAGGTTCCAGGTGTCCATCTTACTTACGATTTTCAATCTCAGGTCAGCTGCTCTTGTGTTGAGCGTGTGGGGGCTTGTTACTGGGGCTTGGTACCCAATCTCGGGTGAGACAGATGAGACAAAGGTGGGAGGTAAGTCCCAACTCTGACCTAGATGAAGCAATGGCGTTCCAGAAATTAAAGAAAAGGTAGGCTGGACGAGAGTTCAACAACTCTCCTAAGATAACGTCTGGACAATCTAAGTGTGCCAAAGTGTTTAACTTGAACTGGGAAGAATACATTGATCTTAATCCACTAGTGCAGTCTTTTTTTTTTTTATTTGTTTGATAGATGGATCAAGTGACAACAGAATATAGTCTAAAATAAACCCATTTTTAAATGTGATTTTTTTCAACAACATTTAAAAGATGGACCATTGTTTTTAACTTTCTTACTACACATTTGTAAAAGTTTCACAAAATCATGGCTCATAGAATTTTCTCAAGACACGGGATGAAAATGAAAACTTTCAAGTGCTGAAAAACCGGAGCAGGTCATGAATTTTACATACAATCAACCCCCCCCCCCCGGTTCAGGCACACAGACATGTTAATGATCAATCAGATCATGTTGACAGTAGACTGACATTCCCATGCCTTGTTGCACTATGAGGATGTTGAAAAATGTCCTTAAAACAAAGTGCTGAACTCTGCTGAATCAGCGTTTCCAGGCTATACTGGACTTTGACGTGCTCCAGTCAGTACTATACCAGAAAGGATGAAAGTGCGTCTCCTAGCAATTGCAGCTCTCAAATATCAGTCATCCACTGTCATGAAAAACACCCACACACATCTACCTCAGGCTTGGGTGCTGTTTCCACAAAGCTCTCTCTCTCTCTTTTATATATATAAAAGTCAATGACAATGACAATGACACAGTGACCAAGCTAAGATCCAGTGGGACTTCCAGATACAGACCAACAAACAGGTGATGGCTAACCAACCGGACATAGTAGTGGTGGATAAATAGCAGAAGAAGGCCATAGTGGTAGATGGAGCAATCACAAGTGATGGCAACATCAGAAAGAAGGAACACGAGAAGCTTGAAAATACCAAGGGCTGAAAGAAGAACTAGATAAGATATGGAAGGTGAAGGCAACAGTGGTCCCCATGATAATCGGCACCCTCAGGGCTGCGACCCCCAAACGGGGGGAGAGTGGCTCCAACAGATCCCAGGAACAACATCAGAGATCTCAGTTCAGAAGAGCACAGTGCTACGAACAGCTAAGATCCTGCAAAGAACCCTCAAACTCCCAGGCCTCTGGTAATAATATTCTTCTTTGCTTGTATTCACACACACACACACACACACACACACACACACACACACACACACACACACACACACGCACAAACTGGTCATTTAGTGTAGACCACTGGGACTGAAGCCTCTACCTGTTATTGTATGGGTGTATGTTTTGATGATGAAGGTTGACGGACAAGAAAACACCTGCTTATCCTCTTTTTGTCCCTTTTTACTACACCACTCTGAATCTCAGCATCAGTGCAATGCTCAGTTTTCTTCATACACATGCCGACACTGTCAGGGACCTCATTAGCTGAAGTGAGTGGTGACATCCTGGGCATGTCACTCTGAACAGTGAACTGCCCAGGATGTCACTTGAACAGGGAGGAAGGAAGAAGGGATTTTGCAAAAATGATTGGGCGATTAATCTACAAGAGGGGACAGAGGGAATAAAGGGTGAAGAGTGACTGTACGTGACTGGGGAGGAAATCAGAGAATTCGAGACTTTTTCACAGTAAGAAGGACACATTGGTGGAGGGCAAACACTGCATCCTTGTAGTTTTATCTTAATTTTAAACAACAGCAGTTGGAAAGGTGTTTCCAAATGTTTTAATTATATCAATGAAAGTACTGTAAACGGTAAAGAAAACTGAACAGTATCACAATAATGAAAGAGAATTTATTGCAGGACTGATGTATTAGGTTGTACTTTTAGCTCTGTCCTAATTAACTGCTAACTGAGTGTATATTTGGTTCAAGTTAATTTCACGTCAGCTACTACTTGGGAATATCAATGATTTCACAAAAATAAAACAAATGTTAAAAAAATATTAACATCATGCATTTTGTGCAGAGTAAAAACCAGGAAAAAAATACCAGTACAAAAATATATTAATAAATACATCTGAACAATCGTTATCAAAACAGTATTTAACTATTCAGCATTCTACTTCGGTAATACTATCAGACTCATGACTGACAGTTTTTAAGATAAAACTATCAAAAATCAACTCAGCAGAACCAGAACTTTACCCAAAACCTGGCACCTACATTATTACAATGTAACTGAACACTGTTGAAATTTTCTCAACTCAAAATACATGAACTGAGGAATGTATCAGATGATACACAGCTGCCTGCACAGACACAAAAAAATATTTATTTACATATGCTGAACTCTAAAAATTTGTGTTGCATTCCAATTGGTGAATTTTTTTTACTACTAGTTGGTTGTCTATTGCATTTGTAATTCTTGATAAATATGGGCCCTAGTCTTAAACTGCAGTACAATATTTATAAAATAGATTTAACGTAAGCAACAGAGTGCTGTAGTGAGATGTGGAGGGATGTACAGTAAATCAAGGTTTCCCAGTCCTCCTCTGAGGCACCCCAGGAGGCTAGTAGGGACTGTTGTGTGCTTGTGCCAGGCTGCCATGCCAACTCTCAGGGCCTCTCTTGCAATGACCCAGAGCTGGACAAACAGATGGAAAGAAGAAAAGGAAGGATGGAGTGATAGATGAGAGAAAATAAGAGGCAGAAAAACTGCAGGAGGTATAGGGGGAAAAAGGTGGTTATGCATAGATTGCAAAGAAGAGTAAAGAGAAAGAGAATGGGTTCATTTGTGTGTGAAAAGTTTGGCACTATATACAGGATCCATCTACAGTGTGAGCTGAATTTAGATTTTTCACTGTGCATTTGGAAGGAAGGACTGAAAAAAAGATGGTAGGAGAGAAGAATGCTGCTGTGTACACTGGAGCAAAAGCTAGTGATTAATGATAGAGGCTTCACACCTGTCTAACAATACTGCACTACAGGGACAGCAAATAACAGTAGGTTACAGTACATACACACACACACACACACACACACACACACACCAATAAAACTGCAAACAAATCTATCCTGCAATAGTCTTGCATTTAAAAAACGAATGTCAAGCTTGAATAAACAACTATCTCCCACATGACAAAACACACACACTGACGAACTTCTGTCTCTATAAGTCAGACAGACGAACACTAAAGCTACAGTGATACCATGAATCTTCCCCTCTCACTCTCTGCATTTGCTGCCTCTTTTCTCTCGCTACAGTAATCAGTTCCAAAGGCCTGCTGGCTGCTGCACATTGGTATTAGTGCCACGTCTTGACCACTGCCACAATAAAATGCAACAGACCCAGCAAAGCACTGATATTCACCTGTGGACTGTATGCATGTGTGTGTGCAGCAGGTGCACTTTTCTATTGCCTTATTAAGAAAACCCATATTTGCTTGGGGACATTAAGTCTTGCTGGCAACCTGCACTCCTTCCATCACTCTTAAGTCCTTCTTTCCAAGGTTTAAACCATATGCAGTTTTAAGGCTAATGATTATATTGACTCATTTTTTTTACATTAACAATGGATCCAATCACTATAGAAACACCCACAGATACTGAACAGTTTCTCTCATATTCGAGATCATTGCTTTGGTTTTAGCTGGCCTGTAACATTAGTGCTTTGGTTTACTCATCAGCGTTGTTTCTAGGTGCAGCAAGGACCTTTTGGTGAAAAAGCTCTGTTAAAAAAAAACACTGTAAGCTGCCTACCCAGCACCACACAGCAGACAAAGTTAGCAATTAGCCGGGAATCCTGGACGGGCATTAAAGACACAAACCTAATGTTGTTGGGTGTCTCCTGGAAGTTTAATTAAGTTACTGTTTGCATACCAAGGAATGATAAAAAACCAGTTGTACCAGGTGTAAAGTGTGTGTGAGGTTTCATATGAGAACAGATGAGGGACTCCTGTACAGCCACATAAATTACAAACTACAACAGACGTAGACCTGATTTTAAATGTATTCAGCCTGAACGCACTGGAACAGAGAACAACAACACTGATAGTAGCAGGATGTACTAACAATCATCCAGTAGCCTTGGGTGAAAAATGTGTTTTTTAAAAGAGTGTGAAACATTTTGTTATTTTACACCTATTCACAGGCATATTAGGCAAAGTGACAGACTGATATCAAATCCACAGAAATTCAAGAAAACAAGTAAATAGTTTGAGTAGGAAGAGGAAGAGGACCTGAGAATGAGAAAGACACACACACCACCCGAAAGCTCTTGTCAGGCATCATAGTGGCTAAGTTGAGTAAGCACATGGCTCAATACATGAGAAGGGCCCAGAAAGGAATGGGTAAGAACACCAGGGGAGCAAAATATGAACTACTGGTAGATAAAGCAGTCACTCAAGAATGTAAGACCAAACAGACCAATCTGTGCACCGCCTGGATCAACTAAATGCCTCACACATGGATCTCACACACGCACACACACACATATATATATATATATATATATATATGTATATATACATAAACTGTAGTTTTTACATTTATTTTCTGTAAAAAAAAAAACTTAACATAACATAACCAATTACATAATATTCCACTGTATTTATGTATTTACGGTCATATCCAGTAAAACATAAAACTTCCAGTACTGTATATTTTACAGTGATTTATTGTGAAATGCACAGTTTTAGGGTTTAATTTACTAACAATATGTACTATAACAAATCCCATAATATGTATAGCTGTCAAAACTTAGTTGCTGGCTGACTTGGAAGTGCTGGAGGGAGAGTGGGATAACAGCAGATTAAACAATTGTCAAAGGAACTGTTTATTGCATTGCTAGAGACAACCTGGGCTCGCACTACATTGGTGGTTTTACAGACAATTTTAGTTCCTCTGAATATTTCCGCAGATACTCGATCTCTCGAACTCAATTTCAGACTGATGACCCAAATTCTTGGGGACCAGAACACACTGCAGAAAACTACCAGTATGCAATTGAACAAGATACAGACTGAAGATGTTTCAGAAGTTCAGGGAATAAAGTTCAGGTAAGTATTTAATTCTCTGAAACATTTTGATGTTTGCCAACCCGGTTTGCCTCCTTGCCTTGGACATGATAGGGGTTATCTCTTATGATGTGGCACTTTTTTGAAGTACTTCATCAAGAAAAAGAGATGGTTCAAAGTCAATGTCAAAGTCTGCTTTATTGTCAATTTTGCCACACTGAGAGCACATACAGAGAATCGAAATTTCGTTATTCTCAGCCCCTTGGTGCATACAGATAAAGAACCTGAAGTACAAGAAGTACAAATAGCCTAAGGCACATAGCAGCTTAGCATACAAAACCAGTGTAAAATATGAACAGTTCAGATGCACTGGATGGTAGTGCAATTAAGTGTTCTCATCAGTCTCGATGAAGTGACTGGGGTGCATAGAGAGCAGTCCAAATTCTGCATAAATTGACTGGTGAATGAAGAAGTCATTCAGCTCGTTCAGCAGGGAGGTGGTGCTGTCACAGGCCTGCGGTGGGGGCTTGTAGTCCGTAATTCCACGCCACAGGCTCTGAGTGCCTCTGCTGTCGCCAAAATGATGGGCTATCATCTTGGAGTCCTGCTAGGTTGGCCCTGGCTGTCTTCAGGCCTACCTCGTCTCTAGCTCTGAAGGCTGCGTTCTGGGCCTAAAGGAGTCTGTAGACCTCCCCTTTTAGCCATGGCTTCTGGTTAGCCCGGACAGTGATGGTCTTGGTGTCCGTTACATCATCAATGCACTTGGTGCATCAGCTCAGCAGAGCTCATTCAGCTCAGCTTGTGGCTGCTATACAGAGCAGCTTGCTGCTCTGGTGCTACATGGACGTGTTTTTTAAATTCATATAATGTCAAAATTAAATTAATTTAAAAAATGTTGTAATCTCTCCCTTTTCCGATGTTAGGTCTTGGGAACTCAGTGTAGTAACTCGTGTTAGTAACTAATGTTCCCGTGCCTCATCAGCTGTAGAAAAGCAAGACTTGGGGCACATCTGGGAACATCATAGACAACTTGCTCCTGTTATACCAATGGACTGCGAGAGAAAGCCAGGGCATCCATTATATGACTGTTTAACCCAAACTGCCACCTTCATGTGTGGTTGAGATATTTTATTATTTAAAGTATTCAAAAAAAATAGAGAGACTTCCCCACATTTGGGTCCATGCAGAATTTCACTTAATTTATTATTAAACATATCGTGGACAAGCAGAACATTTTTAGCACTTAAAGCGTTCTTTGATTTTGTCAGTCTCTTGGATAATTAAAAGCTCAACCATTTAGTCTGCAGCACAAATATCCTTATATTGTTATATCAGAAAAGGTTTTACTATAAATTTGACAGTAAATTTGTTGTAACTACAGTTTAACTGTAAAAATATACTTTCATGTTAATCATATAGGTCTTTTTACACTAAAAATTAATTCACTTGTGATTTAAACTGATCCAATTGTACAAATATCAATTTACTGTAATATAAAAAAGTTCAAAGTTTGAATTTTACCATAAAAATTTATGTATTTTGGTGTTCAGTATATGGTGTCATTCTGTATTTTTCTATGGTAAATATGGTAAATTTTTTAAGAGTAAAATATTGATATAAACTTCAATAATAACTGTAAAATCAACAGTACAATTACCATAATATCAAAAAATGTTCTACCATATTTTTTACGGTGAAATTCTGGTGAATTCTCCAGCTGCCAGTTTTTTTTACAACCTGGATGCTGCAAAGTACATCATCATAGCAAATATTTCAAATTTCCAAATATTTTCTGGCATGTTTTTGAGGTTGTTTACTGCAAGAATAGAACTGCGGAAATACTGGTGAATTTTATTCACCTTTCTGTGCAACTGTGCAAGACTCCTTTTGCACCCACATTATGAATCTCAGCCAATCTGAAGTCACACTTAAATGTATTAATATGTATGTATTTCTAGGAACGTTAGGAGTTCTAAAATACGTAGAACTGTTGTTATAGTGAGGAATAAGCAAGTATGCAAACTGTCTTAACAACAAGCGTAATCCCTGTACCTAAGAAAATAACCCATTTTATACTTATACTGCAGAATTCCAGTTCAGTTCATCTGAAAAGTACACTGCAGTGAGCAGCGAGCGTGCCATGTCAGTAGAAAAGCTGTTATAGTGCACAGATTCCCATTAAGGGAATTGTTGAGGTGACACAGATGATGAAAGAATACCTTAACCATACTGAGCACAACATAGTACACTTTCAATGACACAATTCATCACTTGCAGAGTAAAAATAAATGAGAAAGACTCCCATCATTTCATGGCATTTTTACGAGTTTATAGGATTCATAAAAACTGGCAACAAAGCTAAATGAGCAAAGCACAGGTAATCTGCACAATGCCTCAATTTGTGATTTGTTCCTACTGTCATTGCAGAAACACATGCTTAAAGAAGATCTGTGTGGTCCTCTGAATTTTTATCTTTATTTTACCTTTTAAAAACTGCAATTAGCAGTTAAATGGTGCCAGACGTCAGTTTTCAGCATTTCAGTTGCCACATGTATATACAAGAAATAACAACACGTTTGCATAAATTAGCATATGTGAAAGCATTGTATTAAGAAGTCTGTGTATAAACAATTCAGGCAGATTGCTTGCTCTCTGCACATTAAAGCCTCTGGATATTATCATTATACACAACTGATTGATAATTTAACTTCAGGCAGGGTCTCTCCCTCACCCTCTATCCAGGCATTTACCTTTTTGACAGTTAAGTCCTGGTGTGATCATTTTTTCTTGGAAAGTTTAATTCTACCTCCAACAATGTAAAAGCTAGACATTAAATAACGCAGAAAAAAATAAATCAAGCAAATCCAGCTGTAAAGCTGTTTTCCATTTTTACTTGAGGAATGACATCTGGGACTAATTTTATCATTTTTTGTCAATATTGTAAATGAATTGAAGTGAAACCCACCACCCTGTAAATGTCTATCTTTTCATATACTTACTGTCAGATCTTGAGATGTTGAATTTGACTAACAGTGTGAGACTCAAAGTCAAGCCCAAGTTGAAAAAAACAAAACAAAAAACTGTCTCCTAGGAAGTAATGCACAAAGAAAATAAAATGTTGATCACATCCTTAGACCCTCTTCTGTTTTAAATGAACACTGAACTGACTAAACCATTTTTTTTTACATCATACACTTGTTTATGTATTCCAGTGATCAGTAGATAACACAAGCCCCTATAATTTTAATCTGCTGACCAAGTGCAAACCTGTGTGGATTTTTTTTTCTTTATTATTTTTCAGGATTAGAATGGAGGCCATTTAATCAAAAAGTAACAAAAAATTACGAACTATGTAAACAAGCGCCCACTTCTCATTTTTGCCCTAAGGTCTTGACTAGGTACATCTGACCATGTGAACCACTACAAAGAACTGTAATGACGCAAAATACGATACTTTAAATGTTAGGTTTGTGGATTAGTTCCCACAATAGAAAGAGGATGGAAAGGGCATTGAAAATTATCAAAGAGGTCGTGCCAAGACATTGAAGCACCATTAAATCAGCAAAAGAGCCTAAAGAAATGAATGCTTATTTCTGTTTTTAAATAACAGCATGGAATCTACAATAAACTGACGCAAGAGAGAAAGAGAGCAGACAATGAAATTACAGTGAGAAAATGGGTGAGACTGAGGGAGGAAAAGAGGGAGACAAGACATTTATGCACAATGGCTTCCAGTGTTTGTCTCACTCTCTGTTTCTGTCTCTCACACGTGCTCAGTCAGGACGTGGGAAGGCACCACCATGGCACTGCCCTGTACTGGCCCCAGCACACATACACAAAAACACACATACACACACCAATGCTGAGGACATATTGTCCAGAAAACGTATGACTGACATCTGGCTGAGAAAACACAGCTGTGACAATAACTGGCTTGAGAAACTGATGGGTGAATGACTAAGAAAGAGGGAACCAAAAAACAAAGTATGAAAAAGACAAGATCTGATGCAACAAGTGGTGTGAATGCTCAAGAGGTGGATGTGAGAGAGCATGAGAAAAGATTATAGTGAGAGAGACAGGGACTGAAATATGAGAGTCATAACATAAACAGAACTGGAGTGTGAGAAAGTTTTAAAAAAATGTCAGGGGAGCACATGAGAAAGTCAGCTACAGACCCAGGTGAGAGGAAAATTATAGAATAAGAAACTCTTGTAGACTCAAAAATTCAGCCACTGCAGTGTCCCATCCAAAAACACAGAGGCAACTTCAAAACAGATAAAAACAGGACAAAGAGGAGTGGGAGGAAGAACACAGCTTAGTGCCAGAGTGGCCAGGTTTGTGTCAATATCTGTAATGGAATAAAGGCTGCTCAGACACTATCTAATCAACTACTCTGGCAAACCTGCAGCCATCAGCACTGCACACTGCCACCACCCACCAGCTACACCTTCCTGCCCAATTCTTTTAAGAGTCCTCTGACTTTGCTTAATAAGGTCGCTGGTAAGTGTGAAACCCAACTAATATTTGGGATAAAAACGGTGCGTACCTCTTTTCCCACTATTTAATATATGAAACAATTACTAAGTACAGTATAGTTTATGGTTTAAAAAAAATTATTATCAAGAAGTAGAAGAATGAAGAGAAAGAAGGGAGAAAAAGTTGAATAAAAAAGGATGAAAATGCAAAAAGGAAGGAGAAAGAGGGACTGAACAGAAAATTGGAAAAAGAATTTAGAAGAATAAGAAGAGGAAGAAAAGAAGGGCTTCAAAACAAGGGAAACAGGAAAATACAGATTAGCAGAATGAACAAGAGGTGGAGAAATAAGGAAAAAAAAGAGGTAAAAAACAGTAAAAAAAAGATTTACAGGAAGAAGAGAAGTAAGATTAGGGGGAATAAGGGTAAAGGTAAAAATGGGGGACATGAAAATGGGGGAAAATGAATGGAAAAATAGGGCAATGACGCCCACATGAATTCAGAAAACACCCAATTGGTGGTGCCAAAGAACTGACAGGAAGGAGGTTTACCAGTCAGCACATTATAATCCAATGGCTGTCTCAAATGGGATATGATAAAACGCTGGGATAATGGACCGATTCTATTGGCCGGTCATCCGGGCCAATATGCACTGGTGGTGTGCATCCTGCCTGGAGTGTCAATTAGTCAATCCCACCGCCATACCGTGAGCACCCGTGTGACCGCTTCCGTTAATAGAGCTACCGTTTGAGCGCGTCGGAATGGACTTAATCGGGCCATTCCAGCGGAGCGCACATGGCTATCGCTTTGTGCTAGTCCTAGTGGATTACTCAACGCAATATCCAGAAGCAGTGCCGCTGTGCAGCATTTCAGCAAAAAGTGTTGTGCAGGTCCTGTTTCAGGTCATCTCCACTGACCCTCTGAGTGACGAAGAGGCGTTTCAGGTTCGTTAACCCAAAGTTCGCCTCGGGAACACCCAGACTTAACGACATCATGGGGTACCGCCAGCCAGCCTCGGCGAAACAACATCAAAGTAGGCTACACCTGCCTCTTTCTCTATTCTCTAAATTAGCTGATGTCTCACTTACTGCCGCATCCAATAATTTTCCAAATTGTCCACGTTCATTAAGTAATTACTGTCGCTAGTTCCTTTTCTCAGAGTCAGTGATCAAACTACAGTGCCACTTTGACTACTAATAATCAAAATAGATTATGTTATTTGCAGAAATATTTGAAGTATACAATTCTATCAGTTATGCTCAGTTTTAATAAATGGCAAAAACCTCAGTCCTTCTCTCCTGGTTTCTGTTGGTTGTGAAGCTATAAGGTCACTGTTGGGCATCGAATTCATTCTTCAGATTTCCAAATTGGTGGTTATGTAACAGATGGAGAGGGACTGAACCTGTGCTTCATCTGCTTTTGGTGTTGAAGAAAACACTCCACTGAAGATACATTAAAAACAAACGTATAACTAAGTTTTTGGATCATGAAGATTGAGTTGTTGATGGCTTCCAATATCACAAAATGGTGAGCTCTTTCCTCACTGATAACAATAGTCAATACAGTACATGTTGCTATTCATTGTCTAATCCAAGGTGTCCAGTCATGAAAAGGCTCAATTTATAACAGATATCTAATGATATGCAACCACGCAAATGAGTAAAAAGTAAACATTTAGCTGTGTTGTAATCAATCTACAGGTCCATCAAAGACAGCCTTTACTACTTAACTACTCTTGCAAAGCAATCAGTATTCTTCAGACATGTTTCAGTTTAGGTAATACATTAAAACCATGACACTTACACTACACTACAGGATCTGTCCAGACTTGCTCTTCATAGTCCGAGCAATGATTATTATTCTGGACACAAGGAGGTAATCTACGAAGGATCTTTGAGGGTACAGTAAGACCCCGACTGTTTGCAAAGCTTCTGTTTGGTAGGACCACAGGTATTTCACTCCTGCCGCATTATTACTGGAACCTCACACACACAAAGGCGTTTGCAGATAAACACACTGAGATCCTTGTCAAAATCCTCTAGTGCTACCCTGTTGATCCAAGTGCATAAACCTTGTCCAGAGTGTGCTGCATACACACTAACCACTTGTAGGCTGAAGCTCTGCCCTTCTGTTCCAGACAGCTAATTCAGTTTTGAACCCAGCTGCTGCATCTTGTCCTGAGTTGACCTCAGCCAAACACTGAGGACTTTTAAACCTTTTCCCCACATCTAACATTGATAGTATACAATCTAATATTTCACTTCCTTACTCCTTGCCTGCTCTGCCAGCTCCTTTTCAGCCTGTGCATCATTTATGACATAATCAAAGGACTACCACCAGGCCCTTGGTAATCATTCCTACACATATCACACGAAATAATGGACGCTGTGGGAGCTACAATGTCTTCAATTATAAATAGCAGTCCTACTGGTCGAAGCAGATGGCCACACCCAATCTGAGCCTAGTTCTGCTGGAGGTTTCTTCTGTTAACCTGTTAAACCCTGGGCCATTTTTTATGATCAGAAAACAGCAAAGTTAAGACAAAATTTGTAATCATCACTTCATAATGCAACATTTATTTCTGCAAATCTTTGGATGATCTTTCAGAGAGTGCGGCTTGTGTTAGCTTTCAAATGGTGCATTTGAATTATTATATTTAATTTGAAATATGAACATATTTTAGGTATTGCACCTTTAGGTTACTGAGCTTTTAGCTGACTTTCTTCTGGTTATGTGGATATGTAGCATGTGTATATTGCTACAAATGTGTCTAGCATCATAAAACAAAGACCTTTACCACAATGGCTTTGTTGGTTTTCTATAGGTGCCTTGAGATGATTTTATTCTCATTTGGGACTAAAATAAATTTTAAAAAAATAATAAATTGAAATTAAAAAATAAGCTGAATCATATTTGTGTGGCCGGCCTACAATAAAGCAAATAAAGAGCTGAAAAGATTAACTTTTGGCACTCAAACAAAACAGTGTAGGCATTTGATGATACTCTTGCTGTGTTATACATGTTCACCTGCTGTGTCTGTCAGTGATAAGCACTCTTATCACAAGGTGTGTAATCAACTTTGAATGCATTTCAATCAAAAGAGACAAAAAGAAAGAGGGTGATTAGGAGGTAATGCAACTTCTGTGTTACAATTAATTTAAAGTCAAGGATGCCCATCTATCTTTAAACAACTGTGCAAACACACAAGCACAACTAGCTGATTTAATCAATTTCCTTTGATTCACCCAGCCACCTCACACAGGCCACAGCTACTTGCACTACTGATTGTTTCTGATTCTTCTGAGGCATGTGTGGTTTGTGTTTTTGTGAATGAGTGTGATTCTTGCTGCAATGAAAAGCATATAAATAAGCTATTACAGACTGTTCTATTCGGGCAGCCACAACTGCACACATATTTAAAAGATAAAATTATATGTTGTGGACAACTACTGAATATGTAATGCTTTTACCTTCGTGTGTGTGTGTGTGTGTATAGTTCTGTGGTCATTGTGTTGACAGGCTGCAGTGGGATAATCTTGAACTAAGAAGTACAAGAGACATTGAAGTAAACTGTTACTAACACACTAAAAAAAACACAAAATCTGTGGCCCAATGGGAATAAGGCTGTTACTTTGGCAAGTACTGACTCTTAAATCAACAGGCAGAAAGACACTAAGACTTATACTTTTTGTGTCCAGAGCTTTACTTGGACAGGAGTACCATCCAGCTGCTCCATTCATTCCCATGTTAAATGACAGCAGGCTTTTCATGCAGAAAGCCGAAATGAGGGCTTCAGTAAATCACTCCAGAGCCCACAGTTCTGACATTACAAACACACATGAGAGTGTTCTCTCTGAGAAAGTCACTCCATTTTTTCCCAGTGGGATTATGGCGTTTTGGTGGTTAGCCAGAATTTGAGCGGATCACACCATGTCTGCACATGGGTCTGGGCTTCACATACACCCTGGACAGGTCACCAGTCCATCACAGGGCCACATAGAGACAAACAACCTCACACACTCACTCCTATGGGCAATTTAGAGTCACCAATCAACCTGACATACATGTTTTTGGACTGTGGGAGGAAACCAGAGTACCTGGAGAAAACCCACACAAGCACAGGGAGAACATGCAAACTCCACACAGAAAAGGCCAAGTTGCAAACCCAGGACCTTCTTGCTGTGAGGCAACAGTGCTAACCACTCATCCACCATGCTGCCCATCTGAAACCTTATACCTGAAATATCTGCATATTACAGAGCCGTTGTTTTTTTCCTTGCTAACTCTTCATCACCGCCCTCTGCCATGTTGCCACAACAGTGAAGCTGTGTGTGTGTGTGTGAACAAAAGGTCTGTGTGTAGACGCAGGGGGTGGAGTTGAGCAAGTTGAGTGAGAGAGAGAGAGTGCAAGAGAGAGAGTGACAGAGAGAAGCTTATGTTACAGCCAACAGTGAGATGAAAGGTAAGCAACTGGCTTTAATGCAGCAGGGCCATAATGCAACTTTAGATTTATATCAGTACGATGGTATTGTTGCAGAACAGTTTCAAAGTTACAGCCGGCTTCTAATAAATGGGCAGGTCAGCTCCAAACGTTATCTCACAATTGTCCAACTCCAAGATGCTTGATACAATAGGATGCTCGGATCTTATCTAAACTAACATATAAGATTTTACTCACTTCTCACTGTGGTGCCAGTATTGTAGATTATCTTTTTATCATCAGTCTGACATGCCCTGCAGATAATCTGCGCACCATGTGGATTACAACTTAACCTGCATGTGTGTCAATATTACACTGAATGTTTAACAGCTGTTTGACCTTGACTGATCTTGCGAAGTACAGCACAATGGAAACAACCAAAGAAGTAGGAGACAGAGACAGCTTAAAGTCATGAGCATGTTTGTAACATGAGTGCTGACAGAACTGCTGTATAGTCAAATGTTGTGACTAAACTGTGGACATGGTAGCGCAGTGACAGGGAGTGCAGATTCAGTGGCTGTTTATAAATCTTTCAGCAGTGGAAAGCAGTTGCCAAGTATATGTTTTTGTATATTGGCTACTAACCTACAGCCACTAATGTGCGTCAATTCAACAGCTTACATAAGTAAAAATACATGCCTCCAGTCTTACTTGACTCAAAGATCACTAAAAACACAATGAATCATTTCAAATAAAGGAAAAAAGACACATATTGTAATGTAGCAATTAGGTATTTTGCCTGTATTCAACTGTAGTAATTAAACATTGTCAGTAGTATTTGAAATCAGGAAAATACATAAATTACTACTGCTACCCACTGGACATATTTGTATTTTCCCCCACTCATATTCAACAATAACGGCCAGAGAGACATACATTTTAAAATACTGAACACATACACTGCTGGAAATGAGATATCACATAACAGTAGCTCTGAGGCACCATCACTCCTGCCTTTGTTGCGTAACAGTCTTTTTGTAGGCAGATTCCAACTCCCTCTACATACTACTGTGATCAGTAATAAGTACCTCATAAATGTTTCAAGTTCAATGCAGAGTTCAACATAGGATCGAAGTCATTTTTAATATCAATGGTACAAGACTTTAAGGATGACGACAATCTGGGAATTAATGCCAATCAAGGAACAGAACTGCATTATGGTAATACTGAGCTTTTATCATTTTTATTTGCATCAACACCATTAAAAATACCTTAATTTGTCAGTAATATCCTGGATAAATAAAAATAGATATGCCAAGAGAAAGCAAACTTCACACAGCAGGGCGGCATTAATGTACACAGAGCAACACAGGAACAAACCCCATGACAGACTGTACACAAACCAAGCCCTGTCTCAAAATAACATAACCACAAAACTAACAATATATGGTGATGGTAGTTGAGACAGGTAATACAAATGGATGGTAAGGTAATTTGTGTCTGTTGGCTGCTCAGATGTTAAGCTCTGATTATCCACAATGGGGAAAACAACTTCTGGACCTGATGCAGGTATAATGTCCTCTCATGTCTACAAACAATGCTCCCACAAACACAAAAGAAACAGGGAAGTATTCGTAGGGAGCAAACCAAAGGTAAATTGAACAAAGGTGAAACTAATCAGGTAAATTATTCTACTGAGGAACACAAGAGGGAGAAAACAGGAACTAAATAACAAAATAAAAGTCCTCAGCAGGAAGTCCAAACAACAACAAGCAACAGAAATCACCATCATGGCTCTCCAGGGCTGCTCTAGACGTCAACCCCTTGGGTGAACAAAGTCAGAGCCATTCGAGAGGACAGCCTCTCAGGCGGGCCAAGGTCCGGGGCCGTTCAGGAGGACGGCCTCTGAGGCGGGCCAAGGTCCGAGGCCGTTCGGGAAGACGGTCTCCTAGGCGGGCCAAGGTCCGGGGCCCTCAGGAGACAGCTCAGGCTGAGGAGGGAAATGGGACAGCTCAGGCTGAGGGAGGAGAAGGGGGGACTCAGGATGAGGGGACTCAGGATGAGGGAGGAGATGAGGGGACTCAGACTTGAGGCTCAGTCCGAGAAGGTTAGGAGATCGGACCGAGGCGAGTGGCGTCGGCGTCTTGGTCCAAAGAAGGAGCAGAGCTCAAACCGAGACGAACGGCGTCCCAATCCAGAGGAACGGAGCTTGAACTGAGGCGAATTGTGTCCTGGTCCGGGGAAACTAGGGGAGCCGATGGTGTGGAGAGCAGAAACGCCGGCGAGGGGAGTTGAAGCGCCGTGAGGCATTTCCGCTTGACTTTGTGGATCGGGAGTTGCTGCTCTCTGCCTTCGTCCAGCAGAGCATGTAGGGAGGAGAAAAGCTTGGACACCTTCCCAACGCTCTCCTCAGGTATGTCGGATGGCAGGTGCAGCAGGCACCTCTGCTGTTGGCTACACGCGGTGAGCGCTAGTGTATAGTCTGGGGAGAACTTCAAGCAAAGCTGGAGAGACACTCTCCCTTAACTGCTGCTCTGGGAATGCTTCCTCAGCCGGTTCTGCTGTGCCCATCTTTGGTGTGAGCATGTGTCGGTGTGCTGGAGAGAGGAAGGAGAGGTAGGACCCAAATGCAGAACACAAAAAGATTTTAATCACACCTGGATCTTCCAGGGCTAAGGCACAAAAAACAAGGAATACACCGTCTGCGTGAAAAACTGGACAGGTGAGTGAAAATCAAACCACAACTAGTGTCATCTAATGCTAACAATGCTCCCACAAACACAAAAGAAACAGGGAAGTATTTGTAGGGAGCAAACCAAAGGTAAATTGAACAAAGGTGAAACTAATCAGGTAAATTAACAAAAAGCTACTGAAGAACACAAGAGGGAGAAAACAGGAACTGGAAACAAAATAAAAGTCCACAGCAGGAAGTCCAAAAAGGGAGTCATGATAAGGAGAAGCAGCCTGGTTTATCAGTTAATGCAGTGCCATTACAGATCGTGATACAGTGGCCAGTGTCCACATTCATATCAGATTGTGTGTGTGTATTACATTAAATAGACATTTCACATCTTCAACAACGTATGGGTTATGTACGCAGACTCCACTTGGCTGTCGGTCCATGGGTCTCAGTCTAAACTCCCATATGACTGAGGCTAGTGCATTCCTCCGTAACATGGCCCTTCGATATTTTAAGCCAAACTGCTTTTTTTTCCCTCTCTTTCTCTTTCTCTCACCCTCACTCTCCTCCCTTTGTCAGAGGTGGAGGGACAGGATGGAAGAGATGAGAGGTGGGAATTGCTGAGGCTTGGTCCACCTTATTAGAGAGAAAAGTGTGAGCTCTCCATAGTGGCAACAAGATGTGGGAGGACAAAGGCAGGCAGCATGCACATTTTTGAGTGTGGACAGGAGGGATGGATGGATAGATGAAGGTGATGACTTGACGGATAGAAGCAAAAGAAGGCAAAACAATGGGACAGGGAAGGAAAGCTAAAAATAACACTTACAGAGCCAACTTTAACAGCTGCTGCGTAACAACTGAGTTAACTAGAGAGGGGATTTATGTAGATGCACAAATGCTAAAGACTATTTCTGTCTGCAAAGACTGAGCTTCCAGCCCCAAAAAAGATGTGTTTTCATGCAGAATTCCTGCTCTCACACACAAGTGACCAAAATCTAAATGGAAAGGTGTTTAAATTGTATGCTCCTAACTCCGACATAAAAAGAAAATAGAGATGGAAGGAACGAGGGACAAAGAGAAAAAGCAATCTGAAGATGTCTGCTACTTCTGTCCTGCCATAGAGATTAGAAGCCAAAAACACACACAACACTAGGACGCAGACAATTGTGCAGGCTACATAAGAGCACAGCCCAAAACACCTACCTGCAGTACAATTAAAAATGCAGTGCTATTTCTGGTATGATATGAACTCAGAGGTAGTGGAATAAGAAGCACAGAATTGGGTAGGTATGACAAGATGACAGGTTTAGACATATCACGCTGTTTGCCTTGTAGTAAGAGTCGAACATAATTGCCTAACTTTAGATTAAAATTTGAATTAAAAGGTAAAAAATACTTAATGGAATGGAAATGCTAATCAATATTGTTTATAGTGTTATGACATGGTGCATTCTGCATTTAATTAATGTATACATTGATTTACTGTTAAATATAACTACTTGCCCTGAAAATACCCTGTAGGTACATAGCTGGAATGAGTTGCAAGACCATTTAAAGATGCTGATTAATATCAGCAGCTCTTGTCAATCAAAAATATTGATCTCCATAAACGCCTTTATCAGAGTAATAATTCTTTTGTCATCTTTCACTTTTCTGCTCTGTCCATACATATACCACTCACCCTCATATTTTCAATTACTGTTTTTGTTAAACGTCTTAGCCAGGTCAGTCTAGGGTGGCATCAGGTGACACTGGAGTCTAACCAGCAAAATGGTCCTCATTGTGGTCTTCAATGGTCTACCATAATGCATCCTCTCCTGTATGCCCACACACCCCCAGAGTACCAATCTGACTGAGTGATGGTCCTCCTCCTTATGTTCTCCTGTCCCTCTTTCCCTGGAGAGCAGGGGAGGAGAGGAGAAGGAAGGAATGAAAGACTTTACTGTCAGGTACTGAGGGAAGAGAATAAACTGCTTGTTCATACCACATACACACACACACACACACACATAAAAAACATTCACTGTAAAAATGCCAACTGAGTTGTCATAGTTAACACTGAAAACATAAAATTTCTGAATTTAGCTCTGGGAACAAAACAGTGAGTTAACTAAATATCATGCTAATCATTCACTTAACTCATGAAATTAATTGTTACTTGTAACTAAATTAAAATTAATTAATCTGAGTGATTGGTTTTTAAAGTCACTGTAGGCTCCTTTCTAACAATACAGTAACAACTGTTTTGGACATAGAGCTATCCTAATGGGGGTTTTGGAGGAATGTGGACAATAAATGTAACATATCCAAGAATTGAGAAAATTACACTATAAGCTACAACTTTAGCCTCATTTGGTTTGGTTGATGGTCTTCTATTTTTCCTTTCAGCTGCTCCCTTCAGGGGTCGCCACAGCGAATCATCTGCCTCCATTCAACCCTATCCTCTGTATCCTCCTCACCCACACCAACTATCCTCATGTCTTCCTTCACTACATCCAAGAACCTCCTCTTTGGTCTTCCTCTAGGCCTCCTTTCTTGCAGCTCTAACCTCAGCATCCTTTTACCAATGTATTCACTGTCCCTCCTCTGAACATGTCCAAACCATCTCAATCTGGCTTCCCTGGCTTTTTCTCCAAAACATCTAACATGAGCTGTCCCTCTGATGTCCTCATTCCTGATCCTATCCATCCTCGTCACTCCCAGAGAGAACCTCAACATCTTCAGCTCTGCTACCTCCAGCTCTGCCTCCTGTCTTTTTCTCAGTGCCACTGTCTCTAAACCAGACAACATTGCTGGTCTCACCACTGTCTTGTCCACCTTTCCTTTCATTCTTGCTGACACTCTTTTGTCACACATCACACCTGACACTTTCCTCCACCCATTCCAACCTGCTTGCACACGTCCCTTCACTTCTTTTCGACACTCTCCGTTGCTCTGGATGCTTGCTTACTCTTACTCTATGCCGACTAATTTTTGGGTGTACGGACAACTGATACTTATAAAACACAATGTTTTGGGAGCTATTAATAGGACGTTTTTATGATTTTAAGCACATTGATTCAAGGTAAGTCGTCTGATATAATGGTAACAACAGGAAGTATAAAGTACCCTAAAATCATACAGCATATTGAAAGTATAGATAGCATGTCTGTGTGTGTATAAATCTGTTGAGTTATGATCCCAAAAGTGCAGTTTTTGATGCTAATTGCAGCAGTGTATGTATGTAGCTAACATTGTAAATGGGTGCCTTAATTGCATTTATGAGCTCTGTTTCATTTCCCCGTTGCTTTATTTGTGTTGTCTAGGTGTGCCAAACTATTATATATATATACATATATATATATATATATATGCATGGGTGTGTATGTATACTCCCTGTATATACATCCAGCTATAAAGATTCATACTATTGCATATACTGTACATTCATCTATATATAATTCCTGTATATTTTATATTTTGCACATTCATATGTATGTGTATATATAAAAAATTTCCCTTCTCACCCCTATGGGTGGTGTGCGTGTCTTCCTCAATCTCGGGTCCTCTACCAGAGGCCTGGGAGTTTGAGGGTTCTTCGTAGTATCTTAGCTGTTCCTAGCACTGCGCTCTTCTGGACTGAGATCTCTGATGTTGTTCCTGGGATCTGTTGGAGCCACTCTCCCAGTTTGGGGGTCACAGCCCCGAGGGTGCCGATTACCACGGGGACCACTGTTGCCTTTACCTCCCACATCTTTTCTAGTTCTTCTTTAAGCCCTTGGTATTTCTCCAGCTTCTCATGTTCCTTCTTTCTGATGTTGCTGTCACTTGGGATTGCTACATCTACCACTACGGCTTTCTTCTGCTGTTTGTCCACCACTACTATATCCGGTTGGTTAGCCATCACCTGTTTGTTGGTCTGTATCTGGAAGTCCCACTGGATCTTAGCTCGGTCATTCTCCCTCACCTTCGTA